>NC_064453.1:5134945-5469891 GCF_023343835.1 Lagopus muta | reverse complement strand
AACTGAGTTTTTAATATTGCAAAGTGCCTTCTCTTAAATTTTGTTTTGCACTGGGGTAGCTTCTGTGAAAAATGGTGTGTTAAAAAAGGAAGGAAATTATCTTTAAAACTAACGTCAGCATTAAACAGATACATGTATGGTGTATTCCATTGTGTACCTCAAACAAAACCTTTCCAGTCTACAGCATACTTGTGAGATTGCATGGTTTTTTCCTCTCCTCCACTGAAGGAAGGAGAAAAATGAAACTGATGTTAGAAGAGTGGGCAGATGGAATGCATGCTCTTGCTTTGGAAGCTTTTTTTAACTGGGAAGCTCTAGCACCTGCAACTTATGTCTTCCTTTTATTTAATCTCAGTAACCCTTCTCTGTTTGTCAGGAGCTCCATAAACACATTGAGGAAGGCCTGGGCCGTAACATGTCAGATCGTTGTTCCAATGCAATCACAGCTTCCCTGCAGACAATGCAGCAAGAAATGATAGGTCAGTTCTGCAGGCAATGTTACCCTTCATTCCTGTTACTGTAATGCAGAATAACTAGGTGGATGTTCTGGGTTTCTTATTCCTCTGATGGTTGTTTGCAGGTGGCATTGTCTTAGTTTCCATCATGATTAGTAGCACTTATATGTAGAGCATGAGTTATTCCTGCTTTTTCCACTCTTTGGCTAAACTTGTTCAGTGCATATTAGTAATGAATCTAATCAATCAGCTTAATCCTTTGTTAGTGAGAGAGAAGCACTTTTAGAATTGGCCTCCTGTTTTTCAAGCTGTTGATAAACTGTACACTATAGCTACCTTTAGAGATTTGGGAATGCCCATGGAAAGGCATCCTTCTGAATATGAATTGACTGCATTGCAACTTGCTTGGCTTCATGAAATTCAAGATACTCACAAAAACAACTGCAGAGGATGGAACAACCAATATCCGTTCTGATTATGGAATGCAAGTCCAGTTAATTACTGTGAACTCAATTTCCTATTTTCTGAATGAGTTTATGTTCTGTTCTTGCAGATGGCTTAAAACCACTGCTCCCACTCTCCCTGCGAGGCCAGATAGACATGTTAATTCCCCGGCAGTGCTTCACACTCAGCTATGATCTGAACTGTGATAAGCTTTGTGCTGACTTCCAAGAAGACATAGAATTCCATTTCTCTCTTGGATGGACGATGCTGGTGAACAGATTTTTGGGACCAAAGAATGGCCGGCGGGCCTTGATGGGCTATAATGACCAGGTAAGGTAACTTAGTGGTCACGGGTCAGTGGGTATCAGTAACTCAAGGGCCTGCTGAACAGTTTTTGCTGGGAAGGGCAACGTCTTGCATTCTTTTATTCTGTACTCTGTTTTTGTTTCCTTTGTTTTTCTCCATGCTTTTCTAATTAGATTCAACGCCCTTTAACACCAGCAAATCCCAGTCTGCCTCCTTTGCCTCAGGGTTCTATGACCCAGGAAGAACTCATGGTGTCGATGGTCACTGGACTGGCCTCGTTAACTTCCCGAACTTCCATGGGGATCATCGTGGTTGGTGGCGTGGTGGGTTGACAATCTGAGGAGCATCTAGACAAATAACCTCGGGGTGCTGGCGTCGTCACTGCAGAGACCTGTAGATATTTCCAGTTCACAGATAGCAAAACGCTTTCTGTGTGCAAATAGAAGATAAAACGTCAAGCATAATTTTGCACAATAGTTACGTAGGGAACCAGAGGTTTTGTGAAGATAAAAGCCTTTCAAATTGTGTTATAAAATCTGGTATTCTTGTGAATAGAATAGAAGGAAAAATGTATTTTTCCTGTTGACTGAGGACTAGGAACTGAGGTTGAAGTTGAGATTTCTGCTTAGATCCTCTGATGATGCATACCTTCCTACCTGGAACAGGAGGAGAGCACTTAATTATAGATGCTTTAATTTATTTCATGCACAATCAGCACTGCCTACTTTTCTGTCTTGTGGAAAAACAAGAGAATGTTGTCTCCCAAAACTGCGGAAGAAAAGAGTAACAGAGGTTTAACTCGAGTTGTATGGTAACTAGTTTCTTTTCTACAAGTAACACGAAGCTTCTCCAGTAAGTTCCTTACCTCTGTGCTTTCTCAGAGCGTGTGGGGGGTGGATGATTTGTCAAAAGGAAGATGGTTCCCTAAAAATGGTTTTTCCTTCAGAAACAAGAATTCTGTGAGCTAGGCCAACTTCATTTGTGCATGTAAAGGTGACTTTAATGACCTGGAGAAGTTAACCTGCAGGTATTCTAAGTGTGTAAGCTGAACATTCGTAGCAAGCTGTCTGATCAGTGAAACTACTTGCAGGTCAGGGTTGTTGTTGGAGGTTTCTGGCTAACTCTCATGTGCTTAAAGTACAGGTGCACCATTGCCATGAGGCAGCATCACTTCTAATAGACCTGTGTCATCTGTTTTCCCCTGTGCTTGTTTTAGGTTTGGAAGGCTGTGGGCTGGAGGCTGATTGCTCTCTCGTTTGGTCTTTACGGGCTGCTTTATGTGTATGAACGCCTCACCTGGACCACAAAAGCGAAGGAGAGAGCTTTCAAACGGCAGTTTGTAGAATATGCTGGAGAGAAACTGCAGCTTATTGTCAGCTATACAGGATCTAATTGCAGCCACCAAGTCCAACAGTAGGTTGCCTATATTTACCTAACATCTTTATCTGAATTCTCCTGTTGTTTTGTTTTTTTTTTAATTACTGTTTTTCGCTTTGTTTGTTTAGGGTGATATTGCTTCTTAAAGCAAGATATCTGCTCACTGAACTCAGGACTAAAAAATATAATAATACATGTGTTTTAAAGAGAATCTGTGGGTTACATTGTTGGTTTTCTTAATAAACATGGTGTCCTATGTGGGTATTTCTAAAGCTCTAGTCTTAGTACTTCAGTCTGACATTTCTCTGACAGTTCTAACGTGTTCTTGTGCAGAAGGGAAAGATGTTTGCATCTGAGTCAGTGTCATCACCACTCATCGAAGGCATTTATTCCTTGAATTCTGTGTTTCATTCCTACTTTACACTGTTCTTCCCGTTTCACAGAGAGCTTGCTGGAACGTTTGCTCAGTTATGTCAGCAAGTGGATGTTACACGGGAGAATCTCGAGCAGGAAATTTCTGCCATGAATAAGAAAATTGAAGTTTTGGATTCACTGCAGAGCAAAGCAAAATTGCTGAGGTGAGATTTTCTTACTACACAAACATCTGCATATAATTGGTTTTCGTGTGGTTGCTCCAAGATGCTCAGAGGAGGGTGCACCTCTGAGGGCAGCCCTTCTTTCATCATAGTGTTTGATTTGCAGACATCAACATCTTTTTGTATTGTGTTCCTTTTTAACGTTACATGGAAAACAATTTTCTGCAATGTATTAAAATGTCTGGTGGAAATATCAAAACAATACTCTGCAGCCTCAAGTAGAAAGAAAAGTCACTTAGATTATTGGGTGAGAAAGGATATTGGGGTGTTGGTGAGCAGTGCTTTTTGTTATTTTAACCCGTTAGAAGGAGAGATGCTCAGCCCATGTACTCTGAACAGTCATTTTAAATCTTTTGTCTCATAAAAATCCCATTTCCTTCTTTCTTTCAGTTAGTACAAAATTACAGTTCTTGTCTGTTTACCAAAATGTACAGTCCTCTACTCCTGCAAACTTTTCCAGGCAATTAGAAAATCATCTAAAAAGTCTCACCCTTGCCATTGCACAGATTTGAGTCTGATGTTTGTCTTCACCCTGCAAAAGCTGTTGGGAATAATTTTTTTTAACACACCTTACCCACACAAATAATAAGACCAGTTTAAAGCTGTGACCAAGATCTCACTATGAGCCTTGAAGCTGGGGATTGTTGGCAGGATGGTGTTCCTGACCTGAAGGAGACAAGGAGTAGTAGCAGCCTTTTGGAAAGGACCCCCTTGGCATTCCTCTCCATGCCTTGCTGTGGAATAGTCTTGGCGGGTTGGACTCGATCTCTGGAGGTCCCTTCCAACCCCTACAATTCTGTGATTCTGTGATAGTCTTATTCGTGTTTCTTTCAGATTGCCTTGGGAAGAATGATTTTATTCACCTAACAGAGACTTCTTGTCTTTCCAGGAATAAGGCGGGTTGGCTCGATAGTGAACTTAACATGTTCACACATCAGTACCTGCAGCAAAGCAGATAGTGTGGGAAAAGGAGAAAAACAACGCTGTTTCCCTTCAGTGCTCCTTCAGTTACTGCAGAGAATATGGTGGGTGATGGAATCCCTAAAGGGAATGAGCAAAAGGCTCCTGCCAGTTTCCAGTTGCTGTGTGAACAGTAGGATTCAGCATCCTTGTTTTGTGTCCCACCTTTCAACACTAGCTGTTGCAGCTCTTCTTTTCCTGCTTAGGAGAACAAGCTACGTTGGAAAGAATGTGTGCTTTGTACATTTACAGGGGGCTTCTAAAATCAAAATGAAGTACAGTAACAGTGAATTCTATAAACAAGTGTTCATCAGTTTAAAAGTTACTCTAACACATCGTTTTTTATGGAGTCGTTCATCTTACTACATGAAGGTGGAGCTTTTGGCTTCAAAGCCCCAAGTTTATGTATATGACAAGCAGCTGTTTTTCTAAACAGCAATCTTATGCACACAGTTAGAACAGTTTCACAGCACTTTCGTAGCCTGTGCAAACCTATCTCCTAGCTGCTTCTTCTGTTATTGTACAACATGGCAGAGATCTGCTGCACTGTTTACTTTCATGGACAGGTTTATTTTTGTCAGCACGTTTAAACCTGTGAACAAAACTTAGTTCTCTTCCAGAGCAAAAGGGACTAAGATTTTTGCTTTGGTACCTTTATTGTCTTCTGAGTTAATTTCTTCCTCTTCAGAGCTCTTCAGTAATGCAATCTGGCTCATTTCACATTGTAGGCAGCTAATTTGCAAAGCCATAGCAAGCTGCTATGAAGGAAGTGGTGATGATAATTAACAGTTTGTTGAAGAAGGAAATTAGGAATGAAAAGATGAATCAGTTGACAGGTTGCCTTGTGAGACAGGCTGATGAATGTGGGGTTTGGTAATTGCACAGCAGTGTTTCTGGAAGCAGGCCTTTGGAATTCCATTACCATTAGCTGGCCATGAGGGCAGCACAGGGATCACACGCTGTAAGAGATTTCACTTCACGTAGAGTTCCCATAAGATGATCCAAGTCCATGCAGTAATGAGATTTGTTTCTGTTAAAAGTGTGAGGATGATGATAGAGACCTATCCTTCCTATTTAATGCTGGGGTAAGAATGGGTTAAGTCATTTTTTTCTTTTCCCAGATGTCTTTTATTTATAAATAGATGAAATTAATTGAGTTTTGCCCTGAAACAATTCTTAATTTTGATTATGAGACTTGGGCATTGTGAGGACTGGAGCCTCTTCCTTCTGGAATTGATAGCAGAGGAATTCCCACTGATTTCAGTAGTAGCAGGATCAGGTTCCTGTGCTGTGAGACTTATTTTCCACTTGGTGGATATGTACTTTACCACATTTTGGGAATGATCTTTACATAGCCCACAAGATGTCTCTCCATAATCCAGAATTAATCCTGCATTTCTGGGGTTAGTGTCAACCTAAATCTGTTCAGAATCAAACATTGGAGAACATGAATTATCTGTGAGCAAGTGACAGCTGAATCTGGGAGTACTAAGGTGCTTCTTTTTTGTTCTATTATACAACAGTGAGATTTTCCACTTGAAAATGGAATCAGCTAGCCTTAGGATTCCTCATTCATGCTCAGGTATGAATATATGTGCCTGTGACATGTTCTCTGCTCCATGTGAGGTTCCAGAAAGAAGCTGCCTGACACTCCAGGAAAGAATAGTGAAGTGGCAGTAAGTACTTCAGGCTGTGTTACGATTTGCAGTAAGACTTGAATTATCTTGGTTACGTTGGAGCTGGCAGACTCTCATTGTGACCCTGAAAGGCAAGAAGCATACGCAGCTTTCACTTTCAGAGGACAGCTTTGAATTCAGCCCAAACCAAGAAGCTATTTTCATCAGAGAGCACTTCATTGGCTGTGTTCAGTTTCCTCAGGGAGCCACCAGTACACAAGTGTGGTTTGGATCAGAACTGAGAATGGCTGAGAGAGAAATGTGAGTCCTTGCCTTTGGTGTTGTGTTCTCTGGGCTTGTAGTGTTGAAGTATGCTGGAGCAAGTGGCACTGTGGGCTATTACTCTGAATTCACACAATACCTACAGCAGAGCTCTTTGTCTCCCAGGCTATTACATACACATTTATAACAAGCAGTGTACAGTGCTGAGTTAAAACATGAAGCAGATCCCTGATAGAACAGGAAACTGCCAGTTCCAGGCAGAAGGAGATGATGCATTGGTCAGCAACTCTTGACTACCTGAAGTACCGACCTCGCCTTTGGAGACGTGCTGCTAGATCTCAGCAGGCCTTAGAGGAAGTTGATCAGTGAGCTGATGATCTTCAGAGCTGGGGTCAGATTGGTGAAGGCAAAGAGATTGGTGTGTTCTCAGAACACGGTGTCTTGGCAGTGCGTGTTTGTGGCGCTGCTCAGATGTTGGTGATGGAGGTGCTCTCACTGTAGTGCTAACAGATAGAACAGAGGAAAGAACTGCCTGGATTTTGTAAGAAGTAAAACTGCTAACATGGGAGATAACTGTTGTTCAAGTGCATCTATAACCCTGTCAATAGCAGCTGGGTGATCACGAATCAGACTTCTAACAGAAAGACCTTCCAACACAGTACTTCTTTAATTCAGCTTGGTGGAGGAATGAACACTATTAGCAAGGAGGTTATCTTCTGCTTTTCTTTAGAAATAATAAACTAATCCTGGGAATTTAGGTACTTCTAAAAGCAGTCTTCCCCAAGCTCTTATTTAAGGGCGACAGCTCAGTGCACTTTATCTTGTTGCTGCTATGTACCTTCATTGTGTTATGTTGATGGAGCTCTTCGAAATACTCTTACCAGTGAGTTTTCTCTCTGCTGTATTTAAGGTGATAAATTTGCATGAATTATTCCTGTATCAATGCTGTAAAAGCAGTGGAAACCAAAATAAAAATGAATTGGAAAAAGTATTTCTCCTGCTGTGTTCTGTGTATCTTGATTCAAAGTCTACAAGTGTAAATATGATGCAGTCGGGCCATAGAATGGTTGGAGCTGGAAGGGACCCTAAAGGCCATCAGGTCCAACCCTGCACTGAGCAGGGACACCCACAGCTCCATCAGTGCTCACAGCCCCATCCCCTGACCTTGGGTGCCTGCACCTCCTCTCTGGGCACTCTGTGCAGTGCCTCACCTCCCTTCTTCCTTATATCCAACCTGAGTCTCCCCTCTTTTAGCAGGAATCCGTTTCCCCATCCCATCTCCACACACCCTGCTGAACAGTCTGTCCCCTTTTGCTTACAGCCCCTTTAGACACACGGGCCGCTCTCAGCCCTCCTGCAGCCTTCTCTCCTCCGTGCTGCACAGCCCCAGCTCTCAGCCTGTCCTCACGTTCCATCAGGGAGCATTGCTGTGGCCCTCCTCTCCATCTCTGCTGTACTGAGGACCCCTCATGTGGACGCAGAGCTCCAGGTGAGTCCTCCAGAGGGTAACGTGCTACTGCCGTGGGAAACTGCATACGTGGTAGTGACCTTTAATCTGTTTTCACAGTGAAAAAGAAGAGAGCGACGGTGCTGAATGATCTGAGGTTTTGACATTATGAAGATACACTAAAAATGTCAAGCCTGGCTCTGATTTCTCGAGAATATTCGAAGAAGCAAATACTCAGCAAATACTGCGTTAACAGACTGGCGGCGGTGAATCAGCATTCTCCGTTCCGGAAAAGGACGTTTCCAGCAAGAGGTTCTCACACTTAGCTGCTTTCTCCCTTCCTTGCCGCTTGGGGCCGCCGGTCGCGCCCAGCAGAGCATCAGCCGGGTTCTGCCTCCGCCCCTGTTTTGTCCCCGCAGGGAGGCGGAGCCGCTGTCCCCGCGCATGCCCGGAGGCCGCTGCGCTGCGGGAACGGCGGTGGGTCCGGGGCTGCCCGGGGGAAGCCCGAAGCGAGGGCGGGGATCCCCGGCTGTGCGGCGCAGGTGGGCCCGGCAGCGTGGCGCGGGGAGGGTCAGAGCTCGCTGCTCCCACACGGTGCTCTGTACGGGGCTGAGGGGGTTGTCGAATCTACCGGGCTGGCCTCTTAAGAGGGAAGGGAAAGTAGCATCGCCCCAGTTTGTGCTGCCCGGAACCGGGCCTGGGCAGCGCTGCGGAGCTGTTGCTGGAGATGCGGTTACTTCGTTCTCGAGGCGTAGCTCCTTTTCTCAAAATGTTGTAATTACAGCGCTTTCACAAGCTTCAGCCTTAGGCTTGTGCTCGGCAGCTTCATGTTGGTTGTGCGAAGAATGGGTCTCGTCTGGTAAATACCCTTCCAGAAAGTCCTGTGACTAATGTTAATTTCTGAGTATGGGCTTTCTAATGAGCAACAATGAGGGGATGCTGTTAGCTCTGTCCTAGGAATACCATGAGAACTTTTGTTTTGCTTAAATCATCTCAGAAAAAGTAGTGTCTCAAGACAGATATTTCTATAAGGCATCCAGTTGTGCACCCTTCTTGTAAATGGAAGAAAAACATGCTGTGGGTTTTTCAATTATTAACACTCCTTCCTTCCCAACCCTCCCCCCCTGTTGTACAGTGTGTGTGTTTGGCTCCTAATGTTGCCAAGGTAACAAAAACAAATCAGATGAACTTTAGGAAAAGGTTTAGGGACCCTTTAGAACAAGAGGTCATAGGGAAACATAGTTTTACAGGAGCCCTTGACTAATAGCTTTTGCCAAAGACAGAGCATTTTGAAGTCTTCCTGCCTGGGGACCGTGGAGGACACTTTAGACTGTGTTTTGGCTGTACTAAAAGAGAAATACTCACTGTTTGTGTGTTGAGTGAGTGTCTAGGTATCATCAGACTGTGAATTCTGAAAATAAGTCTAAAGTGGATTTATGTATGATTGCTCTAGATATCTGAATGAAACATCTTTCATCTGGTTTTCTGTGACATGTGACATTTCACGTTTACTGTTTTCCATGTCTGAGTTTCCTGCCTCTATTTAAATCATATGCCAGTCTCTGGGTAGAAAGTACTTGAGTACATGTAGGGGTCAGAGATGTATGCAGCGGTGCTGGTTCTTAGCATAAGGAGTTTTGAAGCTGGCTGATTTCTCAAAGATAACGTTCAAAGATCAAAACTCCCAACAAACCCTGTGACTTTTATGAAAAGTCATCTGAAAGTGTTATGTTGTTTGTTTTTTGTTTTTTTCCCATGTCTGCTTCTTCAATTCATACCTCCATTCATGCAGTTCACCCTTCCTCTGGCTTTATAGGAGGACACGTCCATAGGATGGAGTCAGAGCACCTCAGGTTGCGTCAGGCCAACCAGGACCTTCTACAAAGGCTCAGAGTGAAGCAGGAAGAGATAAGAAAAAGTCTTCCCAGCAAGCCGCTTCTTCCAGCATCTCTTTGTAATAGAGCAACTGCTGAAGCATCTGTCCCCTTGCCCAAGAGAGGGGTATGTGTTAGGTCTGTGCTGAAAGTGCTGAGTATCAAATGGGCCTCATATGGTAGGTAGGCAGTAGCTCTGCCTGTAGGGGAGACACAAGAACGTGAAGCAGCTGGTGGAAAATGAAATATGGAGCCCATCGGAACAGTAGCTAGACCTTTGTTGTTTGTCTTCTTGTCTCAGATGTGTTCTCAGTGCAAAGAGTTCAGAGATCAGCTGCTGCCTGACGAATGTGGGATTTTTAACACGAGATAGGAAGGATTATCATGAAACAAAATCCTTTTGTTTCTTCAGAGCACAAAGGCTGAAACTTTGGCAGTTTCTCGGCTTGGAAATGAGCTGCTTTTAGTTATAAATGAATCCCTTTCTTATCGTCTCCAAACACTTAATAGTGATCTCATGGATAACATTAAGATTTTATGTTTTTCCCAACAGAAATTTAACGGGTGAGCAGACCAGGCTGAGAGGCTGATGCTTCTCTTGCTGAGTAAATTGGCCTAATAAAAAATGCTTGTACTCTTAATGGTGCAATGTGGTAGTAATGTCTTTATTCTTACAGAAGGAAAATCAAGTTGATGGTGTGTTCACACAGCACGATCCTGCAACGTTGGTGTCTGTGGAACCCAGAGCTTGCACAGCCAGAGCAGCCCTTTGTTCATCACTCAAACACAGCAGCAATGACAGAGGGGTGCAGCAACAAACGAGGATGCAGGAATCAGTTTTGCAATCCTGCTTTCCTGCTAAAGAGAAAAATCTTATACCTGTGTCTGCAGTCATTACATGTGAGAGAGAAACTTGTGGACTGGTTGGGGATAGCCATGCTCAAGGAAGTGCAGAGGAAGACTCCTTCCTTCTAGGACGTGAAAAGAACAGAAGACAGACTACTCTTCCACGTGGTTCCAGTGAGAAGAATGAGCTTAGGGGTCATTTGGACCCATCAGCAAACAGAGTACAAAGTGAAGAGACCTCCAAGGAAGCCACAACACCTAAATCAATCCTGCTGACATCTCAGTCCAAAGGGTTGAAGGTAAGTGGTGAAACCAAAGACTTGCTTGTTTTCATAAGTCAGAATGATGGGGGGAGGAGTCAAGAGAATGCTACATATAAAACATCAGTTCTATGAATTGAGAAGGCAGAGGGCTGTAGCAAATTGCTGTTAGAGCTATAGACAGATTTCAGCCTCAAACTAACCTGGTGCTGTCCTACTTAAACAACTGCTATTTATCTCCCTAGCTGTAGCTATGAATCTATGAATCTCATGCTAGATGTATAGGAGGTCTTCCTGGTTTGTTTTGTTTTTTGGTTTTTTTTCCCAGAAGGAAGCTGGTCATGTGAGTTTTCAAGCTGAGCCTGAAGAACACACTGTGCCTGTGAGTAGCTGGTCCGTGCGTCCGTTCCTGGGCTATGACTGGATTGCAGGTGAATCTTAAACCTGAAGCAAAGCTCTCAGCATGATGTGGTAATATCAAGAGTTAAAACATGATTTACCCTCCGTTAGTATTGTAGTGTGGCAGAATCGCAGGCCTAGAGCCCGCAGAGCAGGGATCAGCAGAGGAGCTGAAGTTTTGTCAGCAGCCGTTCCTCACCCATGACAAATGTGAACTGTGCTTCACTGAAATAGTGAAGTGGCAACTGTGTGAGAATCCAAGCAGCGAATGGCAAAGGTTAGAGGGGTAGCAAGCAACCAAAAATGGATGGATGCATTGAGGAACCAAGGTCACAGCAGAAATGTCTGACTTGATGTTATGATGTTGTCTTCTCCTTATCCTCTTTGGTTCTCCTCACCTTTAGCTTTCTTGATCATTCTGAATTGAGTCTTTCTTTGGTTGCTTCCTCAAATTCACTAAAACCTTGAACTTTTCTCTTTCCTTGACATTCTCAGGGCTTCTAGATACAAACTCTTCAGTGGAAGAAAAATCTGATCAATATTTTGCTGAGCTCCACGAGTTTCGACAGGCCAACAAAGAAGCATGTATCTCTGAGCAGCACATGGAGTAAGTGGGTACAGGGGGAAGGGCAGAAGCAGCAATGGATCCCTCTGAAGTTCTGAGTAGTGGGAAGGGGTGGCTCTGGAGGCCTTTGTGTCCCATTCAGAAATGTATGCTTGGAAAAGGTAGGTTTGGAGAGCAGGCACTCCTGTCACTAACTGGTTTGCTTGTGTGTTTCTTTAGGACTGAGCCTCTGGAATGCATAATTCCTGAACAAGACTTGATAGCCAGCTCCCATAAATGTAAGACCAGATCTCTCATAAGTGTTTCTTCCTAACCCTGTTTCTGTGAGCAAACAACTGAGAATTCTTTACCTGTTATCCTGAGTGGGCCCTGCATCGCTTAAGAGGAGGAAGAGTGTGTTATTTGTAGCTGCGATTTCTAATCCATACTCAACTTCCTCCTCCAAAGAGAATCGAGCCTTCTAGGCACTGTCTCTAAATCAGTGTCAGGATTTTTTGTAACTTGCTGCAGTTCTCTTTTTTAGTTGATGGGGTTGAGTTTTGGTTTTGCTTTTTAGGAACTTATTTGGGGCAGGAAATGTAAAAGATACTTTAGGGAAAGCAGCACTGTTTCTATAGAAGACACGTATTGCGCGGAAGTAGAACACAGCTGTATATTGCCAGTGTTGAGGAACCTTCTGACACACTAAAAATACTGTCATGTTTCATTATTCTCTGGCAGGTGTTTACTGTTACCGATTAAACCAGCGCCTCTTTCCTGTCCCTATGGATTCAGATTCTGCCTGTCCTGTATGTAAGGTCCCACGTACCCACCAGCCCCCAGAGACACTGGAAGAGCCAGCCTATGTCAGGTAGATGGCGATTGTTACTTTGCCATATGCAGATCTCAGGAGGTAATGGGTAGAAAAGAGTCCAAATGGTTCTACAGATGGTTGCTGTCAAGGCTGAGAGCTTAAAAATCCTGCTTAAAATCCCCCTACTAATTTTTCCATAAGCAGAAATAGTTTTGAAGGTGGTAAGAAATTATTTTTGTATTTGAATTTGGTCCAGAATCAGAATGTACTTTTTTAAGTGTCTAATGAGCTGCTTGCCTTTGTTCATTTTTGGGACTAGGTCATTGAATTGGATAAGGTATGTAAATTTACTTTGCCTTATGGAGCATGTGTGCAATTACTCCCCCTGTTGCAGGGTCAGCATTCCCAGGTCTACTCTTATGCCTGCCTACAAATACAAAGCTCACTGCAGGAAAAGCTTTGAACCAGCAGACAGCCTTGCGTTACCTTCGGTAAGTTGATGTCTTCTTGCAGATACTGATTGCACAACCCAGATTGGGCATGATCTCTGAATGATCTCTGGAGTGTGTGTGGTGGTGGGTGAGGTTCTGATCTGGGTTACTGACACAGCAAGAAAAGCTGTTGGTGCATGCTTCTGAGTTCACACCTTCATATAACTGGCATAAAATAAATAACTTCAGGTGCGTTATGCTGAAGAAAAGAAAGTGCCATATGTATACTGCTGGGACATCATTCAGCTGATCTGTTTCAAGCATCATGCCTGAGAGTGTTCTCTAATATCAGAGAGTTAACAGACAGGTTTCTATCAAGAATCCACATTGTGTAGGGATCAGGCCAAATTTGTAGTGGCAAGGTTGGATTTGAAACTGTTTTTGTAGAGCTGGTCCTGTCTACCGGCTGCTAGAGAATGCTGCAAGAGGTATTGTAGCCTTGCCTTATAGTGAAGAGGTAGGAAGAAGCTTGGTTTGAGGTTTGGTGAACAGGATGAGTCAGCTGAGACCAGTTGAAGGAGGTCAGGTGTTTGAGTTCGCAAAGTGGGAGATTAGTTCAGAAATAATTAGCCAGAGAAAGGTGGAAGTTTTGCTGCATTAGAAGAACCTTCTCTTTTCATATGAAGCTCCTCAAGAAATTAACCTGCCAATGGCTCCCTGTGGAGGCATACTTAGAAAACGCTGCCATACTGCATTCTTCTATGTTCTCACAGCATTGCCTGGTTGGCTGGGAAAATACCATTCCTTCCAGTGACCCCACAGTCAGCAGTTTGGATCTGCAAGCTTCACTGAAAGAGAAACCTCACCATTCCCTCTCACCTGGTAAGGATAGCTTGTAAACAGTCGTGGAGATGTGAATTACATGTATAGGAAGTGTTGTTCTGACTCTCTGAAGAGTATGATAATCATCAATGGCTAAGCAAAAGAAAAAGCCTGGAAGATTTTTCTCATATCTCCAAAGAAAGGTTGTTCCCTGCGCTCTGTAAACTAGAATTAAAAAAAAAAAAAAAAAGCAAGTGGAACTGGATAATAGCAGTGTGTAGACAAAAGCCTGTTCAGCTCCCCAGGTCTTCAGCAAAATAGGAGCAGTCCCTTATTTGGCATTATTTGATTAATGATGTCTTCGTTTCCAGGTGTCCAGAGTGTCAGGAGGAGCCAGAACTGACCAGCTTTTGAACCTGACCTCCTCAACACTCTTCAGATTAAGCAGTGCTTCTCAGCAGAGGGACCAAAACAAACATGGACATTGCAGAGCAGCTTCACTTGTAAATACTACTGCTTCAGCTGTGGACCACTGACTTGTTGGCCCTGGGGAAGGGATGGGGGCAGGGAGTGAAAACAAGTTAATTTGTTTAAAAATAAATCCTCCAACGAGGAGATTTTTCTTCTAATTTTTGTAGTCCCATATCTCTATGAGCAAGCAGTCCACTTACTTCACTGTACAAACTCATGGCTTTTCACTTTGCACATTTTGCAGCTACTTCTAAGCAGATGCAGGAGCTTTCCTACCTAAGGCTTTTAAAGAGATGTGGACTGGATAAGTAGAAGAACCATAGCAACAGATGTGTACAGGGTTCATCTGCCATTTCAGTTAAGCAAATCAGAAATGTACCGTTACCTGAGAATGCTAGGGCAAGGAATTAGCTTATGGATGGCCTTGTTCAATGGGAAGCACACAGATATGCTTATTTACAGACGTGTGAAGCATAACAAATGCAAATCACTAATGCCTTAAACTTGAGATACTCAACAGTGTAGTTAAAAAATCCAGTTTATCTTCAGTGTCTGTAGCTACAGAGTACATTACAGAGCCATTATAAACTTGGAAAAGCACATTTTATTACTCAAAAACCTAGAAAATGCCTTCAGATATTTGCAAGTTACACTTACCTCTACTTTTCCAAAGTTTTTAGAGGTTAGCAAAAAATCTTTGTGGAGAACAGTTTGAGAGCAAAAGCAATTTGTTCTGTATGGTTTGATTTGCTTGATCTTCGTGGTATGATCTTTCCTTATCTAAAAATGATAAAACAGATGTCATGTTTTGTCTCCAGTAATCCTGAAAGATAAATTCCTTTCTTAAGAATTCTGGAAGTTATTGTGTAATCTTGACTTGCAATTGCATTCATTAGCTTTAAATCAAGTTTATTGGTGAGAGCAAACTTCACAGAAAGCTTTGGGTTTGCACCAGTATTTTCAGCTTCCTGCTGTTTGGTGTTAATTAATTAATGTCCCCAATACTTTATAAAACAAATGTATGATTAGACGTTTTTAAGCAAGGGAGCAGTGTTGCAAGTGTATGAAGCCTTACTGTGTGACTGGAATGGAAAATGAATGGCCTGACTGACTAGTTTTGCTTTGGGTTGAATATTTAGGGTAAAGGGAAAGGAATTGATCACGTTCTTTCCTCTGAAGCACGATCCCAAGCTGTCTCTGCCTTTGTAATGTTTTTTCCTATGTTCATACATGCTCTTTCAGATGGAGCTTCCCAGAAGTACTCAGTCTTAAAGTCTATCTATTGAGATAGATAGAGGTAATAATCTGAGCTGTCCCATGTGCCCTTATTGCTAATAAAAATTTCACTTTCACAGGCGGGAGAGCTGCTTCTGGTTTCCATCTTCAAATACTGGTAACTTCAGTTCACTTCCTTGGCTGAACTCTTTCGGAACAGAAAATGTGGTTTGCTTATTAACTTGGAGAATGACCTCATGGCTCTACATGTAGTTTTGTCTCCACATTTGTGCAGAATAAGTTTATATCATGATCCTTTTTGCACAAGGAATCCAGCATTACTCAAGTTTTCCGGAAGAGCTTAAGCAGTGCACATTTTATTGCTATTCCAAGCAGTTGGCTGTATCAATTTATAGTTGTATTTATAGTTGTTAGCATACAAACACAAATATTTTTTGTGGACAACTTGGTTTTGTCCTTCCATCTGCAATTCAAATCAGCAAAGGCTTTGTAATTGGAGCAT
This sequence comes from Lagopus muta, assembly GCF_023343835.1. Classification (NCBI taxonomy): domain Eukaryota; kingdom Metazoa; phylum Chordata; class Aves; order Galliformes; family Phasianidae; genus Lagopus; species Lagopus muta. The sequence continues at coordinate 5,454,209 of NC_064453.1, read as the reverse complement.
GGCTAATATTGTTGATATGTGGTGCAGAATTGAGATCTGATCGTGTGATAGAGAGTAAGCAATTGTTTTTTGTTTTGTTTTTGTTTTTAATCGGGACACCTGACTATGGATGTATCTGGTGGCCTCATATTCTAGTAAGAAGGTGGCTCATAGTCAAGTTTCTCATAATATTCGCCTTTAAAAATAGAACCATACAAGAAAATGAGGCTTGCTCCCATTCTGTTTAATCCGCAGCTGAGCTAAATGAGTGTTTTCCCTTCATATGTGTTCTCACAATTGCTGTGCTGAGGGTATGTGCAAAGCAGTGTGGCTGCTGATCGCATTCAAGATATCGAAGTTACAAATCCTAGTTTGCTTACTTTTAACAACAGTAATGCAGGGAATGACAGGTCATTTCTAGAAAGTGAGGTCAGACTTTCTGAGAACCAGGTTATTTATTTATTATTCTTTTAGCTTTGAATACGAGACTGAATCTCAATCCAAAAGATTAGCAAAGGAAGCTTTATCTGGCCCACAGTGATTATAAATAACTACGAGATGCAATTCTTGAACAATGTGCTATGAGTAATCTGGGTGTGGATTAACGAGTTAAAATATGCTAAGGTTTTGTACAGTATCTTTGTCCTGCAGTAAATGTTATTGCAAACCACAATGCTGTGCCTTTTCATGAAGGACAGTGGCTGAGAAGACATCTGAGAGTAATTACGAAGGAAAACATCTATTTAAAGGTTGAAAAATTGTAGTTATTTAGTGTTAATGGAGCTTCTGCACTTAGACTAGAGTCTGCAGCAGCCAGAGCTGTGATGAAGCCAGGGCTGCTAGGGGGAAGCTGAGGGAGAGATCAGTGCTTGGGATGTTGAGGCTGTGGTTAGGAGAATGTGAGGTTGACCAGGGCCGGATAAGCAAAAGTGAGACTGTGGGAATGTTTATGGTAGGAAGTGGTAAGTGAGGTGTGGCAAGACGTAGAGGGTGTAAAAGAGGGAGTGTGGAAAGTAGGGCTGGATTGTGAAAGCAGGAATGTAAGCTGTGATGTGGGGGGAGTTTTTTGCAGGTCAAAATGGTATGGTAAAGGATAGGATTCCCAGTGGTGTACCCCTATCTCCAGGATTATGTCCTTACCCACAAAGCTGTCCGAATAATCTTGCAGGCACCCCATGGTAGCTTGTTTTCCGTTCCTAGTGGCAGTTGTGCTCTTATGTGTCCTCTAACTGTGATTTAAGGAGTTTTGTCTTCATGCGTATTGATGAGCAAGAAAAGGAGCAACCTGACATGCCTGAAATGTACAGGAATCCCCAAGGAGAAGGAATTCTCTACAACAGTTGATGAGGAAGGATGTGTGGCTGATGGGGCCTGGCTTTGTTTGCATTTCCACTGCATCAAACTGAGAGATGTTCAGTGTCGATCAGGTAGGGGTGGGAAGAAAGTGCTCAAATGTATAGAGAGGTAGCAAACTATTCCCAAAGAACTCCTGCAGTGAGGCATAAAATATCCTTCAGGGAGAAGGTAGGAGTCCTCCAGTCTGATGTGTGTGATATCAGTGGCAGAATTTGAGAGAACAGTATATGTAAGTGGCAAAATTGTGAGCAACAGAGTCGCTTCTGCTGCCACTGAAAGTTGGAGCAGCTCAGTGAGCCCTGACGTTCTTGGCTTGATCTGGAGCATGCTTGTTCTATCTGTGCAGAGGTATTTCAGTTGATGGCTTCCTCCAGTGCCCATGTTCATTAGTTCTCTTGGCCTGAGGGATAACCGCCTGCTGCTTTGATGGTAAAGCTGGTGGTTGACTTCCCCTTTCTGTCTGTTCACAATCCTGATTCATGTGTTGGGAAACAGAGCTTTGCTTACTTAAACATGACACAGTAAATAAAGCATCTGTTATCTGTTGTAAAAGACAAGTGTTTCTTAGTAATGGTGTTTAACTGCCGTCGGGGTTGTTTGGTTTCTTTGCCTCCTCTAGGATTGCTGTCAGATTTGGTGATGTCTCCAGATCAGGTGTTTCTTGCTGACAGTACATTTCAGGAATCAATACTCGGTCTTGAATGAGTGTGGTGCTGATTTATTCATTCTGTTTAGTTATTAGCATGTCAAGGAATGACATCTCAAGAGCCCTCAGGTGAATCATTTGCTTGTGGTAAGAACTTGTTTTTTTTGAGTGATTTCCAAACTTTGATTTTTGAGGCTTTCATCTTTTTGGAACTTGGGTTTTTGTAGCCCAGAACTTGTTCAGATGTGATGCACTGAGAAGACACAGATGCGTTTTCTTTTCTCTGTAAAAACCCTTGATTTCACAGATTTCCTGGGTAATGGCAGACCAATGCAAGGACTCAACTTTCCTCTTCTGATGGAGTATGGTGTTGGTTTCTGCAGAACAAAAACATGCTGCTAGGAAGAGGAAAATAAGACCATTGCATTTCAGTGTTCAGACATGTTTAAAGTGCTCTCGGGGAAAAACAAACAAAACAACAGTGTGAAAATAATCCTACTTGTTTCTTTTGCAAAAGTTATTTAACATTTCCCAAATTTCTCTCCTTGGTTTCAGCAAAAGAAGACTCATTTCTGTTGGTGGATAAACTTTGTAACTCTCAGCTTTTAGATGAAGAGAACCAGAATGCCGAGAAAGGAATTGCTACCCAGCGCCCGCTCCTTTGTTTTAATGGCACAGCCAACCTTTACCAAACATTTTCACTTTTGATTTTGAATTAAAATGCATATGATTGGAAGCTTGGGCACTTTTCCAGTTTTGTTTTACTTCCTAGACGTATCCACAGATACGTATTCCAACAATACCAACAATTCCAACAATAAAAATTACCTATCAGTGAGGAATAGCACTCGTACAGATGGTGTTTCATAAGGAAAACTTGGGCATGTCTTCTCATTATTTGGATTGAGTAACCTTCTTTTCCTTTCTGTGAGGGCTGCTCTGAAAGTAATGCCTCCTATTTTATGATGTTGGCCCACAACATCAGGTGCAGATGTTGGTGGGGTGGCACTAGAGGTTGAATCTTCCACCACTATCCCATTATGTTTTGTTGTTGTGTGACAGATGGCAGCAGAGGGGCAGTCTGACAGAATGGCCTGGAGGTGTGTATGAAGCGAAGGTGTGGAATTTAATTCCTCCATGTGGAAAAAATGACAGCCGTTGACATTCATCGATGCTTTGAGCCGATAAAGACGGGCTGCGTGGGCAGCATTTTCCAAGCAGCGATGCCATCATAGCAGCTGTGAAACAGTGGATCACCTTTGCTGGTGGAGGCTCTCGTTCATTGCTGGTGAAAATGCAATGGTGTTCATGGTGACTGTGTTGAAAAATAGTTTACTGAAACTGAGAATTTGCTCAAACTATCTCAGAATGGCCTGGATTGCAAAGGAGCACAGTGCTCATCCAGTTCCAACCCCCTGCTGTGTGCAGGTCACCAACCAGCAGCCCAGGCTGCCCAGAGCCACATCCAGCCTGGCCTTGAATGCCTGCAGGGATGGGGGATCCACAGCCTCCTTGGGCAACCTGTTCCAGTGCCTCACCACCCTCTGGGGGAAAAACTTCCTCCTAACATCCAACCTAAACCTCCCCTGTCTCAGTTTAAGACCGTTCCCCCTTGTCCCATCACCATCCACCCTCACAAACAGCCGTTCCCCTCCTGTTTATACGCTCCCTTCAAGTACTGTAAGGCCGCAATGAGTCTCCCCAAAGCCTTCTCTTCCCCAGGCTAAACAATCCCAGTTCCCTCAACCTTTCCTCATGGGAAAGGTTGTTATCCCTCTGCTAACAAACAGTGTTATTGTGCTCTTTGTAGCTGTTGTCCTTTCCCTGGAAATAAATAGGAGGCATTACTTTTGGAGCTGACACGTAGCAAGGATCCAGAGTTATTGTGCTGAATTCAGTAGAGTTTGTATGGATTCATGTTTCTGTAAATGTAAGCAGAAATTATTGTCAGAAGGATGAAAAGTGCTCGTAACGTCAGTAATCTTCTGAAGGAGTGTGTTTATTCCCAAGGTAAAATAGCAGTTGATATTGGGAATGCGGTCGGATTGTAAGTAATTTCCTGTAGATGGTGGAGATCTGCTTCATTCTGAAACAAGCAGTTTGGGAATTGTTCAGTGCCTTACAGGTGAACTTCCTGGGTTAAATGCTTTTCTGAAATCAATGTACCTGCAATGACCTGTCAGTTCACACAAGCAACATATCTGAAAGTAGATCTGTGAAATGACGGGGTTCTGCAAATGCCTCTTTTACCTCTTTGGTTCTGTCCCATGCTTGAATCTCAAGCTTCTGAAGTACTTTTCAGTGAATTTATATATAGCATCTTCTGCCGGAATTACAGACTGGAAATAGTTGAATGCCTGAGCAGATACTCCATTTTGCTTCTGCTCATAATTGAGTGGCACCTTCTAAAAATTGGGGGTGAAAACTGGATCTGATGGTTTTGTTTCATTGCGCAAGAAAATCTTGAGTAAAACTCCTAGACTGGAGTACAAAGAACTGAGTTGGTGCTCAGCATTTAATAAATTTGTCATTAAAATTTCTGTGCACATGCAACCTCCCTCTAACGCAGCTTTTATTTTCAGTATCTGATCAGTCCAAGCTTCCCTCGTCAGTTGTTTTCCTCCTTACTCAGCTGGCCTCCTTCCTCTGCAGTCCTGGTTGGGAGTTTCTCCTGGTTCTAAGCTGTTTCATCCCTTGAGTTGATTCTTCTAAAACTAAAGGAGTCAGTCTTCCTCCGAGTTTCAGTTTCTGGTCGTGTTCTGGTGGGGAATAGAATGATGATGAAGGGAAAGTCGCTATAAAGGAAGTCTGGTTTTGCTCTTGAAAACCCAGGTGGGAACGCAGTGATGTGAAGTTTTCCTTTAACCGTTGTGGCCATTGTGTGTGAAGTAAAAAAAACCCAAGATATTTATGGGCCAGGTGAAGCTCAGCAGACCTGTGAAGAATAACTGCAATCAAAATCAAATCATGTAAACCTTGAGCAGCTTCTCAATGCTGGCTACAACTGCAGACTTCAAGTAGACTTTCTGTGTGGGTGAAGTTATGAAATAAGAGGTGAATTTACTGCAAACTGCTGCAGTTAATGGGCTCTGTAGGCAGACGTTCTGTATGTTTAGAAACTAGCTGGAGGCAAGCACATGCTTTGTTTCTTGCCTTTTACCAGTTCTTTCACGCAGCTGATGGCTTTGTTGAAGCCTTCCTGCATTTTGTGGTTGGGGAGAGGAAACCATGAGCTTTGCAGTACTCCAGACAAAGATTGTGACATGATTTAAAACCGAGCGAAAGTCAGAAGTGGGTGCTTGTGGATTAATTTGAGCGCCACGGCTGGCATGTGGGAGAGCGACTGCTGTTGGGTCGTGTCAGTTAGCAGGATGACTTTTGCATTGAGTTAAACTGGCACTAGGGACGTTGAAGGAAGGGCATGAAGGGCCTTCACACGATAGTTCCTGCCCAGTCTTTGCTGCCCACCATTTTCCATAGAGCTGTAATGGTCAAGTGGCTGTCCTCTTGACTGTGGAAGATGCACTGTTGAAGGGTTCAGTACGAGTGGTGTTCAAATACCACCTCATGTCTGTCAAGTACCATCTCACTCTCTGTGGAGAATGGCAACGTGCAAACCCAGCTCTCTTTCAGAAGCTGCAGTTGGAATTACTGAAAGTACAGACATGATGTGATCTTTTTTCTAAGGTCATCTCTCTCTCAGCCAGCCTGTGGGCACAGTAATTCTGTGATCTGGTTTTGGTTTCTTTCATGGAAGCCAAGTCTTTCCCGAGTGCACAGAGTTCTCTGTCAGCTCTTCTCATTTTTCAGTCTGACTCAAAATGTGCTTCAGTTTTGAAGCTACTATGCACTGAAAAAAAGACATTTTACATAGATTCTTTTTTTCCCTCTTCTGTTACTTATCTCCCTCTATAAAGTAGTTGAATTAGTTGAGAGGATAAAAACAGACTTCTAAAATTGTTGCCCATTTATATAAACTACATTTGTAAAAGAATATTGATTGAAAACGAGGTGCCATTATCGTTACTGTTGAGATGATCCATGTGACACGTTTTAGCTGCTTACAGTTTTTGCTTCAATCGAAATTTTCAGTGATGTAACCCAATCAAAAAGTGAATATCCCAGCTGCCCAAAGGAGTTATGGATGTCCCCTTTGTGGAGGTACTCAAGGCCAGGTCTGATGGGGCTTTGGGCAGCCTGATCTGCTGGAAGGTATCCCTGCACGTGGCATGCTTGGAACCGGATGATTTTTGATGTCCCTTCCAAACTAAACCATTCTAAGGATAAAATTACAGACGTATCATCATGTCTGCTTTTGTGTATAAACAAAAAGCCCAAATCTTTGGTGGCAGAAATGGAGAAAATTTGATATTTTAAGCCTAGCAATAGTGATTTTGGTATTTCTAGAAGGCAAAAGTGTAGCACTGCTACACACTGTTTAAAGGCTGCTCTGAAAGTAATGCCTCCTATTCTGTGATATTGGCCCACGATGTCAGAGACAGAGGTTGATGGGATGGCAGTGGAAGCTGATCCTTCCCACCAATATCCTGTTGCATGCTGTTGCCATGTGGCTTTACAGCAGCAGATAGGTGATGTGATGGAATGGTGTCTGGCACAGGAGTGCATATGAAGCAAAAGTGTGGAACTGAATCTCTCCACATGGAAAAAAAATGGCACCCACTGACATTCATCAGTGTTTGCTGAACGTTTACGGAGACCAAGCAGTGGATGTGAGCACAGTGAGGGGTGGGTGTTGTGTTTGAGCAGCGTGACAGAGCCTGACCTCCGCTGGTGGAGTGTTTTACAAGTGTGGCATTCAGGCTGTCGTTCATTGCTGATGAAAATGCATTGCTAATGGTGCTGATTGTTGAAATAAGGAGGCACTGGTTGGACTTGATGATCTTTAAGGTTTTTTCCAACTGGAGAGATTCTATGATTACTTTCAGAGCAACCTATGTACTATTTAAAGTGAGGTTATGTTTGCATGGAAGCAGTTGGAATGAAATTAGTGGATGGGCGTTGTGTGAGAGTTTACAGATGTTGGCTGAAGCAGGACTTCTTGCAGACTCAGATCAGCTGAGAACATCCTTTTCCTCCCAGAAGTGAGAGGTTCTCTGCTTTCTGGAGTGCTCTTCCAACTTATGGCTCAGAGTCAGCAAGCAATTACTGGTAACAGCACTTCTGAACTTTCCTCATCAGGAATTGGCAGTTTTGGGTAGGTGCTTTTTGACACTGTTCTTTATAATAATAAAAAATAAACACATTATTCTTTGGGAACAAAGACCAGGATGCATCTCCTTCCGTTGGCTGTTCCTTAATTGCCAAGGAATTTTCTGTGTTCAGCAAGAGCAGCCGATTGAGGCAAAAGTCCCCAGTCACAAACAAACACGAACTGGTTGGTTCTCCTTTTAGACTGCTGGTTTGCATGTGTGCGAAACTCTGTATAAAGCAAGGAAGTTAATTTCTTTTTCTATTACTTTTACTAGAGCACAGAAATGATGTGAAACTGCCTACTGAAGCTACTGTTGCAGAAGTGACTTGGGATTTCCCCTGTGTATTGGGATTTTATTATGATCCCACCTTATTATAACCCATTTATTTCCTGCTGGGAATTCTTGTTTTAAGTCACTGCTATATTTAAACAAGTATATAACAGCCTGTGTACTTGTTGATCACAGTGGACAAAATATTGAGGTAAACTGGTAAATCACTGTAACTCCACAGGTCACGTTGTCAAGAGCTCCTGCACTGTATTTTTCCATACTGCAGTGTGTCTTGGTTAATGAGACATAATTAAGTGGATTGATGAGTATTTAATGCAAAGAATATGTGGCACAAAGTAAGGATCAACGCAAGATAGGCGTAGAGGGATAGAATCTTGCAGATCTGTGGCATACTCAACATAAATGAGATACTGAATGTGTAACAGTACTTACGCAGGTTCAACTGCTGGTCAGCTACAGCTTGCTCAGACTCCCATTGCTTGCCTACTAGGTGATGTTTCTCAGTGAGATCATGTTGCACCAGTATCACCCTTCCACCCACCCTTTTTGGGTTCTGAGTTCCTTCCAGAGAAGTTCAATGTGTTGACTTCACTTACAATACCTGAAAATATTGGGATCCTGAGTGTTCTCACTGCAGGTCGTACCTCTGTGTTATGCAGCATGTATCCCACCAAACATTCCCTTTCCTACTGCTGAGTTTCAGCATCTGGTGTTGTTTCATCGAGCCGAGCAGCAAGACATTGCAGTGCTCTTCATCAGTGCATTGTGGTGCTCTAAACAGCAGTGCTGACAGACACTGAAATACAGATTTTAGACAAGGTTATTTTGATGTGTCTTTTTCAATTCAGCGATCTCCTTTATGTGTCTAGTGATGCTGAGAGATGATATGTGGTTTTAGTCCCAGTTATGTGTTTAAGAGCACGAGGAGCTATGCTACCAGTGCACGTGAGACTAAAATCAGCCATCTCAACATTAGAAAATGCCATGGGAGCTTTTGTTCAAACGTGTGTGACTTTGCTGCTTCTGTAGTATTCTCTCAGTGCTTCCTTCCCTCTGTTAGCACACAGAATGTGCTGAAGGAATGGCTTGGGTCTGAGTTAGAGACTTCTTGTGGCTTACCTCCATTACTTATGGTTCCACGTGCTCTTTTGCTCCACGTATCCAGCAACACTGGAGGAACCTCTGACTTACAGGATCTTCTCTGAGCCCCTCAGCCCCATGCAGCACATGGAGATGAGCAGCACAGATCAGATAGCTGCGGTGAAAATTAGCTAAATATTGGCTAAACTGCTGAAAGAGAAAACGCCAAGCAACTTTATCTTCAGTATTTCACCTACAACAAAAGGAGGTTTGATGTTAGATGCATGTAATCAAATCAGCATTTCAATTCATAATAGCGTGCTCATCGAGGCTTTTCCATTTATCTGGTAGGCATCATCCCCTGACAGAAGAACAGAGAAATGGGGTTGTTTGTTTGCTTCGATTTGTTCAATTCTATTATTATTTTGAACTTGCATGGAGGATTATTTTCTAGGAAATCCAGGCAATGTTTAGAGAATGGCAGCATGGGTTTGTTTGAAAGCTGAGACGCTTCTGTGCCAGTTACTGATAGGGCTCCTGCTGGAAAGCCCCTATCACTGTGTTTGAGATCAAAACACACCAACTCTGAAATGAAAAACGTATTCGGACTGGAACGTTGCTATTAAACACAGGCTCCTCACCTGCTTCTGGTGGCATTTGAGAAAGCACTTTTAAACTGTGAGCGTTGCCTAACGGTGTATTACTGCACAAGATTAAGACGTTTTCTAGCCTGTTATTTAATTAGGAAAAAGAAGAATGTGGTATTTGGGCATTCAAATGCTTAGCTGTCTCTAGACCTCAAAGAAAAGTTGGCTTTTCTAAAGAGCACTTAGGCATCGAGAAGTAAGCTGGTGAAGTGGTGAAAAGAGCATCTAAAAGTCTATCTCAAGAATGCAGTATGCAATCTTCTGAAAATGCCTATTTTGACTTCATAAGGTGGCATTGTTGAGAAAGAAAGGGTTACAGCAGTGAGTAAGAGTTGATACGTACCTCATCCTTGGGTCCCTGTGGACGCTCTCATCTCTGCCTCTCAGTCTCAGTGGCAATGAGGCAGCTGGCAATGCAATCACCGGTTATCCTGCTTCTAATCTTTTCTTTCTTTTCTCTCTCTGCTGATAAGTGTGAAAAGAAGCACAGAAACATGGGTGTGAGAACACAAATTCTCATCGTTTTCCTGGGCACCTCAGTGAGATTTTTCAAGGCAGTCTGCCTTTTTTTGAAGTGGGTAACTTTTACTTTTGATAAAGCTTTCAGGGCAGATAAGAAGGCTGCACGACTCCTTAAATAAACAGAAATCTTTCCATGCTACCAAACATTATCCAGAGCACCAAAACAAGTATACGTGTGTAAGGGATAACTGGCAGCAGCAGGAACTGATTTCACATGGGATTGGAAGGAAGAAGGGATTGAGGATGCTCTACGATGTACTGGTGTTTAAATGGCAACATGCAGAAGCTAAAGGTGGTCGCTCAGAGTTTTCACACATTTGGTTCAACAGCAGTGATGTAGCTGTACTGAAACACTGCTTCTTATTGAGAAGTCTCTCAAGGATTGGTTGCTGCTCTGGTAGTGGACAGGGCAGGGCTTGGACTCATGCCTGGACCAAAGCTTTGGGGAGTGCTCTGAGGACAGCCTACGATGCCTCAGATGAATAGGGGCAGTCTGCATTACTGCTCAGCCAGACACATCCTCGGGTAACAACCCTGATGCATGCATCTGACTCACAGAAACCCAACAGCTCGGGGAGTAGCATTTGAAGTGGTTTTGTTTTGTTCTTTTTTTTTTTCTTTTTTTTTTAAACTTTTCTTTTTTTGGGCAGCCCCCTCCTGCTTCCTTCCAAATTGTTTTCTCAGCCTGATTGAGTCTCAAATCTGTTGCCTTCATGTCTTGAACAGCTGGAGTGGCCCTGGACTTAGTGAGCAGACGCCGAGCGAGGTTGGACTGGACGCTGCGAGGGTCCCAGACTTCAGGAGGAGCAACCTGGTTGTCTGACCTGCAATGCTGGAAGCTCAGGAAAGCTAATGCCACTGCAGATGGCTTCCTGCAGTCTAAGACTGGGACTGTGGCTCCTGCTGCTTCTCCAGGACATCCAGGGAGCCCCACAGGTAAGGGGGGAATCCTACAGCCCTGTAGGACCAAGGATCTGGCAGAGGGTTGGGGGCACCCTGGGCTGATTTTTTTTCCCCAGCAGTTGCATGCAGGGAGGTGAGCATCCATAGAAACAGGCTCTGTGATAACGGGTGATAAAAGGATAAAGCAGGGCTGTCACAAAGCAGCAGTTTGCCCTTTCTGGGAACTCTGCAGGCAGGACCAGCAGATATAGCTACGATTTGAGTCTTTTTTATTTTTATTTTTTGGCATTGCACATCCTGGCTAGGAAATGAGGAAAGATTTCATTAGAATGTGGCACTGACCTCATTTACTTTGAATAAATCTCTCCTTTTTGCCCGGAGAACCAAATGCTCTGTGCCAGGCACATTCCTTACAGAACTTTGCTTGGGCTCGCTGTGCTGATGTGAGTCAGGTCTAGCAAAATGAAAGGTGTAAAGAAGCAAACGAAACAATAAAATACCTTCCTCTTTACATCCGCCCACCCCTTTGACACCGACTTTCCCATGAATGGGCTCTTTTCTGCATCAGAGCAACTCAGAATAAACACGGGGCGCTGCTCACACAAAGCTGTGGATGCAAGTCGGCTCCCAGCTCAAATCATATCATTGAGGCCCTTGTGTGTTTGCTCCCCCGCTCCGCCCCACTTGCCCCCTCCTCACCACTGCAATGTGTGGCATTGAGCCCTCAGAGCCTGGCGTAAATCCAGGTAATTTCCCTGCCTGTCATTTAGGTATACATGGAAAAAAAAAAAAGCCAACAACAAAACCCAAAGATCAGTCACAGAGGCTCTTTGCACAGGTGAGGTCAAATTGGTGGCTGACTGCCTGCTGGGTTGGGCCCTGAAATTGTGGAAATATTGGCATGTGCTCGTTTAAGATACCTGTCTGTAAATGAATGGTGCAGCACAGCACATGGGCTATTGGAGATTTTTAATAAGAAACTGCCTCTGATTAGATCTTTGAGCATAACCAAGTCCTCTACATAGAAGTTTGAAAAAGATCCTCATGGCTCTTACAGTAAGAGTAGGAGTTTGCCTAATGTCTTTAGCTGTAAATTCCCCTCCCACGTGGCAAGTTTGCTCTACCTCCCCCTGGTCCTTTCTGCCCCGCCATCATCTCCTTCCTGAAGTACACTGATCCTTCTTTTCTTCTCTAGGATCAGAATTTGCAGTCCTTACTCACCGAGGAGTTCTTAGGGGGGCATTCGGGTCAGCATATCAGTTCTGCTGAATGCCAGCTGCTTTAATTAGTTCTTGCTATTTGCCATCACTTTGGTCAGCCCACAAAATGAAGAGGACAGTAATGAATTCTGTTTTCTATTACTCATGGTCAGCATTCAGACTCGCTGTGAAATCATCAGTTACCTGGATTATGTCAATGCTGAGTTTGGAGTTGGCTTTAATTTTCAGTTAGCTCTCATTAATAACAAGTGTGAAGCTTGACTACTTGAAATCCTTCATTATCAACTTTTTTTCATGCTGACAGAATTTAGATAGAAGTTTGAAAAAGAGCTGGCTGTTTTGCTACAGTATTAGTCAGTTCTAGAACAGCCAATGCTGGTAGATTTTCTTTTCTCTCTCCTTTTTTTTTTAACCATTATACACTTTCTTTCTGACTTACAGCTTATTTGTAGTAAGCTGACTTCTTGCTCTGCCTCACCATGGCTTTGTGAGCTCCAGAGACCATAAATAAATGAGTCAAACCTTGTCATGACTGAATTGCAGACTAGCCCGCTGAGTTCAGCGCCGTCTTTGCAATGACTGTTATTTAAATTGGGATAGCAAATGTGATTGTGGAAATTGTCAAAAAGAAACGCTGAAAAAACCCTAATGCTTTGTGTCAAATATGTTTAGATTTTTGTTGTTGTTATTTTCAAGTGGGCTTTCATTGTCAGCCCATTAAAGAAGGAAAAACCCAACAACAACATTGGCCTAGTAGGTCAATGAAATGAGAAGGCCGAGGGATCCCAGGCCATCCCACTGTAGAGCAATCTGAGCATCTTACGCATGAATTGTGGTCTTCTCTTTCACGAGATGTAGAATCATAGAATCATTAAGGCTGGGAAAGACCCCTAAGGTCATCTTCCTGCTAAATCAGGAGCCTTTCTTTGCTTGCATGCACGGATTAGTGAAATTCAGCCTCTTATCTCCATCTACTTCAGTGGGACAACAGCACTAACGCTGCCTTGAAAAGTGACGTCGTGCTCAAATTGTGAATTTTCCTGGCCAAATCTGCTGAGTCCTGTTTCTGTCTGTCATGAGATTCACACAAGAGAGTGGATAAGAAAAAGGAACAGTGAAAAGAGGAAAAGATTTTTTTAAAAATGGAATATAACCCAGCAGGATTGCTGTGTTTCAGTCTGTTTCTTAACATTTGTTTATTCTGTAAAATTTATTGGAGATCTTGATGAAGAAAAGCTGTGTGGTTGTTGCAGATAAACATGATTTACATCACACTCTTCAGTGCTTCTTAAGGTATTCCAGAAGGAGGAGGGAATCCTTCCCACAATATAAGCAGGAAGAGGCAAAAATATGAATCTTTCTTACTGGCTAATTGACCATTCCTGTAAGTGCACTGGAGCAAGGAGAAATAGCACCAGAAATACATTAGAAATGTCCTAATGCTGAGATTTTTGGCAACAAAAGCAGGAAAAACACAAATGCTCTTCCTTCCTGCTGTCTTCTTCCTGAGCTCTCCTATGATAAAGCACCGCTTTTTCCATGAGTTCTTTCCTTTTCCCCCTCACTGCCCCCCTGATCCCTTCCCTTCTTTTTGGTGATGCCCATTCTGATTCAGGCATGGTAGGGAGGGCATTTTTCTTTAAAATCTTCCTCTCTTGTCTATCATCAGCCCAGACACAATTCTGGATAGCAGGGCTCCATCAGCTGATGGTAGCACAACTCAGGGCTCAGCCTGCATCGACGCTGGGGAGGTGAACACTGCTACCACTGCTGGGAGTTTTGCTCAGAATTTCCCCTGTTTAAACAGAACCAATCTGTGCTGTCACCAGATTCCTTTATAACCACAGCGTAATGAGACAATTAGCTTTCCCTCTGCCTTTTCTGATTACAGTGTGATATCCTCCTGACCGAAGTGCTTATGGAAGACTTAGAGGCATTCTGAGCCCTGGGCTGTTCACCTCTGCCATTTCTTCAATGTGTGTTCTTTGCCTTCGGGCAATGATTTATTTCATTCTCCCACAAACCCACAGGAGTCTGGGGCAAGGGTTGGTCTTAAAGCAAGGCTTTTTATTCCATGTGATGCATGAAGGTTTGAAATTGAGCTTAGAAGAAGCTTTCTGTGTGTTGGGAAGGAGACTCAGTACCATTTGTAGTGATGCGTACCTTTCCACACTGCCGTTTTTGCCTGTTTAAATCATGTTGGACATTTAAGCTAGATGTATGGGAGCTTGGTTAATAGACAGTATGCTGTCTGCAAATAGCCAGCCTTTCTGCTTAGGGTTATTATTATTTTTTCTTTTGTAGCTTTATGGTTTAGAGATGAAAAATAAAGGTAACAATGAGCCAATGACTGATGTCGCCAGTTGTCACACACCCAATCTATCACTGAAAAGGTCTACAGTGAGTTGGGAGGGACCCTAAAGGCCATCAGGTCCAACCCTGCACTGAGCAGGGGCACCCACAGCTCCATCAGTGCTCACAGCCCCATCCCCTGACCTTGGGTGTCTGCACCTCCTCTCTGGGCACTCTGTGCAGTGCCTCACTGCCTTCATTGGCTGTAGGGTGCAGCTGCCCTCTTGTGGAAGCAGAAAAGTGCTGAGTGCTTTCTCTCATGTGCATCATTGCCTGATTTGTGCACTATTTATGTGTGGTTGCCTCAGTACATTATCACAGCACTGGCACCAGGGGAAATTCATAAGTAGGATTTGCCTCGCTGTAACTAAGAGGAGGATCTGGTCCTTAGCACATGATTTCAATGTTTTAGACAGACAAGATCACATTTTGATAAGTAGCTCTTCCTTCGTGCTTGTAGGCAGACCCTATTCCTTTGTTTAAACCCCAAACAGGCAATTCAATAAGCTCTGTGTTTATGTGCTGCATATTTCATTCAAGATCCCTGTTCCCGCTGTGATTTAACATTCAACATCTTTTGAAGCCAGCGTTGGTTTTTAGAACAACCAGAAAGAGAAGATCAGGTTTTTGTGGTGACATCTTATAGGTCTTGAAGAGGAACTGATTCAAGATGACTTAGGTATAGCAGGATGCTGTTGTTGCCTGAATTTTCTTTATAAAAGGAATCCACCTTATCAGTCACTCCACTTTTTACATCTCTGGAATGACTCCTGGATGACCCTGTGTCCAAACACATTGTGCCATTTCCTGATATTGCTAATAGCTGTAATTTCTTTTTAAGGCTGGTAGGAAATGCAGAAGGTGGGATCCCTGCAGAGTAATTTTTCTAAGCTAACATTAGAACTGTTGTGGCTTTTATTTTAAGTCTTGGTCATATGATCATATCAAGGCTTGTTAATGAAAACCTTCACTCAGTAAAAGAGATGGGTTTAGTTATTTGAATGCGTAGTACTTGCAGCTTTCATTTCAAGGCAGAGCACGCTTGTTCTCACTGTAGGATTTGTCCCCAGGTGAAAAGCAAAACAATTTGTTGGTTTGCATGCCTTTAGGTTGCTAAATTCAAGTGTTTTGAGGAGTAAATAACTGAACAGGAAGATTGGCTTGCTGCATTGATGAATGGTGTGAAGGTGAGCATGAGCAGAGTGGAAAAAACAAAGCAAACTACAGAAGAACAGCTTCAGAATGGGATAACAAGGGTTAACAAGGGGCACAGGATACAGAGAACCAGTATACAAGCAGCTGTACACTTACAGAACTAGCTTTGTGGATTACAGCCCATTTGGCAAGCCTTAGGTGATGTTGACTATGGCACTACTTCCAGTGCCAGTGTATACAGAGCTGGAAAGCTACCAGAGGTATTCAGGGATTCTGTTTGTATTATTTTTCTTAAAATTCCTTTCCTGAAGAAAAGATGGGAGCATTTTAAGAGCAGGGATTTATGGTGGTTTTTTTTTTTCTGGAGCATTTGGCTGAAAGGCACTTTTATGGAGCAGTGCCACTCCTCTCTGCAACATATGGAGCCAGGAGCTCATTTCTTTGTGATCTGAAATGCTTGCTGGAAGGATGGGGCTGCAATATTCCTTTTAGGTATTTAAAACACTTTCAGAGAAAAGAGTGAAGATACACCCCGAATGATTGCTAAATATACTGAATATTCCAATCTTTGCTGAAGTTTATGGGCAGTGGTTGTCTGGTTGCTTTTGAAAACGTTTGGACCTTCAAAAACCTGTAGACTTTATCATTTGTAACCACCATCACCAGAGACAGATGCTGGGATCTGCCCTCACAGAGCCCTAATTGTTCTCTAACTGTGTCTTTGTCTGCTTCAATTTTTAGCCACCATTCACCTCATCTCATTCCTGTGACACACTCAAGAATTGGTTCTATGATGAAACATTAGGAAGGTGCTGTTACCAGTGTCCTTCAGGTCAGTATGTTGGTGCTTCACAGGCCTTTCTCACAGGTTGTGTATAAACCATGTGTATCACAGAACTGCCTTTTGACCCTGCAGAAAAGTCCAATTTCATAGAGCACAGTGCTGGTGTAGATCTAGACGTGAATTTGTTCTCTCCTTCCTGCCCTGTTGGGTCTGCCTGCAAACTGCCTTTAAATTGCAAACAAGATAGCTTGCTAGAATTTGGTCTGTGTTTTTTATTGGCTGGCTTGACACTCAAAAGTAACCAGAATTAGGCAGGTCCAACAACTGATTTCTGCTTGCCCCAGGATATGGAGCAGCGCAGTGATTTTAGCTTCTGATCAAAGGCACGAAGTATTAAATGATGGTGCAGAACATCTGTCATTGTGCTCATAGTCAAAACAGTTCAGAAAGCATCTCACGTGAGAAGTGGAATACCCACGTGGCAGGGAACAGAGAGAACTTTGCCTGAAGCTGTGACTCAGGGGTGGATGAGGTCAGAAGAATGAAATGCATCTATAAGAGCTCTGAAAATGTCTGAAGCTCCCCCTCGATGGACGGGGCATTTTATGGCACTGCACCATCACCTCTCTTTTCTGTTACAACTGTGGCCTCCTCTCTCTCTCTCTTCTTTATTTCTCACTTGTTTCTCTCTTTTCTTTCTTTTTTCTCTTTTTTTCAGAAGGGAAATTTTTGACATTTGTTTGTGCTATAAAGAGAAGCTTGGTGCCTGGTTACTAGCATTTGCATGTAGTTACATCAGAGATTTCCTGTACTGCTTCGGTGCACTCCACCAGAATCATTCAGAAAATGGATGAGTAAGCAAGACCAAGGGATGGAGAAACTGCTCCTGTAGAAGAAGAAAAGGGGCAGAGATTCTGGGCCACTCCCAGGGAAAGAAGCTCTTTTCTCCTTCAAAAGCTCCCACTATGATGGATGCCATACTGGGTCTTGTGAACAGCAGAGGTGTAGTTTGCAGCTAGCTGTTATGACCCACAGTTCTCATACATTTCACTTCTGCAATCAGCTCCAGCCTTCAAAAGAACAGTCTTAGAAAAGCAGTTTTGAGCAGGTGGGAGTGATGTGGTTAGGGCTTGTCTGGTAGTATTTATAGGGCCAAATAGGAAGTGGCTGTTTTGACTTATGCTCCTACACTGTGCTTGCCAAAATGAATAGTGGGTGAGTGATTTTCCTGCTGGGTCCCATTCCTACAATTAACCCTTTGTGGTTGGCTGATGTGGATTGGTGCTGAAACTGAGATTCATTTTTCTCCTGTTTGTCACCTGTTAAGCATTCAGCTCAGTCTTTATGTTGTTTTAGCTTTTCCTTCTGCAGCTGCCATCATTCCTTACTGTCTGGTGACTGTTTCCACCTGCTGGCAAGGCCACCAGCTCACAGCTAACTGCTGTGCCTGCCAGCTCCTTTGGCTTTGAGGCTGACAGTGCTTCAAGATGGCTTTCTCCTCTATTTTGGAACAGTTATCTCCACATTTTGGCTTTCTTTCTCCAGGTTATGCTAAAAAGAAATCATGTCCCGTGGATCCAGATGAAGATTGCATGAGATGTGGACCTGAGCAATACCTGAACGAATCCCCAAAGCCACGATGTGATGCTTGTGTCTTATGCACCAAAGGTAACTGGTTTGCTGTTACCACCTACAGGCTTCTCCAGTTGTTCACGACTTAAAGTGCTGTTGCAAAGAGTGCCAGCAGCCCGTTCTGCTTCCCAAGCCTTTGCACTGGTGTTGCTCAGCTTTGACCCCTGCTTTGCCTCTTGCTCGCAGTGATCCTTTGTTACTCCATCTGTTTCTTCCCTGCAGAATTTGACCTTGTGGAGAAAGCTCCCTGCTCCTTCAATTCCAGCCGGGTGTGTGAGTGCCGACCAGGGATGTTTTGCCAGACTGCTGCTAAGTACACCTGCATGAGATGCCAGCAGCACACTGCTTGCAAGCCTGGTTTTGGAGTCAAGATCAGAGGTAGGAATTCCTCCTTATTTTATCTTTTCTGATCATGGCCATAGGCTTGGAGTTGATTCATTTTGATCAGTCCATCCGCTGTCATTGCTTTTATTCAGGCACCTCAAAGACTGATGTTTCATGTGAAGAATGCCCTCCTGGGACCTTCTCTGACCAAAGCTCCAGCACTGACGTCTGCAGACCCCACACGGAGTAAGTCCATAGTGTTTCTGAGTGACAAACCAATTGGTTAAAGCTAATAGAGGACCCAAAGGGATCTTTGCTTTGTGCCAGAAGTGACAAATTTATCTTAGAGGCAGTGGGACAGCTTTGAGCCTTTGTGCTGTTGCACAGCTCTCTGCTGGCAGGAGGAAGGGATCTCTCTTGCCTCAGTTTCAGTTCACTGAGTGCAGTGGGATTCCGTGTGTGTTTGAGTTTGCATCCAGGTCAAGAATCGGTGCCACAGGGGTGAGCAGCAGGTTAATGACTTTCTGACTAAAACCAGTAAATGCATGTGGTATAATCCTGACCAAAAAGGGCGTATGCCACCTGGAAAACCTTACAGTGTGTCATGTCATTTCCTCCTAGCACTGATGCACTGCTCTCTCTTTTGTTCCCTAGCTGTGCCAAGTTGAACAAAGTAGCGCAAGGCAAAGGAAATGCCACCCATGATCAGGTCTGCGTGGACCGATTGCCCTCCTCCCTCACCCCAGACACTTCCTCCATCAGAACCAGCAACGAAACAAATGACTCTGACGTACTGAAGCTTCCGGCAAACCTGGTGACCCTTGTTAGTGTCCTTTCAAGTGCCACAACCAAAATTCCCAGTTCAACTCCCAAGGAGAAAGCTGGCACTTCTCCCACCTCAGACAAGGGAGAGACAACAACAAGAGGTCAGAAAGGATTTATTCTATCTATTATAGATTTTTATTCTATAAAAGGACACGTTTTATTCAGATATATCTTTAGTGAAAGTAGTATGTGAGCTTCCTGCTTAACCCCTACAATTTGGGGTGAAATGATGTCGGGCAAACAGATTACTGATCCTTCTGCCTTTTCTTGGTCTCTTTGTTCTCCCTTTCCTCCTCCTGTGCTGCAGGTCTTGTTTTCTGGGGAGTGGTTCTCTCTGTGATGGTGCTGCCTGTGGGCATGCTGTCATTTTGGCAATGGAAGGCCTGCAAGAAACGGATCCTCATCCTCAAAAAAAAACGTGAGTTTTAAAACTGTGGTACAGAACATGCTGCTTAATCTTCCCACCTGGGAATTACAGCATCCTAAAATGCTACAGAGGACAGGAAGGGGAGATGATACTTCCTAATGCCTGGTGAAGACAGGTCAGTTAAGGGTTCTAGGCAAACTGCTCTCCATCGTGTTGGAGATATTCTCAAAGAGTCATAGTTGGGTTGGAAGGGAACTCAAAGATCATCCAGTTCCAATCTCTGCTCTGTGCTGGTTCCCAACCACTAAATGAGGCACTGGATCAGGCTGCCCAGGGCCACCTCTGATTAAAGTAGCTGTGAATGTATGGAGGAAGATGCTACAGATGGGAGGTGGTGACCTTTTAGCTTTAGTTTTTGGAACTTGTCAGTCCTCTGCAGGCTGGTAAGGCTGTGGATGTGACAAGCCGCTAGATGGCTCTTCCTCCCCACTGCATGGGCACTACTGGCTGATGTGTCCAGCAGGGAGGCTGCTGGAAAAATGCACAGCTCATTTCTGAGCACTCAGATCTGGGAAATGTGTTCCAAAAAAAAAAAAAAAGAAAAAAAAAGTGGATGTTCGCCATAGCAACCCATGCAGATCCCCTACAGTGCATACATTCTGCTCAGCTAACTAATCTCTTAGCATCTCCATTGACTGCTCTGTTCTGTTGCGGTGGATATTTCTGACTGCTCTGCAACGGAGCATTTCTGCTTATTTACTCAGGAATATGACTTAACACTTCTCATGTGAGCTCAATTTTCTCAAAATGGAATTCTTCCTTCCTCACGTGGTTTACACGATAAACAAAAATGTTACTGTGCAGCATTGTAGTGCTGACATATTGAAGGTAACGATGGCTGTGCGTCAGAATGAAACTAGACAGGAGGCACCTAGCTTCATATAGAATCATGAGATCACAGAGTGGCTGGGTTGGAAGGGACCTTAGAGCCCATCCAGCCCCAACTCCTGCCATGGGCTGAGTGCCCCCCACCAGCTCAGGCTGCTCAGTGCCCATCCATGGCCTTGGGCACCTCCAGGGATGGGACACCCACACCTCTCTACGCACCCCCAGTGTTCCTTTCCTCCATCCTTGCATATTATTATTGTTTTTTGATAAAGAAACTTTGATAAGAGAGTCTTCTGCTTATTTGGAAGGCTTAATCAGTTCATCATGTGATTAGATGTGATTGATTAGATGAATGCTGGTTTTGGTGTGTGGAAAGCAATGGGTGTAGGCACAAAGGGCTCTGGGGAGAGCAGGATCTGCTTGGCAGCAATGTGTCCCTGGATCACCTCAGCCCTTCAAGGAAGTGTGACCTGAGTGGTAAGGAGAGCATAATGCAGGTGAGTGGGGCTGTAGAGTAGTCTAGGACATGGGTGGGTGATATTTCAAAGCAATTAATATTCCTGTGATTGCTATGAATTCATTTCTGACAATCTTCATCTTTCCATTACAGGTTCTGATCTAGTGGACAAATATGCAGTAAGTGTCAACCATATTCCAAAACAGGTCAATTTCCATTCCAGTGTAAATAATTCACGATCTTTTTCAGTGTCCTGTTAAAAAGTGCTGGCCTTTTTATTTGGAACTGTAATCCATGATCATCAAGGTGCAGAGATGAGACAAATTAGGAACTGCCACTTTCATGTCTTGGGCTCTGTTCAAATGTGGCCTTAAGGAATACAGGAACGCAACTCAAGGGAACTTAAGTTCTTAGATCTGCTGGGCACTTTGCTTTTTTTCAGTCCCCGTGACAGTGGTGCTGTTCTTTTATTTCCTCCTGCCACAGAAATCTTCTGTCAACCTCTTGCAGTCTTCACTGTGTTGTTTTTGCACTGACTCTTCTTCCGCTCTCCTCTTTGTGTTGGCAGAAGATCACACTGACCACTGACAAATGTCCAGAAGAGGAGGAGTTCACTGATAGAACCCTCCCTTTGGAAACCAACAACAACTTGATCTCCAGTGCTGAAAAAGCAGGCAATCCTGTTCTGAGTCTGACTGAAGTGACGCAGAGCAATGGAAAAGCCCCAGACTGCCCCATTGATTCTCGAGTGAGAGACCACACAAATAATCAAATTGGTGAGTCTTGAGTTATTTTCATTTTTTTCACCTTGTCATTTTTTCAACCCTGGGCATAGAATATCATCCTGAAATTATTGGCAAGCTGGAAAAGTATTTAGAATTTCTAACAGAGATGGCCGTGGCCTCTCGACTCTGTACTGTAATCAAGTTGGTTTGTATTGTTATTATTGCCATTATTTTTCTGCATCAGTCAAATCCAAAGACTTAAAAACAGCTAAACTGATCCAGAACTGTTTTCTTAAGGCTGCTGGAAACCAGTCCTGCTTTTCTGGGAGGCAAAAGACAAAGCACAGAAAAAACAAGGAAAAGCAGAAGCAGAAAATGCATCTTCTGTTTTCACTGCTGCAGACCAACAAGGATTTCTGTTACCCTAACTAACTCAAAGAGCAGGCTTTTGCAAAATGCTAACTCCCTGTGTGGGGTGGGAGAAAGCTGTCTGTAGAGGGACAGTCGAAAGAAATGAACAGCAGAACTCACTACCATTCCCTGCTCCTGTTCCAGTCCTCTCTCTGTGTTGCTTATGAAGATGCTTTCTTGTCAGAATGGGCTCAAATCACAAAGAAATGTGGGCATGCACAGCCAAAACTTGTTTGCTAGCCTGTAAAATGCTGGAACGTAGCCCCCATGTTAAGATGGCATAGATTGGAAGAGACCTTAATGCCCACCCAGTCCCAACCCCTGCTGTGGGCTGGTTGCCACCCAGGGCAGCTCTTTCTCTAACTTAGATTTAAACCACTGTGTTAGTTTTCTGAATTAGGTACTTACTTCATGACAGTGCAAAGCAGGGGAGGAAGGAGGCCTGTCTTCTGCAGAAGAGGTTAACCAGGATCCCAGAAGGCACTCATGGGGCCTGTGGAAGGTACTTAGGTTGTAGATAAGCTTGCTGTGGGCTTTGGCTGTGCTTGATGATAAGAAGGAAGGTGGAAGCTCTCGGTAGTTCTCATTCCAAGCTGCCAAAAGAGCAACACCCTTTGGTTAGTTGTTGGGAAATAGCTTTTCAACTGTCCCTGTGAGAGGTTTGATCTGCATGTGTCTGACTAAAAAAAGGAGAAAATAAAAACTGAATACCAAGTCATAGTTTTGCACGACAGAGCCGTCTCCAAGAACAGCAGTACTGTTGCCCGTGCTCAGCATTACTTCTCTTTTTTTTCCTTTCTCAGGAAAAATATTCATCATGAACGCCGATACTGTTATTGTGGGGTCTTCAAAAACGCCTGGTATCAAAAACTGTACTGCTAGGGGATGTGAAAGTGATGTTGATATCCAGGAAAAGATAGAAGAGGAGCTGCCAGTGCACTATCCAGAGCAGGAGACAGAGGTCTTTCCAGGGAACGATGTCATGATTCCTGTGGAAGAGGAAGGAAAGGAATTCCATCACCCCACCACAGCCACTGAAAAGTGATGGCCAGCTGAGAAGGTGTGTGAAGCTATGAAAGCATCCAGTGTGACACTAAGCCTGAACCTACACTGAGGGAGGTGAACCCAGAGTTTCTTACACAACCTGAAAACTAAAGCGCCAAAAACATTCAACTTATTTCATCCAACCAACGAGAGGATCATCCAAACCACTGGTTGACATCAAATACTTCCTCTTTTCCTTGCTCTCCCCAGTATCACGCTGGAAACAAACTGGAATCAAAGTTACAGAATTCAGAGGACGTGTGGATGCGAACTCCAGTTTCACAGTTTGCTTTCTGTGCATGAAGGGATGGAATTAAAACGGTTATTCCTATTAGCTCTGAAAACTCTGGATGGAATTCTGTGTTAACCTTGAGACCCAGCCATGTTTCACATTTGTTCTCCATTGTACTTTAGGCCAATCCTTCTATTTGTTTTTAAGCCTTCAATTCTTGAGGTCCCTTCCCAAGCCATTCAGTGATTATGAAATCATTCCTAAGTGCAGAAAACATCCTCTTCTGATTGAAGTCAGACTGGCTGAACGTTTGGATGTTGAATGAACTATGGGTGAAGGGCAATGCAGACTGCAAAGGGGAAAAGAAGAACTGGGTTTCTACAAAAAACAAAATAATAGGCAATAATTTCCTTGAGTTGTTAATATCTGCTTGTTTTAGAAGAATTGTTTGTGTTCATCACAGTGACACTGATTTGCATGTCTGTTCCTCAGAAATAATTCTGTTTGGTTTTGTGGTCAGCTGCCCCGTGTTACGCAGTTTCAGGTCTTTTAATGCTGCATGTTTGATAACTGTAAATGCTGTGGTGCTGACTGCTTTTGTGCAGGAGCACGGAAAATGAACAGGGTGACAAAGTGTGCCTTAAGAAAAAAAGGAACCACAAAAAGAATTTCTTTGTAGTTTTATCCTGGACAGAGGTCTGTGATAACAGCAGTGCAACTTCAGCGTCTTGTCTGAGAGCCAACAAAAGGAATAGAGGAGCACAAAATCACCTCCTCAGGCCAGGCTCACCGTGCAAGTTGCCTAATATTTTATCTCTGTGCTATTTAGGGAGAGCACATAAGTGCAGTTAATATCTGCTCTTGTCATGCCTCCTAATTCTGCAGCATCAGCTGGAACTGGACCGAGAACGTTGAAGTTTGACTCAGCCTTTAGTGTTCTTGTTGCCATTGCTTGGTGTTTTAATCTCTTTTGAGTTTCCTGGTATAATCTTCCTCCACAACCACCCCATGACAGCAGATTACTGACAGTTACCTCTCACTGTGTAAAGGAGTACTTAGATATTGCCTTTAAGCTGGCTTCTGACTGACTGCAGTGGGTGTCACTAGTTCCTGTGTTACAGAATGTAATGCAACGCTGAGTTGCCTCAATGATTCTTGCCTGTATCCTCCCCATTCCTATCATTTTATATTTCTTATCTAAGTCACTTCATTGCCTTGGTCATTTTAGTTGGCCTCATCCTTATCTTCTCTCACCTCACTGTGGACTGCTGGAGATGTGGAGACCTGAACCATACATTTAAGAAGAGGAGATATATATGTTGTTGTTCATAGAATCATAGAATTGGGTTGAAAAGGACCTCAAAGATCATCCAGTTTCAAATCCCCTGCCATGGGCAGGGTTACCAACCACCAGACCAGGCTGCCCAGAGTTGTTGTCCTTGCACAGGTGACTTCAGAAGACCATCCAAGACAGGGAAGGATAGGATAAGGGGGAATGGTTCAAAGTCAAGAGAGGAGATTTAGGTTGGATATTAGGATGAAATTCTTTACTCAGAGGGCAGTGAGGCTCTGGCATTGCAGCCCAGAGATGCCCCATCCCTGGAGGTGCCCAGGGTCATGGATGGGGCCCTGAGCAGCCTGAGTTGGTGGTGGGATCTGAAACTCTGTGATCTTTAAGGTCCCTTCTAAGCTGTGTCATTCTATGATTTTCTAAGTTAAATCATCCTATGATTTTTCTAAGCTTCTGCCTAAAACTGACCCCAGCACTGATTCCTATGACCCCACTGCCACCTGTTCTCTATCCTGAAAGATGACTGTTGTGCCGTGCTCTTTCCTTCCTGCTTTTTGAACAGCTCTGACTTTCCTGTCTCGTAATCTTTTGGGAAATCCTTAAACTGGCCTTTCCTAAGCTGACTCTAGGATGACTTAGTTTTATTAATGACCTTTAGGTATGGAGCCTCTTTGGCTCTATGAAAATCTTCATTGTATTACACTGGATGTCCTTCATCCATTCAACCTCAGCATATAAGAGAATGTATGTTATGCAGATTTTGTGACTGAAGAAATAAATCACAAGAAATTGATGCTTTCTTGGGCCCAAAGCCCCAGAAATGAAGTGGGAGAATCTCAGCATTATGGGACCTCGTCGTTGACATCCAGCAATGGATGATCTACCTGCACATGGTACGTTTGAGACCTGGTTCTAATTCCAAGTGCTCTTAGTTCCAGTATTTACTTGAATTCTGCTCTTCTCTGCAAGTCCAGAACATAATATAATTCCTAGAAACACCCGCTGTCACTCCATGTAGTCTGTCCTGCAGGAGAGGCAGTGAGTGAGCTGTATGTCCTTCTGTTTGTCCTGGGTTTGTTGCGTTCAGGAATGCTCAGATGGCAATTTCCTGTGGCTGTCAGTGCTGCCACATCAATGGGAGCAATGGGAGGGGAGGAGGAAATGGAATTGATGTGTTTTGGGGGCAGAGGTTGTGCGTACTGAAACAGCAATGGGAGGAGGAACCGAAAACTTCCCGTTAAAGACTGGAGACCATTCCCTCGCTTCCAGCAAGTGTTCATTCTGCCCAGCACGTATCATTCCTTCTAGAACAACACAGCAATGACAGTTTCATGTTAAAGGACAGCAATTTGTTCATCCACAGCCTCGGAATGACCGCGCTCACCTGGCTGTGGCCACTGAGGGATGCTCAGCAATCAGGCTGTATTTCAGGGGCATAAACAAACCTTTGGGTTTTTTTCCTTATAACAACTTTCTGGATGAACAATCAGCCTTGCAACCTCCATAACCTCAATCTCGGTGTGATATGAATTAAACACGCCCCGGATTTTTACCCTACAGCCGCACTTCTTGTGTCTGCGATGTCCTGTCTCTTCTCCAACAGCTCCATTGCAGCTCCTCGGAGCACCTTGGAAGCCACGCAGCTTTTAACATCCCTCCGTCGGCTCCAACCCCGCGGTCTCTCGCCGGCTGGCAACCCCTCGGTTCAGCCCCGCCGGCAGCGGAGCGGCTCCGGGTTCTGTCACAGAGCCTCAGCTCCGCCCAGCCCTCACCGTGATGGAGCCTCGCTGGGCGCTGCTCCGCGCCGCGGGCGGCCGGGTGAGTGCGGGGAGCCGCGGGCGGAGCTCGGAGCGCTTCGGGAGCCTCGGGCAGCGCTTCTAAGCACGGTCCAAGCATGGTCCAAGCTCGCCCCGCTCCCTTTGGCTTTGCAGTTGGTGTTTTCTAGCTTCCCAAAGCCTCGACAGAGGGGCTTGAAAAACGCTCGTCGTGCTCTGCTGCATCCCTCGCACCATCGCTATGTACATAGCAGAGCCCTTGGTTGTACTTGTAAGAGCTGATGTGATGCAGCTGTGGCTGTTCCATGATTTTACTGAATTCTGTGGTTAAAGGAGTCCTTCAGTTATTTAGACCAAAGAGCTCAGTGGGGTCTTTGATTGGGTTTATGCTATGCTGATACATCACTAACCTTTTTCCATCTGATTTTAAAGTGCATAAGGTAGACGTGGAAAAGACTTTAGAGACTCCAAAACCACAGAATGGTTGGAGTTGGAAGGGATCCTAAAGGCCATCAGGTCCAACCTTGCACTGAGCAGGGACACCCACAGCTCCATCAGTGCTCACAGCCCCATCCCCTGACCTTGGGTGCCTGCACCTCCTCTCTGGGCACTCTGTGCAGTGCCTCACTGCCCTCACTGAAAAAAATCTTCCTTATATTCAATCTCAATCTCTCTTCTTTTAGTTGGAAGCCGTTTCTCCTTGTCCTGTTGCTCGAAGTCTTCTCAGCACATTGGGTCTTTTTGTGCCACATGTGTCATTTCCATGTTTCTTTCATCACAGCAGTTGAGCCTTTAGGTAAGGCAAAGGCTGAGTTCAGCCCTGGGTTGTATGGTGGTACTATTGGTTCACTAAGTGGCTGCATGGGGCTCTGAGCACTGATGGAACTGTGGGTGTCCCTGTTCCTTCCAGTTAGTTGGACCCCATAGCCTTGAAGGGTGCATTCCAACTCAAGAGATCCCATAATTCCAAATACCTTGGACACAGTAGGGTAGGATGGGTGTGCGAGTCTTGGAACCATGATAGACCTTCTCACCAGAGAGTGAGCATGGAGATTTGCCATGCTTCTTGCTGCCTCCCTCAACAGAGGGCTTGCATTCAAAAGGAGCTAACTCTTCTCTCACCCTAAGCATGATGCTCTCACGGTAAAGAGCACAGAGGAAAGCTTCCGTGTCACTTCTTGCATGGCCTTCAGGCTC
Organism: Lagopus muta; assembly: GCF_023343835.1. Taxonomy (NCBI): domain Eukaryota; kingdom Metazoa; phylum Chordata; class Aves; order Galliformes; family Phasianidae; genus Lagopus; species Lagopus muta. The sequence goes on along the minus strand of NC_064453.1, from coordinate 5,426,893 downwards.
CTGGCAAACCAAATGCTGCAAATGGCCACTGTACATCAGTTTTTACTCAGTTAAAGAGAGCAGATATTTATCTTTGAAGGAGAAAAGCTGGCAGAGCAATAACTCCTGAGTGACACGCTTTTTCTTGTTCCCCCCCCCCCCCTAATTTATATGGAGGGAGAAGGTCTGTGTGGCACTCGAAGCTTTCTGTTGTGCGTACCTTCCCATAGGATGGGAGAACAATTCCAATCAGGGACCTTAATCTTAACCCAGCCTTGCAGTGATACGTGAAGAAAAACAACTTTAAAAGATGCTCTGAGTCTCACTAGTAAAGCCTGATGTCCTGGTACAACTCCTGCTGATCTGGGTGAGAATTGCAGTTATTTAAGACAACCTTCCATTGAATTCTTTCTCTAAGTGACCAGTATACATATTTTCAGTAGAATTTTGTGGGTTTTTTATTTTTTTTCCTGTCTTTAGCACATTTGGTGGCTCAGCAAGTGGTATCTCTGTACTCTGAGACTTTTCCATAGCAACAGATGTTTACATCAGTCTGTGGTGACTTCATTGTGGTTTCACATGCGTTAAGAATGTCAGATGCAGTTCCTGTTCAAGCTACTTTGTTTGACAGCATCGGTTTGAAGACTGAAGGAGAAAAGGTGTAGAAACGTGAGTTAGGTTTAAAAAACATGGATCAATCTCTTTGTTTTGGATGACTGCGTTGAGTGGAAGGGAAAGTTATACAAATGGCTGAATATATAAATATATATATCATAAGCTTGTTTTATTTCTAGTATTGAAGTTCTCAAATGTAATTACAGATGAAGTCCATGGATACAAGCTGTAAGGCAAGAGGTAACAGAAATAACTTCTGCTCTAATTAGCACTCAGCACTTAGGGAATGCTTTTCATTGTCATATGCCATGATTTCTGATCTTGTCCTTCCTCACCCATGTGTAGAGCCATGTTCTCATCCCCTTTAGTTCTGAAGAAGTCTGAATTCCCATCGTGACTCAGGCTCAGCTCTGGCACAGATATTGGGCTCTCGGTTGCGGCTGACCTCCATATGTAGGCTTTCACTTGTGCTGTTCCACTGCAGCTGCTAACCTGAAAGTCACGAGGCAGTGATGTACTCTGCTAATTTATCTCCCTGTGGGTAGGATAGAGGGAATCTTGGAAGCAATTGTGTAGGCATATTTAGAAGAGTCAGCACTGACCTCTTAGGTGGACGGCGGCTGCTTTTAGTCCTCTCTTCTCAGTGACAAATCTTGTCTCATGCAAGTCTGTAGTGCAGATGGGAAAGTGATGCAAACAATGCAGCAGCTCTGGAGAGAGGATCTTGAGTAATTTGGATGGCTTTTTGGATGTAACTTCTCGGTTACTGCCTAATACACAGGCACTGCAAAAGTCTCTCCAGTGAGTTGTGCAGTCAAGGGCAAGCCCAGAAGTAACCCCTTGATACTTTGGGCCCTCTCTCATCTTTCTAGTGCTGATATCCCATCACCAAGATGTGTTGCCTAATCTGACTGATTGGCATTGCAATGGAGATGCTTACTAACGTTTGTGCCTCTGCTGCTAGATGGATGAAGCGTTTCACCTTCCAATTGCACCTGTCAAATTAAATGAAGTCTTCCAAATCCCATCACCCAGCAGTGGGTTGGATATTAGGAAGAGCTGCTTCTCCAGAAGAGTGGTCAGGTACTGGCATGGGCTGCCCAGGGAGGTGGAAGGGGTCAAGAACTGTGGAGATTGTGGCACTAAAGGGACATGGCTTAGTGAGCAATACTGGGGGTGGTTGGACTTGCATGGTCTTGGAGGTCTTTTCCAACCTTAATGATTCGATGACTGTGAATCACTGAGTCCTTTTGGTTTTCCCATAATGGTCTTTAACGTAAGTTGGCAAGAAATTGTGAACTGCACACCACTGAGAGCCACAGCTGGGCAGGTAAACTTTAGAGTTGTTATCAGTCAGCAGAAATATCCTTTCAAGCACAAGTTAAGAGGAGCAGATGTGACCCATTGAGCAGCAGTTTTTCTTTTGCCTGTAACACTCCGGACAGTAATTGCAGCAGAGAACACAGAGGATGTGATAACAACATTTTTTTGCTGGGAAGCCTCACCAGCAGGATAATCTGTGATGTGGCTTGATGCATTTCCTTCTCTCTTTCTTTCTTTTTTTTTTTTTTTTTGTATGTGTTTTCAGTGAAATTTTCCTCTTTAAAAAGGCTCTTCAGTATGTGCATTAATGAAGTGTATCGTAGCGACAGCAAAAACGCAACTTTGATCTTTCTTTAATAAGCGAAAGAACATGAAATAGTTTTGATAGCAGAGCCCATTTCCTGCCCTTCAGCAGAGTACATGATCAGCTCACATTTGCAAATAGTGTTGTACCTCTATAACTCATTGCCTGTTACCAACTTCAGCATTAACAGTCATCAGCAAACCTAGAAGGTATTGAAAAGCCTAAGTTTTTTGGTTATCTCATTGGTAATGTTGAAGCCAACCTCATGGTTCTGCTTCAAAGTCTTCAATCCTTGTGCCAAAGCCCCTTTATTAACTCAGTTTTCTTTGCTGGAAGCTGCATTTCAAGATGCTGCATTAAAAAAATGTTGGGTTCCCATTGAGCAATTGTTGAGAGTGCCAAGTGTTAAGTCTTCTAATGTGAAAACACAATAGATAATCAAACTGTGTTTCTTTCAGTAAGGAGGAAGGATATTTTCATTACTGGCCTTCAAAGGGCTTGTTCCTGTTTTGATTTCTCTTTTTCATCATATTTTTTAAGTACTTCTCTAGGCGTGTAGGTTATACATGGAACAATCTCCTCAGCCCAGTTGTGTATGCCTTGAGCAGCTCCTCTCTGCTCTAGCAGGAAACTCCTACACTTCTGCCACCTAACATTTGCTTCTTTTCTCTCGCTCATTGAGTGCCTGTTTCCTTTTGCAGAGGAGGCCCTTGGGTATTTTCACATTTGTTCATTGAAGTCATCGAGCAGTGTTGATTGGTGGTGGGGTCACCATCCCTGCAGGTGCTCAACACAGTTGTGGCTCTGAGGGAGGTGCCCAGTGGGCATGGTGGGATGGGTTGGGGTTGGACTGGGTGATCTTAGAGCTCTTTTCCAACCTTAGGGATTCTACTGGCTTTTCACTGAGCTGTTTTGTAGAAAATGCAGCTCCCTGCAGTGACAAAGGTAAGAATTGAAGTTTTCCTCTGGTATTTTCTCATGCTGAGTCATGAGAAAAAGGTCAATCCTTCCCTGACCTTTAAGAGTTTGTCTCTTTGACTACAATGAAGGGCCAGGATGGATTGGTGACTAATGATTTTCCTTTAATTTCTCCTAGAATTATTCACTGCCTTATACACCACAGTCTGCACAATGCAGAGACCCCAGCACTGAATTCTATGAAGAAAGACTTGAGAAATGTTGCAGCAAGTGCCCTCCAGGTAGGTTCTAATTTAAATTATTCTTTTACACAGCCAAATTCAGCCAGCGCTCAGATGACCATACCTCATTTTGGTTACTGACACACCTGAAAAGCATCCAGTTTTTGCTGTTATAATTCGCTCTCATCAGGAAGACAATAAAATGCTCAAAAAATATTTTCCAACGGGACACATTGTTGGTCAGAATTGGCATTCTCCTGCAAGTTTAACTTGGCTGGGGCTTATCAGGAGGATTGTGTACTTGTAGCCACAGCCTTTGATGGTATTTTGATTGAAGCATTTTTAACTGAACTGTTAAAAAAAAAAAGAAATGGAACAGTAGTGAAATTACAAAAACTAAATAACGTAGAATTGCAGAATGGCTTGGATTGGAAGGGACCCTTAAAAGGCTGCTTGGTCCAACTGCCTGCAATGAACAGGGGCACCCACAGCTCCATCAGTGCTCAGAGCCCCTCCAGCCTGAGACCCACATGAGAACAAAGCCCACGAACAACAGATAAATTGTAAAGCAGAGCGTGAGGTAGAGCTTAATTTCTGTACTTTGACATGTCACTTACACAAGGGGCTTTCCACTGGGCAGGTTAATCTCTGATTGCTCATTAAGGGAGTTTTGTTGTCTTTTAGCATAAATCAGACACTGCAGATGTCTATCAGAGAGACACCAGGTACAAGACTACAAAAACTGCCTGCTCTGAGGCTATGTCTGACACTGCACTGACCATTATTAATGTTCCTTTGTTAGCAAAAGTTATAGAATCATAGAATCACCAAGGTTGGAAAAGACCTAAAAGATCATCCAGTCCAACCGCTCACCTCTTACCAACAACTCCCACTAAACCACGTCCCTCAACACAGCATCCAGCCTTTCCTTGAACACCCCCAGGCTCGGTGACTCCACCACCTCCCTGGGCATCCATTCCATTGCCTGACCACCTTTCTGAAAAGTAATACTTCCTAATGTCCAGCCTGAATCTCCCCTGCTGTAGCTTGAAACCATTCCCTCTGGTCCTATCACTGATGACACGAGAGAAGAGGCTGACCCCCAGCTCACTACAACCTCCCTTCAGGCAGTCATAGAGAGCAATAAGGTCTCCCCTGAGCCTCCTCTTCTCCAGGCTGAACATTCCCAGCTCCCTCAGCCTCTCCTCATATGGCCTGTGTTCCAGACCCCTCACCAGCTTTGTTGCCCTCCTTTGAACACGTTCCAGGGCCTCAATATCTTTCTTGCAGTGAGGGGCCCAAAACTGGACACAGTACTTGAGGTGCGGCCTCACCAGTGCTGAATATAGGGGAACAATCACCTCTCTGCTCCTGCTTGCAACGCTGTTTCTGATGCAAGCCAGGATGCCATTGGCCTTCTTGGCCACCTGGGCACACTGTTGGCTCATGTTCAGCCAAGCATCCATCAATAACCCCAGGTCCATTTCCTCTACGCAGTCCTCCAGCCACACCGCCCCAAGCCTGTAGTGTCGCCTGGGGTTGTTGTAGCCCAAGTGCAGGACCCGGCATTTGGCCTTGTTGAAACTCATCCCATTGGCTTCAGCCCAGCTCTCCCGCCTGTCCAGGTCCCTCTGTAGGGCCTCGCTACCCCCAGGCAGATCCACACTTCCAGCCAATTTGGTGTCATCTGCGAATTTACTGAGGGTGCACTCGATGCCCTCATCAAGGTCATCAATAAAGATATTGAAGAGGACAGACCCCTGGGGAAGTTGACTGCAGATTGGAGTTTGTGGAGAGTGGTTGTTTATTTATTTATTTTATGGTACAGGTAATGCCCCGTGGATACTTTAACAGAGCTTTTGCAAGAAGCTGGCATTGTATGGTTGTGTTAAAGGCAGCAAAAAAAGCCCTGTGTATTTGTCTCACAACATGCTGAGCAAACAGAATTTGTCTCCATTAGCGTTGAGTTCCTGTCAGAGAGATCCGGAAGTTTAAGCAGGAGATCAGTATGTGCTGAAACAGCCACAGTTGTTTGAATTAACTGAAAACGTCCTGAGAGATCTGTTGAGCATCACTCATGAAAAACACAGTAAGGGAAAGATGATAATTTGTAATTGAAACTTTTTTCTGTTATGGTTTGTTAAGTCTGTAAGAATACCTCCTCCCCTTAATTTAAACTAAAAGAGGGGAGATTTAGGTTGGATTTTAGGAAGAAATCTTTTACTCAGAGGGCAGTGAGGAGCTGGCACTGCTGCCCAGAGCTGTGGGTGCCCCATCCCTGGAGCTGCCCAAGGCCACAGATGGGCCCTGGACAGCCTGAGCTGGTGGGGAGCAGCCTCCCATGGCAGGGATTGGGACTGAATGGTCTTTGAGGTCCCTTCCAACCCAACCATTCTAGGATTCTGTGATTCTAAGATTAATTTTATTGTTTTGACACTGGGCAATGTGTTGTAGGAGAGCCAAAGATCTTTATTTTTGTTGTTATGAATTTGAATTATTATTGTTTTTTAATAATAATGCATCAAAAATTTTAGCCTAAAGTCATTAGCAGGATGTCATTAGCAGGATGGGGGAGGCTGCAAGTAAGTACATGGAAAAACAAACTTGGGAAGCAATTTCCCTGGCTCACCTCCAGGGCCACTTGTTTTGAAGAATGGAGATTTTCCAAGAAGTTCCAAACAGTTTCTTAACGATGCCTCTTCCTGATGACTCTTCAGGATATTTCTGTGCAGGATATGAGACATTGGCTGTTATCTTCTTCTTTTCGTACAAGGGGGAAATGGCGCCTGACTGCTTTTCATTCTTTAAAAAGAATACTCAAGAGCTCATACTGATTGTAACTACTGCACTCAACTCTGTTTCTGAGAGGCATTGGTTTGCCTCTCACCAAAAACCACTTGTTAAAACCTGTCTGTTCACCACACTGTGATCCTGGAGAAGCTGAAATTGAGCAGATTCTGGTATTGCTTGGAGTGCTAGGAGCTGCAGAAACTCATTGCTTTAGTTGTTTTGTTTCTTACAGGTCAACGTAAGGCAGAGAGCTGCAGTGGCAGCATGGACACAAAGTGCATCCCTTGTTTACCTGACATCCATACAGCCATCCGGAATCTGTCTCCTCAGTGCTTTGCTTGCTCTCCACCCTGCAGGAAAGGTACTTGTGCATTGTGAAGGAGGTGTTTGCCTTTTACAGCCTGCCCAAAGAGATGGCTTGGTTTAAAGGAAGGCGGTTGGACTAAGTGATCTTGCAGGTCCTTTCCAACCTGTTCGTTCTATGATTCTATGAAATGTGACTGGGAAAACTCTTAGAGTGTTTGTCTGTCACCTGTATAGTCCTGTTCTTAATGCTTTTGCTGCTTGTTAAATTTTGGAAAAAAATTAGAGCACGGCCTTGGAGGTGTATGTATGGTTATGATACGCTGTGATGCAGCTGCAGATAGAGAGTTTCAAGTGTGACTGGTATGGATGCAAATTTCACCTCTCTAGACAGACGAAACTCTTCTAAAAATGTAGATGTTGGGGCCCATAGCATATTTGCTTTAAGATGATATTCTAGCCAGAAACTGCAAAATTGTCTTTAGTTTGTGGTGTGTGAGCACGCCTCATATTCACCCAAAACATTGCAGACCACAATTTGAAGTGTTGCAAATGTAATCTTGTTTTATTCTTGTTTTCAAAACAGGATTTGTAGAGCGTCACAGGACAGGACCTGCAGCTGCCCACCCAACAAGTACTGCATTTCAAAGATGTAAAGTGCATTAAAAATGGGGGAAAGGTTACCGAGTCTCCAGAAGAGGTAATTTAATTCTCAGCTCTCAGAACTCACACACACAATGGTTGTATGGTTTGAAGATGGTTATTTGTTGCCTTCATAGTCCGTAAATGTTTCTAAATCTGCCTCCAATTTGGTGAATTATAGGAATGGTGTCTTAATTCCTACAGTTATTTCCAAATCTGCTTCCAACTGAGTAAATTACAGGAATATTCCCTTAATTCCCTACAGCTACGTGTTCATTTGAATGGAAGTGTTGTCACAGCAAGTAGGCAGTACATAGCACAACAGTATTCCCAAGGGGAATGTCCAAGGGAACAGAATATGGGTACCTTTTGTTGACGTACCAGAAAGCTCCCCAACACAAGCAGAGCTTCCAGCTGAATTTTGGTTTAATTAGGCAATGGTGATTCTGTGCTGCCCTGTAGAATCAGTCTCTGTGTATTAGATGTTGAAATTCACTGCTCTGATAAACATAGCTGTCTCAAGATGATAAATAATATCCAAAGATGTAGAACGTTGGATATAATTAAGGATAATAATACAGAGCTCCAACAGAGTTCAGTAGGTGATCAGCCTACCAGGGACTAGTGGGAAAAAAGCTCCACTGTTGTCTCTAATGCCCCCTTTTTAACATTTTGGTAGGTTTTAACAGTCTGAAAATGGCTGGCTAGCAAGAGCACCAAAATAACACCCGATGAATCTTCTGATCTGTGTTTGGGTGGGGTGTTTCAGATTAACCTCACCCATGACAGACTGTATGTTGTGTACTGCCTCTGTATCAATTTCAGGATCTGCACCGCAGACTTAGATTATTCATTCTTATTTCTCACTGGATGACTAACTGGAGTTTTCTATTTCTTTAAAGGAACAGAAGCACAGACACAGAATGTAAGACCTGTCCCCTGTAAGATTCAGATGAGGAATCTTATGATACCAGCTGCATACTACATACAGTGTAAGCCACATTCTGACCAATAGCAATCTTGAACTGAATACAGGGTTGCTTTCTTTCCTAACTTCTCTTTTTGTTTCTTGCAGTTGTAAACCAGTGGCTGTTGCAGGAAACGGCGTGAATGATGCTGTTTGCCATGACTCAGTTGCCACAGCTCTGCCTCACACTGTTATAAACCTATTCCCCCCAAGCCAAAGCTCAACTTCCAGCAATGGTGAAGTAGTAACACAGCCTGTCATTCTCAACTCTGTGCCTGACATGTCCTACATCACTGGTGAGTTGTTAACTCGTTTAAAGTCACTTCTGTCTGGCTGGGAAGCAAGATTATCTTCAGTTGACAGTTTCTTTCCAAAACCAATTACCTGCACCCAAAAAGAAGAGCTGAGTTATTTCAGTGACACTGCTTGTGTTGGGTTGCATAATGTCACATCTGTCCTGCCTTGCTGCATTCCACAGTCACTGTAATTCTTTATGTGTTTCTAAGAAGCCTGGAATTAGATGATGCAATGCACTTCCTGAGAGTTAGTGCTATAAAAGCTGGAAGAAAAGGTTTATGTGTTAGATGTTTGGCCAAGCCTGACTAACAGCAGCCCAATCTTTATAGCGTTCACAAGTGTGGACATATTCTCTGCCGTTCATAGTCTGTCCAAAAGGCAGCTATGTTTAAGAGCATTCTGGACTGCCTGAATTTGTATTTAATGAACTGCTCCTAGCTTAATGAGATACTTTTTATTGCCGTGGTGAAAAGTCTGTCTTTACATTTCAGAACAGGAAAATTCAGTTTTAAGAACCAGCGGAGTCTGAAAACAAGACTTTGGTATGTAACAAGAGAGATATTAAATGTGACCATCAGACCTCCCTGGCACTTTCAAATTTAGCTGTTATAGCCATGGACAGAAAGCTATTGCTTCTCATGCAGTCCATTGTCAGACTGACCTGCTGTATAACTTACCTGCTTCAGTTTTATTTTCAGGATCAGTGACAGGGCGGTTGCTATTGGACCTGATAATTGCTGTTATGGGGTATTGTTTATTCTCCAGAAAAAGAGGTAAGATTCATGAAACAAAACCAAACAGCTCTGGAAGTACTGTCACCTCATTTCCTGCTAATTTGAGCCCAGCAGGTGACCGATTTATGTATCCTAGGAGGCGCTGGCTCTCTATGAAACTTCTGAGTCATGTAGATTCATTGATGACATAAGCATGCACCAACCGAAATTTGTAATTAAGTAAATATGCCAGGAACATCGTGTGCATTTCAAGTGTCTTTATTAAATCACGGAATGAAATGGAGCTCAGGACAGAGATACACTAAGGCAGATGTCCCGCTCAGAGCTCTCATGTTGCTCAGATTTTAAACACGTGGTGTACCAGAGGAGTTGGACAACTGTGAAACCATTGTGCTCCTACTGGAACTTGTTTGTTACATATTTTACACATAATGTAAATATTACACATTATCAAGTGCTAATAGTTACGATTAAACAACTGCAGCCATAGTCGTTCATGAGTGAGAGCTTTTCTCAATTACACAAAACTAGAAATAATAGGAATTTATACAGAGGGTCTTCTTAATACTGAAATTTATGGCAGCTTGTAAAGTTAATAGAGTACAACTTTCCACACTATGCACTAAACATACAGTCGATGTTTATTCTGGGAGCAGAGGCTCCATTAGCTAAAAAAGCAGCTGTTGCAACTGCAACAAATTTTGCTGCTAATGAACCATCTTTCCTCAATTGCAGCCCTTGCATACTCACAACCAGCTGAAGCAATGGATTTGGTGTCACTCACTCCTTTCCTTCAGAAATCATGCAGTTTTATGTAATTGAGAGCATAAGAAAACTGCACAGCAGGACAGTGAGGAAGGAGTGGCCTGGACCTCAAGCTAGAGTGGAAGGTGTAACTCACATAACCTGTCCATTGAGCTCCTTGAATGGCCAATGAGCTAGTATGAATTTTACTTGGTGTACATTTGCATAGCGATGACTATTATCGGTGGTTTCTTTAGATAAGTATTGACCACTTTTTGTTAACACTTTTAAAAAAGATTAATAGTTTGCATTGTTCTGTTTCAGCCTTTTTCCTCTACAGAGAAGCAGTGTGACAAAAAAAAAAGTAAGAAATGCAGAATTGCAAAGCTCCAGCAGTTCTGAACAGGAGGAGCAGCATCTCTTGGAAACTCCTGGCCCAAGCAGCAGCTCCCTGGATAATCCAGCTGGATCTGCAAGAGTCAGTGTATAAATAACAAAGACAGTGATAAGAAAGAAAGTTTCCAACAGCACTATGCAGCTGCAGAAGGGTGTAAGCTTCACTGTGGAGCCAGGCACAGCTCTGCAAGTTCAGGTAAGAGTGTCAACGAATGCATATCTGAACATTCCAGAACCTCTTGACAGTTGGTTGCCAAATACAAATCTTAATAGAAGTTTAAGTGAGAGGGTAGAGCATCAGATCCACGTTCATCGGAGAGAGTGCCCAGTTACTTTTGGAAAAAGGTTGTTTTAAATTGTTGGCCTAGAATAGTGAAGAGAGCATGCTCAGAGGAGAAAATTATCTGCACACTTTGGGATGAGAGTGATGGGACAAGGAGATGAAGAAATGAAGTAAGAAATGAACACTGTCTGAAGCATTCATTGCGATCAGAGACTCGGCTGGGATCCAGAGCTCTGTATTCATTTTTACAGCTTTTTATATCAGGGATGACTTTGGGATTTGAGGGACCCTCCAAAAACTGAAAAAGTTGCAGAATCACTTCCACCAGTTTTCCTAAATCAAGCAAAGGAAGAAGATGTAGAGTATGTAATTGAGCTTTTAAGCCAAAGAACTTGATAAAGAATCCAACATATTGTTCCAGGCTGCTTTCTTCCTTGCTTGATCTGTGTGTTTCTTTCTTATTTGACAGAACTCTCAGGTAATGGAGGAAGGCAGGTGAGTGTGACTCGTGTTGTTAAAATATGTAATCCAGATTATGGCTCCCAGTTTCCAAAACAGACTGGTCCAGCTGGCATGGATTATGGAAGTGCTCAATGTTCTCCAACAGGGGGAGAAGCTCCCCTTTTGAAAGAAGAAAACCCCTTGAAAAAAGAAACTGAAATTCAGATATTGGTGGAAGCCAAAGACAGTTTACTTCAGGATTTACTTCTGGACACAGAATTCTCCTCTGGGTGTTCAAGATATGGGGATAAAAACTGTTTAAAGGAAATGACAGATTTTATCCTGTTTGACTGATAATCAGATCAGCCCTTATGTTCACAACCAAACGTGTTCAGTGGAGCATTTCTACAGATTTGAAATCTCAGAAGAATTTACTTTTTTGAGGTTTTCAATCTCTTCTTTGTCAGCTTTGAGAGTAAAAGATGAGTTTTGAATTAGTTACTATTTTTTAATGCTTCCCGATCTCAGGTAATGAACTCTCTCTTGAAGGTTGCGTAGAGTAATCTATAAAAACTGGAAGTGACCCAGACCTCAGAACCAGAAAATCCTGTTCCATCGTTCATTTGTTGCTCAGTGCTGAGATCCATCCACCCACTTCTTATAGAAAATCAGTACAACAGCATCTACTCTGCGAATGCAGATGAGAATCAGGCTTTTAAAACACATACTTTAAACTTGCGTATAACCTAAGAGGTTTATTAGTACTTCTAGAACTGAGAACTGGCAAATAGGTCTTTCATCCTACTATGAAGAAATTTATTATAACTTCATGTTAAACTTGAAGGTCATTTGATTTTGTATAATGCCCTTTTCTGTTGTACTGAGTATTTTAATGTCTTATCCAACAGATCCCAGTGCTGGGAGCACATTGGAAGAGCAATGTCAGAGTTTTGAAGAAGTTTAAGATTTTGTTATAGCAGTTAAATTTCTGGGTTTTCAGACTGTGGAGCAGTGTGAGAGAAGGGGAATTCAATTGTTATGTTGAAGTATGAAAAATGTGTTTGTATTTGTTAAGAAAAAGATAAATAGTGTGTTTTTATACTTAAACCTTTGTTTTCTACCTTCCTACTGAACCAAAATTCTGCTTTTTAGAAGGGCTTGTTTCATTCTATAGGCTAAACCATTGGTTTTAAAGTCAAAATTGTATTTCATAGTACTTAATTAAAAGAGCATTGATCCATGGCCACCTCATCTCCTATTGCCTACCGCCAGGCCCTGTTAACAAGGACACTATAAGCAACCATTACTCTTGGAGTGATGGCTTCAGTGGACAAAGGAAGGGCAACTGATGTTGTCTAGACTTATGCAAGGCTTCTGACATGGTCCCACACCACATACTTATCTCCAACTTGGAGAAGAAAGGATTTAAAGGGTGGACTATTCTGTGGATAAGAAATTGGTTGGATGGTTGCAGCCAGAGGGTTGTGGTCAATGTCTCTCGGTGCAGGTGGAAGCCAGTAATGAGTGGTGTCCCTCAGGGGTCCCTCAGGGGACTGGTGGTCTTTGTTATCTTTATCGGTGACGTAGATGATAGGATGCAACAGTTTAGATGACCCTAAACTGATTGCTGCAGATGACACCATAAAAGGGATCCATCCAAAGACGTCTGGACAGGCCTGAAAAATGGGCCCAGGAGAACCTAATGATGCTCAACAAGTCCATGTGCAAGGTGTTGCACTTGGGTTGGGGCAGTCCCACGTCTGTGTACAGACTAGGAGAAGAACTGACTGATAGCAGACCTGCAGAGAAGAACTTGGGGGTTCTGATGGATTCCTGGGCTCCATCAGAAGAGGTGTGGTCAGCAGGGACAGGGAGGTGATTGTCCCTCTCTGCTCTACTCTTGTGAGGCCCCATCTACAGCACTGTGTCCAGGTCTGAAGCCCCCAGTACAAGAAAGACAGGGAGCTGTTGGAGAAGGTCCAGAGGAGCCACAAAGATGATCAGGGGACAGGAGCACCTCCCCTATGAAGACAGGCTGAGGGAGCTGGGCTTGTTCAGCTTGGAGAAAAGAAGGCTGCAGGGTGAGCTCATTGCAGCCTTCAGTACTTAAAGGGAGCCTACAAACAGGAGGGAAGTCAACTCTTGGAAAGGATAGATACAAGGGGACAGGACAAGGGAAGGACAAGGGGAAATGGTATTAAGCTAAGGGAGGGAGGATTTAGGTTGGATGTCAGGGGGAAGTTCTTTACAGAGAGTGGAGAGGTGCTGGAACAGCTGCCCAGAGAGGCTGTGGATGCCCCATCCATCCCTGGAGGTGTTCAAGGCCAGGTTGGATGGGGCCCTGGGCAGCCTGGTCTGGTACTAAATGTGGAGGTTGGTGGCCCTGCATGTGACAGGGGGCTTGGAGATTCAAGATCCTTGAGGTCCCTTCCAACCTGGGCCATTCTGTGATTCTGTTATTCCATGTGTGTGCTTGCAGCTAATTGTGTCCTGGGCCAGGAGGGATGTGGGGCTGTTGTAGCAGGTCCAAAGGAGGGCTGTGAGGATGCTCAGAAGGCTGGAGCACCTCTCCTATGGAGAAAAGTTGGGAGAGCTGGGCTTGTTCAGTCTGGAGAAGGCTTCAAGGAGGCCTACTGCAAGGAGACCTTGCTGTAATTGAGGGGTGATTATAAAGAAGAGGGAGAGCAACTAATAATAATAATGATAGGTCAAGCGGGAATGATTTTAAACTGAAAGATGGGGGATTTAGGTTAGATGTTATGAGGAAATTCTCTGTGCTCAGAGGGCAGTGAGGCCTTGGCCGTGCTGCCCAGAGCTGTGGGTGCTCCATTCCAGGAGATGCCCACGGATGGGCTCTGGACAGCCTCAGCTGGTGGGGGCACTGAGCCCATGGCAGGAATTGGGGCTGGATGGGCTCCAACCGAAGCCATTCTGTGCTAGGAACCTCCAGCTTGGCCAAACTGAACTTTAATGCTTTGAAGAGCCAACTCGTTTACTGTAAATCGTGTGCTGCTGTAGTTTACACCCCCGCAGCGTGGATGGAGGAGTCAATACTCTTCAGTTCTGTGTAAGTTCAGCGCTGATTCCCGCACAGCCAGGCTGCGGTCTCGTACGTCAGCCTGCAGCAACACAAGGGTGACAGCGCTGCGCCGCGAGCGCAGGACCAACACTCGGGCACAGCAACCCCATTTCCTTAACAAACCCTACACCCCGCAGCGCTGCTCCTCGGCGTACAGGACCCACAGGACCGCCCCCGGGGCGGCGCAGCACGGAGCAGCCCGGTTCCGCCCCCTAAGAGGCGGGGTAGCTCCCATCGATCGTTCTGCGCTCCGCTCCCGCCCGGCTCCGCTTTTTCCCTTACGCCGCTCGGCCGCGGAGCGCTCGGCCCCGCGCAGTGCTGCGGAGGTGGCGGTGGGCGAGAGCTGAGGTGAGTGGCGGCGGGCGGGGCGGGGCGGTGCGGAGCGGGACGGCATGGGACGGCAAGGCACGGCGGCTCCGGGCCTCGGCGGCGCTTCCTTCCTGCGTCAGCCCGAGCTGCGCGGCGCAGGCCTGGCTCTCAGGGGCTCCTCCCCACCTCACGCCCCTCTCCGTGCTCCGCCCCGCGGTCCCGGGGCTGCGAGGGGCTCCGGGTTTGCCTCTGGGCTGCCCTCGAGCTTTTCCCACACGGCTGAGGCCGCCCGGTTCCGCGGCTCTGCCCGCCGCCTGTGGGCAAGGTGACCTTTCGCTTCGCCTCACCCCCAATCCGCTGTGCCAACAGGTTTCGTTATTCCCCTCTTCCCTACGGTCCGTTCCTTTGTACGAAGGAGGAGGAAATGTGTGTATTTGGGGGGAGGGGGGGGGGCCGCTCCGCGCCTCTTTTGTGCGCGTGTGGGCTGGAGCGGAGCGCCCACAGCCCTGTGAGGAGAGCGGCCCCAAAGGGCGCCTTCGTGTGAGCGGCGCCGAGTGACGGCCTGCCTCGTTGTTCTCGTCCTGTGAATGCTCACGTTTGGTTTTGAAAAAGCACAGATATTATAGAGATTAAAAACAAACAAACAAACAAAAAAGACAAAACCTGAGTCTGAATCTTAAAACTTGACGTTTAGCTCTTGAAGTTGTGACTTTTTATTGACGTAGCTTTAATGTTATGCCAGGCACTGCTGCCCAGAGCTGTGGGTGCCCCATTCCTGGAGGTGCCCATGGCCATGGATGGGTCCTGCGCAGCCTGAGCTGGTGGGGGGCAGCCAGCTTAATGCAGGGTTTGGGGCTGGATGGGCTTTAAGGTCCCTTCCAACCCAAACCTGCATTGGATTCAGTGATCAAACTTTTCTCTGTAGAACACAGTAGAGCCTAGAGCTTTCTATGGTCTCCTTACCACAAGCTGAAACAAATGATCGTAGAAGAGAATGAAGGGAAATGTTGACACGTACAGTCAGTGTTGCTTTTCTGATCCTTTTTCTGTGCCTTGATGCTGTTATCTATGCTGTTACTTTGAAGACCAGATCGAGTAACTGCCCCATCCCTGGAGGCATTCAAGGCCAGGCTGGATGTCACTCTGGGCAGCCTGGTCTGCTGGTTGGCGACCCTGCACACAGCAGGGTCTAGCAGTTGGAACTAGATGATCATTGTGGTCCTTTTCAACCCAGGCTATTCTGTGATTCCAGCTGTTAATAAGCTATTTAACTGGCTTGTATCCAGTTACTTCCCACTCATATACTTTTCCCCCAAAAAAGGTTTGGGTAGGGTGAGTTGTTTTGCATATGTCACTTAAGAATCTTGCAAGAATAGGGTCAAAGACTTTATGGTGTGGTGTGGTGCAAATGCCAAATTGCCTTCTTCCTTTTCTGCTAGAATGGGAGCTGTGTTTCCAAGTCTCTGTGCCATGGGTGTTTGCTCCTTTTTACAGTGTCTGATCTTCTCACAGTAACAGCCTTCTAGTAGAATAATTGCTGAGTCCAGAAAGTTTGTGAAGAAGCATGATACAGAATGGGGGAGAAGAAGCAGTATCAGTGTGATCAGCCCTTCACAGAATCATCATAGAATGGCCTGGGTTGAAAAGGAGCACAACGTTCATCCAGTTTCAACCCCCTGCCATGTTCTTGCGGGGTCACCAACCAGCAGCCCAGGCTGCCCAGAGCCACATCCAGCCTGGCCTGGAATGCCTGCAGGGATGGAGGGATCCACAGCCTCCTTGGGCAACCTGTTCCAGTGCCTCACCACCCTCTGGGGGAAAAACTTCCTCCTCATATCCAACCTAAACCTCCCCTGTCACCTCCCCCTAATATAGGGAAGGAACACTGCCCATTGTGAGAACTGACAGATGTGATTTTATTAGAGAGGGGGGCACAGAGACGCTTGTTTTTGCAGACTAGGCTTCCAAAATCAGTGTACCTGCAACTTGAAGTAAATACAATGGGCAGTGCAAAATGGCTTCAGATCAAAGTGGAAAGAAGGTTGCTAATTGGCATGGTTGATAATTGCCATTAAACATGGTACTTTGGTTAGACATAGGATGGAGAGATAAATTTAAATTGCCTATGGAAATAAACTAATCATTAAAGCTCTATATGAAGCTTTGTGATTTGGGACTTCAAGAATATGGCATAAGGTTGGTTTCTCCCTTTAAAAATGCTTTAATATTTTAGATTGGCTACAGAGGGAGTTCATGGTAGCAAAGTCTGTGGGCTTGGTGAGACTTTATTTCAAACACTCATTTATTTCATTATTATTATTATTATTTTCCTTTCAGATTGAGACTGCAGTTATGGAACAGAGAACCAGAAAATGACAGAAAAATGTTAGATGCTCTCTTCTAGGACACAGTCATGTTGGAAGGGTTGGTAGCCTGGGTCCTCAACACCTATTTGGGCAAATATGTCAATAACCTGAACACAGATCAGCTCTCTGTTGCTCTTCTGAAAGGTGAAGTTCTGTTGCGTTTTCTGTAATGTTTTATGCTGTGATTTAAGGAGAGAAGTGTTTTTGTTTCTATTCCATCTCAGAGTTAACACTGTCAGTTAATATTGTGTTTAACGTTTTGTATAAATGCCTCTGATAAAGTTTTGTGCCAGCACTTTGCAGTGAATGGTAAATTCTCTTGCATTTCTATCTCTGTTGTTTCTTGTTTAAATTGGTTTAACAATGTTGACAAGATTTTCACATGTATGCTTAGCCTATCTTAATAGCTCACTTGATTTATGTAATGTTTGAATATCATTTTCCTTAATGCTGTTCGGTAACTTTCCTTTTGAGGGACTGTGGTGGGGAGTGTTCTGTAGTCTTTACCTCTTTTGTTTTGGTGCTGGTAGTTAATCATTTTACAGTAGTATCTAATTTACTGTTTCCTGCTATTTGCTGATTTTGGAGAGAATATTTTGTAACACTGCAGAACTTTTTTTTATGTGCCATGGTAATCTTCAGAAAACACTTGAAGTTTCCCTTTAGCAGTAGAAGCTGTCTCCTAGGTGGTAAAGTTCAGCTTTAAACCTTTGCCTGAGATTGTTTCTAGATGACCTCATCAAATGCTTTGAGTACGTGGCACTAAAAAATTACTGAGCATGCTGAATATCTGTGACAGTTGTTGCACAAGTTGATGTGGCAGGTTGGCTGTTCTCATGAAATCCTATTCTTTTTCTCCTTTGAAGCATGATGCTGGTTATTCTATAATATTCAAGCTGGCATTTGTACCATAAGTTTATTCAACAGACATGATTTTTTGGTGTGCTTTTAATAGGTGCTGTTGAACTGGAAAACTTACCACTAAAGAAGGATGCCTTGAAGGAACTGGAGCTGCCATTTGAAGTAAAAGCAGGTATGTATTTTGCCTGTGTGTGCAAGACAAATATTTATAACAGGAAGGATTGCATATGTTATGACTTTTACCTGTGAGTCAGAAGCTTGAACAGCTGAAGTAACCTAATTTTAACCCAGTTCTGTTTTAGCTTGTTTATTTCTTACACCTCATTTCCTTTCAAGTTTTCTAGGAGTCACAGAAGCATTTTTTACACAGGAATCTGAGAGCATCTCTGCTTTATATTTCTAGGTTTCATTGGCAAAATAACTCTGCAGATACCTTTTTATCGCCCACATGTGGATCCATGGGTAATATCTGTCTCAAAACTGCACCTAATTGGTGCGCCAGAAAAAAAGGAAGATTTTGATGAGGAAAAGGAGAAGTTGCAAGAAAGAGAACATAAGAAAGCCCTCCTTGTAGCACTTGAAGAAAAATGGAAGGTGGGTCACACTTGTTTTTCATAGTGAAAAAATTGCTGTGGTAAAGGGGTGCTGTTTTAAGTCTCCTAAGAAGCAGCTGAGAACAGATGCTTAGGAAACTGAAGTCAGGATTTGATACATGCTAACAGTGCAGTTCACACTTCCAGCCCCCTGCATGCATTGGTGATACTGGAATCTGTTTTTCTTCTCTTTGTTCAGTAATTTCAGCTAACATACATATGTGTATTGCTTCCTGCTCAGCTGTTGCAGTGCTGGTTAATTCTGATTCCTATTTTCCTTGTTTCATTTCTTTCAGAAAGAACGACAGCAGAAAGGGGAATCTTACTGGTACTCAGTTACTGCATCGATGGTCACCAGAATCGTAGAAAACATCGAAGTAAGCCTTTATAAGCCTTTAGAGAGCTTTGCCAATCTGCTAAAAACAACCTGTGCCCATTGCCTTTCACACTGTAGTCCTCAGAGAAGAAAGATGTGAATGAAAGGTGGATGTTTGGCAGAGGACTGTCCCTTTTTGGATGGAATCTCTGTGATCTCTATCTCAAACTGGTTTTGATAGGCACTGCTGGGAAGGGAAAGCCCTTCGGCCTACCAAGAGAAAGAGAGCAGCTCTTCCTGAATGGTAACACTTGGTGGATAATGAAAACCAATGGGTTTTGCTCATATTTTAATGCTTTTTGTTATAAGCCCACCAAAATGTTGGTTTATCAAGAAGAGTGGCACGTGTTGTCTTCATAAAAGATAAGTTTTAAAGAAAGTAGTCACAGAGTTTCTGCTGATAAATGATTTTGAATATTTGTTCCAGCTCCCAACGTCTTCCATGATTCTTTTTCTGCAGTTACAAAAAAATCTGGCACGTCCCTCCTACATTGCAAAATGACTCAAAAATATGGCTGCTGAGCTCTGTAGATTTTCTCTTTGGAAGTCCTAATGTAGTTAATGACACTTCAGCATTTAGGTGCTGCACATTATTAATTATTTCTATTTAAGAACCTAAATTGACAAAGTTTGTCTATTGGTCTCCATGAAAAGAGTTTTCCTTTCTTGGTGCAGATAGAATGGCTGTATGTTTGCTTTTCAGCTCTCTAGAGGCAGTTTAGAAGAAGATGCCTCAGCCCAACTGCTTTTCCTGATATATTTGAGAAGGACTTATCTATTGCAAGAGCTCGAGGCAAGAGTGTCTCTGCTTAATGCAGTCTTAGACTTGACACACAGAGAAACTACCATGACTGTGTGCTCTCATCCAGGCTGGATGTGGCTCTGGGCAGCTTGGTCTACTGGTTGGCCATCCTGCACATTGCAGAGCATTGAAACCAGCTGATCATTGTGGTCCTTTTCAACCCAGTCCATTCTACGATTCTATGATTCTCTTTAAGGGTTTACTAATGAAAAATTACTTTTTTGGGTCATCTTTTGCTGCTCTTAGTTCGTATATGTGGCCCATGGTGATGATTCTGGTCTATTAAATGGATTTGAGTCTTTGATTGGCAGTTGCACATCTGTCTTGAAAATGGCAAATAATGATAGCAAAATAAATTGCACTGACATGTGCAAGGGTCTAATTGATTGGGGGGAGAGGGCAGGGAGCTGCACAGCACTGCTGTGTGCTTAATGATGGAAATAGTTGTCTCCAGTAATATACTTATTTTTCCTTTTGTAGTTAAAAATTCAGGATGTCCATCTGAGGTTTGAAGATGATGTCACCAATCCGTTGCAGCCTTTTGCATTTGGCGTATGCATCAAAAATGTCTCCATGCAGAATGCAGTGTTTGAGCCAGTAAGTGTTGTTGAGGAACGTGGGGCAGCTAAGATGTGGTGCTGTACTTTATGAGTACTAGTAAATACGCAGTCAAAAAGTCTTTTTAATAATCTGGTTATTTTTATAAATTGACTCTGGGTTTTTCCTGCTATTTTTCAAGTAAGCAGAACTACAAACATCGTGGATGTGTTGTGTCATTGCCTTCATTCAGTCCTTCTATTTCAGGTAGAGAAACTGATGCGGAAAAAGCAGTTAGATGTTGCTGACTTCAGTATTTATTGGGATACAGATTGCACTTTATTGGGTGACCTGCCTCCTGCTCAGCTACAGGTATAAGAGAAAGAGCCTT
This sequence comes from Lagopus muta, assembly GCF_023343835.1. NCBI lineage: Eukaryota > Metazoa > Chordata > Aves > Galliformes > Phasianidae > Lagopus > Lagopus muta. The sequence goes on along the minus strand of NC_064453.1, from coordinate 5,406,622 downwards.
TTTTTTTTTTTCTTTCTTTCATTTTGTGTTCTTTCTATATGATAGCCATAACTGACTTACATTTTACTGGATCTGGTGCTTTTAAGAGCAGCAGAAGTTTATAGCTTTGTGTTATCATGGCAGAATACAAAGGTAAGCCACAAAAGTTGTGCTGTGAGATACCTTGTGCTTAACCTTCAAAGAGGAAACTTAAGAGTTATTGTAAATGACCTGTTAATGGAGTGTATTCTGATACATTAAACCAATATATCCTAATGCATATTGTACACTCATTTCATGTAGAAAAAATGTCCTTGTAACCCACAGGAAGCCATGGATAAAAGTATGGAAAGCCATGATCATAATTACATCATGGAACCTGTATGCACGTCTGCTCTTCTGAAGAGGAATTGTTCAAAGGAGCCTTTAAGGTCTCGCCAGACTCCACGACTCGAGTGTGACATTGTGCTTGAGACCATACCCCTGAAGCTGTCCCAGGTAACCAGTGCTCACCTTCTCTTCACTCCCAGTATCTCAGACAGATCACTCAGTAGCAGAGTGGGTGAGGCCACTGGGAACTCCTCAGCCTGTCCAAACTAGCTAGGCTTCAGGATTGCTCAGCTGTGTGTGCTTTATTGAGCCTGCTTGGTGGTCAGGTTCTAACCAAATGACTAATGGAAGAAGGCACTCCTTAGTGGTTTGTTGATCACAGTGTCTGCAGAGTCACACTGGGAATTTGATACTGGGCTTCCCGTTCTCTTCCCACCTGCTGGCTGTTGTTCATATGTTCCTGAAGATTCTGCTGGTAAAATCATAGAATTATAGAATGGCCTGGGTTGAAAAGGACCATGATGATCATCGAGTTTCAACCCCCTGCTATGTGCAGGGTCACCAACCAGCAGACTGGGCTGCCCAGAGCAAATGGCAATGAAAGAAAATGAAGTCTTGAATTACGTATCTCTAAAAGAAAAGTTGCTGTTTCAAACAGTGAAATAAATGTAGGACTGTTGCAATTTCTTCACCTTCCTGGTTGCAAAATTGGCAGTGTTTGTAACAGATTAAATAGCAATAGCCTAAAATCAGTATTTTCTTAAAGCTTTAGCTTTAGAGACAAGTGAAAGGAGTACATTAAAGAACTTGATTTAAAATCAAGTCTTTCAAATAGGAAGTTTGTAAATTGAGTTTCTGCTGGGATAATGTGACACCAGAGAGCAATGATATGATAAACATTGATCCTGATTCTGAAGCTGTTTGCAGACTGTCAGTGCAGATAAACAAAACCTGTGGTTGTTTCACCTCTCCCTCCCTTTTCATTTGGAAAGCACTCCAGTATTGGCTAATTATCTTTCTGCTCTTTAACTAAAAGATGCAGTATCAGCAGATCATGGCATTTCTAAAGGAACTGGCTAGAAAGGAACGGCAGCTTAAATTCAGAAAGTGGAGACCAAAGGTTACAGTAACAGAGAAGTAAGTATATCTGTGGATGTGTTGTTGAATTAGTGTGACATTGAAACCTGCACTAGGCAGAGTTGAACGAAGACAGATATTTGTAAGAAATGATACAGCAGTCATGTATTAGAATTTAAATTTTCGTGTTGTGTTTCCTTACCTCATAAAACTTTTAAATATGCCCATGTAATCCAAATTGAATAGCACCAGTTTGATACTACTCAACTTGCAGAACAAACCTGTATGTGCTGTCTGTAATACCAGTGCCTTTTCTAACCAGTTCCCTTTGTTTTCTCCCTGGGCTCCTTTTGGACCAGTTTGACATGCATTCTTCTTTTTTTTTCTTGTTATTTTTGGTAAATATCAGTGCTCTAATAACTTAAAAACATTTCAGTTGCCGAGAGTGGTGGATCTTTGCTTTGAATGCCAACCTTTCGGAGATCAGGGAGCAGAGGCAGCGTTCTACATGGGAGTTTGTGTTACATCGGGCCCAGGATGCAGTATCTTATACTGACTTGTATTATTGCAAGTTGAAGGGGGAGCTGCTCACTGCTGCAGAGCAGGTATTTAGATCTGGGATTTTGTGGTGTAGATGAATTGTCTTCTGTCAGTTTTTTTTTTTACTTCTTTTTTTTCCTCCACTTAATGTTAGGCTTGAGAATTTAGGAGGAGAACGTAATGAACCTGTGTTCTACTTGAGGAGGGAGAAACCGTGTGGGCTGTAATTAATTGCTTCCTATCTGTTGGAGCAGTGGGACTTTTTCCTCAAATCCATCATGCACACCTTTCTTATGCAATCTTACTGAAACCTGAATTTGGATGTAATCCTTCCTTGTGTTATTTGGATGTGAACTGTAAGGGTACCTCACATACTGGGAGCTTTTATAATAACTGTCAAAGCAAGAACCATAATATAAAAGATAAGAGTTTTATTTAATGCAGTGTCTTCAGCAGAACTGTGAAACATAACAGTGGCAATGCCATTGGAAAACTATAATTGGTTGAACCATAAGCTTCCAGAAAGAGCGTTTAATCAGTGCAAAGAAGATAAAGTCAAATGCCATGACACCAGGCTTGAGTAACTGAATATGAATTTTACACAGTTCAGCTACTTTGATATTCAAGATAAAAGGTTCTTTGCTCATCCTTTGCATGGTTTAGATTTTGTGCTGAACTTTGCTCTTCATTCATGACAGGAGGATATCATTGGTTTTTATTATTGAAAGTATTATTAAAATAATGTACCTTACAGTACAAAGGGATTTGAGATAGTGAGAATGTCAGTATTGTGGTTGCCTGTGTGATTTCCTGTGCTTAGGCGTTTGGATCCTGACATGAGCACTGTGTTGGTTTGCCATGAATCCTAATTGTATTGTAGAGATGTTAAATGTTTTTGTGAGCCAAGATTCTTTTAGAACAGCTACTTCATCTTTTTTGTCTTCTTAGGCAGAAATGCATCGCATTGAGGACGAGCAAACTTATGAAGAATTGAAGATCCTCTGTGAGATAGTTCATGATAAATTTCATGACCTAGCTGAGGTGAGAAGCATTCTGCATCCATGGCAGTATTTAAAATCTTGATGTGAATTATTTTGGGTTGTGTTCACTCCTAGAGAGTGTTAGCTTGTATTGGTTTTGATTTTTGAAGTGTGGCATCAGTGCTAGTGTTGCAAACAATGCTTGATTCCTCCACTGTCAGTTTTGTGTCACCTTTCATAGTGAGTTTGTGACCATCATATGATGGTCTTCCTCAATAGTACTCTTGCCAGAATTTGTTCCATCTTAGAAACTGGTATACTGAATGTAAGAGTGTGAAGTAGGTGGAATCATATCTTGATATTATTAAGTTTTATGTGCTTGTGATGTTCTTCCATTTATAAGCATTTATGTCTTTAATGTTCATATACAGAGCATTAAAGAACCATTGCCTGATTCTCCTGGAGCTTCTCCTTCAGCAGAATCTGCACATGGCAGTAGCACTGGGATGCTGCAGTACCTTCAGTCTTGGTTTCCTGGTTGGGGAGGTTGGTATGGATACACACAGCAGCCTTACGAAGGTGAACCTTTTGAAGGGCTTTTGCCAGACTCCCAGGAGCAGTGGAATCCAGAAGACATGCTAGGTATGACTGTGGGGTTTTGTGTTTCTTTTTAAGGCTTCTCACAAGCATGAACAGGAAAAAAAAACCCTCTTCAGTACTGGTGTATCCCTATTACTAAAATGATATATAGAATACGTCTACTTCTAAATGCTTTAGATGTTTGTGGCAAAGAGTTTTGAGACATTTCCATTCAAGTGGGTAGGGGTAGTGTGTGCTGTGACTGTACTGGGTTGTTGGGGCCATCTTAAATTTAGGTTTATTGCTCCTTAATTGCAATGGGAAAGTTCTTCTGAGCATTCGGTTTTGTTAAGTAAAAAGGTGTGTCTGCATGGGTTTTTGTTTCTTTTTCTACCCCCACCCCCCTTAGAGATGGGGAAATAGTTATCTTACAATTCAAAGAAACCCTTCTGTTCTTTAGTAACCTTCCAGAAACTTGAGTTATGTTACATAAATGATCTTTTGTTGTTGTTTTTTTATTAGGTGCAGATGATTTTTTTGATCCTGCTGCAGATGCCTCCAGCATGAATACATTCACAAAGAGAGATCACGTATTTGCTAAACTAAACCTGCAGTTGCAAGGTGGCTCTTTCACTCTGTTGCATAAGGAGAAGAAAGTGGCACGTGCTGAGGAGAGTGCTTTTATGCAGCTGGAGTTTTCAGGTATTGAGTCAATTTCTGTTTGCTCTTTGTCTTAGAAAAGGAGCTTTGTCCACCTTGTGACCTTCCTCTGACTTGTTTTTAATCCATTTTAAACATTTTTATACTGAAACGAAGTTTAAAATGAGTTCACCAAGCCAGCTTGGAGAAAGTGAAAATAGAAATAAATGCTGTGCTGCCTACTAAGAGAAATAAAATGATTTTGTCTTTGTGTTGCAGGTGTGAAGATCTTAGCGGAATCCCTTCCTCGCAGAAATTCTTCCCTTCTAAAAGTGCAGCTTGGTGGACTTTTTCTGAGGGATTTGGCAACTGAAGGGACCATATTCCCTGTCCTTGTTTTCCCTAATCCTGTAGGTGAACTGACCCTGAATTACTGTGTAAGATGTGTGCGTATGGAAAGAGTAAACGTTACAAAATGCAACACAGCTGTTTCCCTTGGTTTGTGTCTTATCCCTAAAAGAGGAAATGAACTTTGAAGAAAAATCTCCATTTCTTGAATGTACTTTTGCCCTCCTTTTCTAAGGATAACTCATAGAAATCTCCACTGTTTGCTCTGTGTGCTTGCAGCTTCAACATTACAGTTACACTTTGGGAAGAGAATAACGTACTTGAACAGGCTTTCATTTTGGAGCAGTCAGCATTGCTGCTTAATCAGTAATTGGTCATTTTCATAGAGTTGTTTGCTCCAAATGAGTAAGGATTTATTTCACCTGCTTGCTGTTGCAGTGAGTAGAAATAGAGAACCAGGAATGCAAAAGCTGTTTCTTCTTCCTAATGAATAACTGTAGAGATTTGAAATATCTCTTCTAAGCAGAAAAAAAAAGTTTCAGTCTAATTCTATGAGAATTTTACCCTGCTTTTGCTTTTTAGTTTGTAGAAAACAGACTGAAACTTGCACTTCAGGCTTTGGCTGCTCCATGAGATAGTTGTGCTTCCTTCTGGTTTGACTGTATCAAAGAAAAAATGCATAAAAAGGTCTCAGGCAACACATATGATTCACTTAAAATGACCACAAGTCTGATAAGGAAAAAACTTTGTTTTGAGTTGGTTGACTTTTTTCTCACTTTTTTTTTCTCTCTCTTAAATTGTTACAAGCAAAAAGAGGTTGGCTGTGTATCTTCCTTTGGGCTCCAGAATTTGTCATCTGAAATGACGAACCAAAGTGCTGGTAGGTGCTTGAGCCTCTTTTTAAAGGCGAGTGTGTGAGATAATTTGTACCAACCAGAAGTCAGTTATTCAGACTTGGGGTTTTGATTTTTGTGTCTGTTTTGATTGGTTTTTTTGGTAGTGTTTCTTTGTGTGTCTTTTGTTGTTTTTTTTTCTCCCCCAGTAGTTTTGTTGTTTGTGTAACTTGTTTTGTATTCCATTGCAGATCCCGATGCCCCAGTGTTTGAGATGCTCTATGAAAGAAATCCTATCCACAGCAATTTTGAGAGGCGCCTGGAAGTCAGCACCAGACCTCTAAATATTATTTACAATCCCCAAGCCATTAAGAAAGTAGCCGACTTCTTCTACAAGGGAAGGGTTCATGCCTCAGGTTAACCTTTAATATATATTTTTTGTGTGGCTTTTTGTTTTTTTTTTTTTTTTGTGATATATATCTTTATTTTTATCCTTAGAAATTTAAAGCACTAATCAAATCTCCTCTTTAAATTCAAATTTGAATTTCTGAGATTTTTCTGAGATGTCTCTGAGTGATTTTCCTGTTTAATCAATTTCCCTTGGGCAGACTCCTGTAACTTTCACTTTCAAATTGCAAGTTGTTGCTATGAGCTACATAGCATAGCATATGCATAGCTATGAGTTGCTATGAACACATGATGAGTGTTCGTGCCACCTGAATTAAAATACTTAACTAAGGCAGAACACTTCTGTAAGCTTTCCTGGAAAAGCATGGAGAGCAACAAGTTATTGTGGAGTACGAATAGATACAGGCAAAATTGTGTTCTTATCTTACATTTTATTGCTAAAATGAACTGATTCTCTGTTAGAATAAATAAATATAAGTCTTTTTTTTCTTTTTTTTCTCCTGATAAATAACAGCTAAACAAAATTAATACCTATTTCTTTTTTAAATGTCCCGCACAGGTTTTGGATATCAGTCTGAGTTAGAGGCCAAAGTGGCTGAAGCTGCCAGAAGACAGTACAACAAGCTGAAAATGCAGACGAAAGCTGAAATCAGGCAAACTATTGATCGTTTGCTAGTAGGAGACTTCATTGTAAGTTGTTGGCCACAAGTGGTTGTGTTGGCTTTCTTGACAAATGGTTTAGCACTTGAAACCCTCAATAGCAGAGCTGTATTTTTCTGCTATTGAGTGTGAGATCACAGAATCACAGAATCACCCGGGTTGGAAGGGACCCCAAGGATCATGTAGTTCCAACCCCCCTGCCTAGCAGGGCCACCAAACATACACATTCAGATCAGGAACATACACATTCAGATCAGAGATGTGACAGTGGAAAAGTGCCTAACTGCGGTGATATGTTTGGCATGGCATTTTTATTTGATTTTATTTCTATGTTGTGAGTCATTTTTTCTTTCTTCTTAAACTTCCAGGAAAACAGCAAAAGCTGGACAGTGTGCCTTGATATTTCTGCCCCTCAGGTGATCTTTCCTGATGATTTCAAATTTGTGGATCCAGTGTTAGTTGTCATAGATCTGGGAAGAATACTGCTAACCAATTCTCAAGGTATGGTTTAGTATTATTGTAGTTTTCGTTTTCCTTCCACCTTCTCCCAGAAACTCCTGTTTCTTTGTGGAAAGTAGAGGTGTCTCAAGAGTTGTTCCTCTGTAGACGTGTAGTTTCACAAACAATTCTGCTGTTAGTGATAATTTTTGAATTAATATTTAGCTGGTGTTTTTTAAAAGTAATGGAAAGTGGGACACGGGTTTTCTTTAGGGCAGGGGTTTGAGGTTACTTATTAAATGAAATAGTCTCTTTATAATCTTATACCTCTTGAAGGCTTTAAGCAGGTGTGAAGCTAGTGTTTCAGGCCCTTTACCAAAGATGAGATTTTTGTTTTGAGGGATACAAAACTTAGCTGTTGAATACTTTGTGGGGACAATGTTCCCAGTGAGAGTATGCTTTGAATAAGCCCTCCAGCTCTGAAGTCATATGGATCTGTTCTTAGCATGTGTGTGCAGCTAATTAATAAAAATGAATGGAAAATTGTGTTCTTTGCTTATGTTAGAAGTTAAAATCATTGCTTCTTAAACAACTCATTGCTTCCTTCCTGTTCCATTGGGAAAACAGTGAATGAAAATTAAAATGAAATTTGAGTGTATGGTGTTTGCCAATATGTTTAAATATTTAAAAAATGAAAGAGATACCAATGGGCTATTCATTGAATTTTTAAAAAGTACAGCTCCAGGGTGAGTAGTTTTGTGGTGCAGTGAAAAGTCAAGGTGTTGAGCTCAGAATTATCTGCAGTGATGTTTTGTCTACTGTGCAGTAACTTCTGTGTCAGGGCAAACTAGAACAAGAACAAAAATTGTTTACAGAAGATACATCTTTGTTTCCCTTTGGAACCAATGCATCAGCCTGGTAGGAGTAGTTTGAGCTACAAGGAAATTTGGAAGATAGAATCCCTGCTTTGCAGAGTAGAAAAAATCTTTTTCTCATGATAAAAAGAGGTTTAAAAATATACAATTTAAAATAAAGTTGTCACATATTGGATCAGCAATATATTGAAGTTAAGTATTTCTTTTAGATGATTTAAAGGAATTTATGATCAAATCCTGAAGGGTCTCAAAAGGCTTGCTTAGGCAGGTTAATGGATTACTTCATTTCTTTATTTAAACAGCTTCTGATAACAGTAAAGCTTGTAGTAATAGAAAGTGGATTAAAAAATGAGAAAATAGTGTCTTCTAATAGATTTTTTTAATACATTGTGACTGACATCTGCATCCATGTAAAAGAGGTGTAGTAGATTTCCTGTTGAGAATAGAGAAAGTGACAGTGGAAGGGGCAAGGACAGTACTGGAGGTACCCTGTGTTTTAAAAATACAGCATCAATCAGGATGATCAGGTAATGATGGGAAATATCCAAGGAGAGGGGAATACTTCTGTTTGCTTATTTATTTGTTTGATTTTTTTTTAATTTAATCCACAGAAGAATCTAAAAGGAATGCGGATACTTTTTCACCAGAATTCAATGAGTTAAGTGATGAAGAATATAAAACACCTCTTGCAACTCCTCCTAATACTCCACCACCTGAAACCAGCACTAACAGTGGAATCAAACTCTCTGAATTTACTGGAGTAGAAATAAGTGAAGAGCAGTTACAAGCACACTTAATGAGTAAGAAAATGTACGAGAGATACACGCTTTCATTTCTGGATCTTCAGATCATGGTGGGTCGAGTGAAAGACAACTGGAAACACGTTCAGGACAGTGATGTGGGTCCAACACATGTGGTAGAAAAATTCAATGTTCACCTGCAGTTGGAGCGCAGATTGATATACACATCTGACCCCAAATACCCAGGAGCTGTCTTGTCTGGCAGTTTACCGGACTTGAAAATTCATATCAATGAAGATAAAATATTGGCTTTGAAGAACTGTTGCACACAGCTGAGTGCATCTGAAACGAAGTCATCAGATGGCCTCAATCTAGGGAAAGATAAGATTTTTCTGGAGGTTGACCAGCTTGGCACTTTGCATGATTCTGTAATGAATCTGACACAGAGCGTTGTGATGCTCGAGCAGCATACCAGGGAAGTTCTTGTTGAATCTCAGCTGCTACTGGCTGAGTTCAAAGTAAACTGTATGCAGCTGGGCGTTGAAAGTAATGGACGGTATATTTCTGTACTGAAGGTTTTTGGCACCAATGCCCATTTTGTGAAAAGGCCTTACGATGCAGAAGTGTCTCTGACTGTTCATGGACTGTTACTTGTTGATACTATGCAAACATATGGAACAGATTTTGACCTTTTGATGGCTTCTCATAAGAATCTGAGTTTTGATGTGCCAACAGGAAGTCTCAGAGACAGCAGGGCTCAGTCACCAGTTTACGGACCGTGTGATGCACACCCCATTGACGCATCCAGTCTGACAGAGAGATGTGCTGCTGCATCAAATACTTCATCTGGCAACAGTGGAAAAGATCAAGAGTCTTTGATAAAATTGGAGTATCAGTTTGTGAGCGCAGAATGCCCATCAATGAATTTGGATAGCAGCCTGCAGGTGATCTCTGTACAGGTGAACAACCTGGATATCATCCTCAATCCAGAGACAATTGTTGAACTGATTGGGTTTCTCCAGAAATCTTTCCCGAAGGAGAAAGAAGATTCCAGTCCTCAACCTTTAATGGACGACACGGAAAGAGATTGGAGGGAGCAGGAAACCTTTCAGTCTACTTACGTACAGAATACAGAGGTAGCAGTTGATATTCACTGGTTGAATATCCTCCTCCTCAGGACAGTTGGAATGACAAATGGAGAAAAATATGGCAGAAAAATTGCAACAGCCAGTATTGGTGGTACCAAAGTTAATGTTTCCATGTGCAGTAAGTTTGATGTGAATGGCTCTCTTGGATGTCTTCACCTGATGGATTTAACACAAGACAGTGTTAAGAACCAGTATGTTGTCAGCATAGGGAATACAGGAAGGTATGAAAATCTCATTGGTGATGTAGACTACTTTGAATCTTTATTCTTTAGACTTGATGATGGAAGTGGCCTTCCAGATGCGTTAAGTTTTACTCTGACCGAAAAGTCAAAAGAGGAATGCTCTCTCAATCTCAGAATGGCCTCCTTACACTACAACCACTCCGCTAAATTTCTGAAAGAACTGACTTTGTCAATGGATGAATTGGAAGAGAATTTCCGCAGCATGCTGAAAAGTGCAGCTTCAAAAGTTACTACAGTCTTGGCAACTAAAACTGCTGAATACAGTGAAATGGTTTCTTTGTTTGATACGACGCCAAGATCAAGAGATGTTGCCAACTTAGAAGACAATGATGGCTTTGCATTTGGATCACCACCTCTCAAAAGCGATACTATTAAGCTTATATTGAACATCAACATTGAATCACCAATTGTCTCAATACCTCGAAAGCCTGGTAGCCCTGAGCTGCTTGTAGGTCACCTAGGACAAATATCTATACAGAATTTTGTACCAGGAGAAGATGAGTCTACAAGTGATAGACTGCAAGTTGAAATAAAAGATATTAAAATGTATTCTTTAAATACCAGCCAGTTTATGAGCAAGAAGGAGTCTGCAAGTGAAGTATCTCAGGGTCTTCATTCTTCAGGTCCTGCCAGTATTAATAGCCAGGAGGAATCCCAATTTACTCGTCACGACTTCTTTGAATCATTACATAAAGGCCATGGTATGTTAATCAAAGGACTCTTTATTATTTTTAATATTAATGGTAGAGAGGGCTAAAAATGTGTTTTGGTTGTAGGCTTGCTTATGTACTGCCTCACCCCATCCTCCTGAAATGTGCTGCTCAATTTTAAATAAAATGAGCAAGTCCTTTTATTTGTATCCATTTTTATTTTCCTAATCAAGAACTGAATAATGTCTTTTGTGCAGAAATTTAACAAAACGCGGCCAACATTGCTGAGAAATCTTGGTTCATAGCTCCTGCATCATCCCTGCTGTGCAGTCCTTATACGTTAATCAATTCATGTATTATAACATTGTTCTCATTTCACTTTTTCTTAACAGCTTTCCACATTCTGAATAACACCACCATCCAGTTTAAATTAGAGAAGATACCCCTAGGGAGAGATTTAGATGTAACATTCCCGCTGAGTAACGAAGACTTTGGAATCACAAACATCATGAAAATTGAAGGGAAATTTGTGAACCCTCTTCAGGTATGGTAACTTAGTAATCCTGTTATCAATATAAACACATGTTTTCTCCATATTGGATACAAATTTTTCAGGGAAGTATCTTCAAATATAGGTAGTTATTTCAGAGTTACAGAGAGCTACCGTGTTGACTGTGGTTGTTTTTTTTCTGTATTGTAGGTTGTGTTAGCAAAACATGTGTATGAACAGGTCCTGCAAACCCTGGATAATTTAATTTACAATGAAGACTTGAACAAATTTCCAGCTGCTGCTGCATCTTCAATTTGTCACAGTTCTCCATCAGCATCAGCTCTCAGTACAGGCACAGAATTCTCAAGTGAACGGAAGGAAAATGGCTTATTCAGCCACTCCAGTTTTAATTCTGTTCCAAACAAGTCATTAACTATCAGGGAAACAAAGTCTTTCACTCAGATTCAAGCAAACTTCCACATCTCTGAGCTCCAGGTTCAGTTAAGTGGTGATCTTACACTCGGTGCACAAGGCCTTGTCAGCCTTAAGTTTCAGGATTTTGATGTTGAGTTTACTAAAGATCATCCTCAGACTTTGTCTATTCAGATTGCCTTGCGTTCACTGCTAATGGAAGATCTTCTAGAAAAAAAACCAGACTCTGTGTATAAGAATCTGATGGTGTCCCGTGGAGCACCCAAGCCATCCAGTTTAGCACACAAGGAATACCTTTCACAGTCATGTCCCTCAGTATCCAACGTTGAATATCCAGATATGCCACGCTCCCTGCCATCTCATATGGAAGAAGCATCCAATGTCTTTCAGCTTTACCAAAGACCAGTTTGTGCCTCACGTAAGAAACAAAAAGAAGATGCTGATTCTGAATACCCACTGACTCCACCTCCTTCTCCAACAGCAGATAGATCCAAGCTGCCCTGTGGAAAAAGTCACTTTGATGATTCATTGGTTCATATCAATATATTTCTAGTGGATAGGAAACATCCTGAGTTTTCCTCTCGCTATAGCAAGATTAATCGCAGCATAGATGTCGATTTCAATTGCCTGGATGTCTTAATAACTCTGCAAACCTGGGTGGTGATACTGGATTTCTTTGGGATTGGATCCACTGCTGACAACCACGCAATGAAGCTGCAACCTGAAGATGCTCAGCAGACATCTAAATCAGAAGTAAATACCTCGTCTGTTTGTGCAGCTCAAGAGCCTGTAAACACTAAGCTGGATTTGAAGGTATGGTGCCTGAGGTGCAAAATCATAATGGTATTGTCTACCATAGAACTTCTGCTTTATGGAAACTTAAGTCACATTTGCATTTTGCAGTGAAGAACACAGTTAAAACAGTAGATTTAAAGTATGTATGTATGTAGGTTTTGTGAGGGAGAAGTTGCAGAAAACATTTATTTGCAAATGGATTGGCTCCCTTACTCTGTCATCCTCCATACACATGTATATATGTCTCTTAAAGAGAGGCTGAAGTAGTACTTTCCATGTTCATCTTTATGGGGCTCTCCTGGATAGAGTCTGGACAGTGAGAGCCTAGAGAAGTGCAAGTCCTGTGGGAGGTGGTTTTTGTTTCCCTGGGGCAACACAAGGCAGAATCTCAGTGTTGGTGGTCTCTGAAGTAGTTACCTGTCCTTGGAGCTGACATACTGGAATTGGAACAGCTGTTCTGGGTGCTGTGGAGTGTACTTCAAAAATATATGCATATATATGCTTGTATAGCTTTACATACGTACATGTTTATGAATGTAGACATGCAGTAACATAGTCTTTGTCCAGAGGTGCTGTAGGAAACATTCCCTGGAGGCATTCAAGGCCAGGCTGGATGTGGCTCTGGGCAGCTTGGTCATCCTGCACATAGCAGGGGGTTGGAATGAGATGATCGTTGTGGTCCTTTTCAACCCAGGCCATTCTATGATTCTGTGTTAATAAATGGCAAATCTTGACAAAGATAACAGTGCTGGGACATGTTGATAACCTGACTGTTCTAAGGTATTTGGGAGACTTTAGCATGCAAACAAGGATGCAAAAAGGCTGCTTTCATCGATTGTCCTGATCAGATCATTCTTTGAGTTGTAGTGAAATTGTCTTGGAAAAAAAAACCACCAGGGCAGTCCAATTATGAGCTCACACTGTGTAATGCCACCCTGTTTCTTTTTGTTTGACCAGGTCCATTCCTTGTCTTTAGTTCTGAACAAGACAACGAGTGAGCTCGCTAAAGCCAGTGTGTCAAAACTTGCAGCTCACTTGGAAATAATTGGTGAGTAGATGGGAGATGATTTAAAATAAAAGGAGATGTTACTTTTCAGTTGTGGTTTGAATTGTTTGCTGCTCATAGTTCTAGGTTTTGTATGTCCTGTTTCTAGGGTGATGCTTCTATTCCTCCCCATTGGGATAGTTCAGGATTGACTTTAAATTCTTGCAGTCCTCCCAGTTGCAGAGCAGCACAATAGTGTGTATTACTGTTTCAGAGGAAGAAAAGAGTTCTGAGTTCACAGAGTGCTGTGATTGCTGTGTGTGCAAATGATAGGGTTGCATTTGGGTTAATGTTTGTAGCAAATTGTTTCAGTATCAGGTTTTATGTTTAATTAGTGTCCTTTGTTGAGTTACTTACAGTGAGTTTATTCCACTAATACAAGTTTATGGAAAAATTGGGTTTTCAGCAAGGTATGTTCGATGCTTACAGCTGTTTGGCTCTTGTTTTGCAGATGGGGATTTAGCCCTGCAGGGAAGCATTGGAGGTCTGTCCCTAAGTGACCTTACAGCTCACGGGGAGTTTTACAGAGAACGTTTCACTACAAGTGGTGAAGAAGCACTCATTTTTCAAGTTTACAAGTATGAATTGAAACCTCTGGTTATTGGCCTGAGTCCTATTAGCAAGATAATGTCATATGAGCTATATTTTGTTGTAATTGTTGAAGTTATATACTGCGAGCACCAGTTAAATCCTGTTCGTTATTGTTTTGTAAGTGAATAATGAATGGCTCTATTTGTAAAATGGTGTTAAGATAGAAAACTAAATTCTACTTTGGTCCTCTATCACAGATATGGGCGGCCAGATCCATTGCTGCAGAGGGAGTGTGATATTCGTGTCACTCTCAGGATGGCATCTGTTCAGTATGTGCACACCCAGCGCTTCCAGGCCGAGGTGGTTTCCTTCATTCAGCACTTCACTCAGCTTCAGGATGTCCTGGGCCGGCAGAGAGCAGCAATTGAAGGACAAACAGTACGTTGGGGTGTTGCTTTTTTGTTCTTTTCCATTCTTTCCCAGCAGACTTCTGTAAGTTGAAATGAATTTTTCATAATGAATCCCTTTTTTAAGCAGTGAGTTGTCACATAGTCTTCTCATTCCCCTTCCAGTTCAGTGTGGACAGTGCAATTTAATGTTGATTCTAGCACCTGTTGTGCTGGTGTTTGCTGTTTCCGTCAATCTTTTTGAACTGGACTTTGTTCTTTGCTGAAAAGAAGAGTTTAGTTTCGCTTTTAAACTTGTTGTATAAAATCATTACAACATTTCGTCTTAATTTTATAAGTTGTGTTCCTGAATTCAGTACTAATCAGTGTGAAATAGCCACCTATTTTCTGTAAACTCGAGTTTCTAAATGTGTTTTACAGGTAGCAGTGCCAGAAAACCCCAAGAAGAGTCTTTCATTGTTTTAATCTGAAAATGTTATGATGAACACTTTATAAAAGTACTAAAAAAAAAAGCAAAGTATGCAATGGGCTTCCAAGTTTTTCTGATGCTTCAGTATTTGTAGGGAGTGTGTAAACAAGAGGGGGAATGGCTGTTTATGAGGGTGGATGGTGATAGGACAATGGGGAATGGTTTTAAACTGAGATGGAAGGTTTAGGTTGGATATGAGGAGGAAGTTTTTCCCCCAGAGGGTGGTGAGGCACTGGAACAGGTTGCCCAAGGAGGCTGTGGATGCCCCATCCCTGCAGGCATTCAAGGCCAGGCTGGATGTGGCTCTGGGCAGCCTGGGCTGCTGGTTGGTGACCTGCACACAGCAGGGGGTTGGAACTGGATGAGCTTTGTGGTCCTTTGCAACCCAGGCCATTCTATGATTCTATGAACCAAGTTTTCAAACAAACGTTTGCTCTCTCTTTGGGCAGCCTGGTCTTGTGAGAGGTGTCCCTGCCTATAGCAGGGGGATAGAACTAGATGATCATAAAGGTCCCTTCCAACTGAAACCATTCTATGATTCTAGGTGAGAGACAAAGCTCAGCGAGCTTCCCGGGTTCTTCTTGATATTGAGGCTGGTGCTCCTGTGCTGCTCATACCTGAAAGCTCAAAATCCAACAGTCTTATTGTTGCCAATCTTGGAAAACTGAAAGTGAAGAACAGATTTCTGTTTGCAGGCATGCCTGGCACCTTCTCGCTGAAGAACAAGGTGAGAACATTTCTTCTCAGTTTCTCTGCTTGGGACTTTTCTGGTTCTTCTCTCTGTACATTGGAGCTGGCTGCAGGTTCTTGTACCCAGCTGCTCTGTTCTGCACATGCAGTGCCTGCTTGTTGAGGCCTTCGGGGCAGTGGCAGGTTGTGCTGATGGAGCTGGCCATGTAGGAAAGCTGGACCAGCTGGGTGCACACCTGCATGTGGGGACATAAAAGACTTTCAGCTAGACCTCCTTCTTCCATATAATAGCAGAGAACGGAGGAATTTCAGAGCTGAAAGTTGTTGGAAAATGCTGGAGAACAGAAATTGTTTTAGTTTGTTTTTTGCTTTCTGCTTTTACTTAATGAAACCAACTATGTGTGGTTGGTTTCACTAGGTGAAACCTAAGAAAAAGCTTCCAGTATAGGTTTGAACCAAAGTTTTAAGTGCAAGGAAGGGAACTTTGAGGTTAGGAAAATCCATCTGGGAAGGGTTTCTAGAATTAATCTATGCAACAAAATGGGTGGTTGTTCTGGCAGTCACTCATTCCCTTCTTAAAGAGGAGATGGGATTCAAGTGACGTGCCATTGCTGCAGGATTTCTGTCCATTATTGCTGTATGATTAATACCTCACAATGCCTTTACTGAAAGATAGCACTAGATTGTAACATTGACTTGTCTTCTGAGTGCTGGTTGTCTGCTGCACTCTGTTGTGCAGCTATATGTAAAGATTCATAAATAGAACATCCCCCAGATAATGATAGAAGGGTACAGGAAATGTGTATGTAGCAATTTTATTTCATTTTAACAGGACTGTGTTATGTAGCACTCAGGTATTTGGTGATTTAGAGCAGGATAGAGATGTGTTTTGGTGTTGGGTGTTTTGATGCGGGGCTGGGTTTTGTTTCTCAGTTTTGCGTTCTTTTGTTTTCATTTTCTTTCTCTGCCTTGTTTATTTTTTGAGGATCTGATTTTGCAAGGCAATGCATACAAGGATCCAGTTTTATTTGAGGTATTTCACATCTTTGTGGTAGTGTTAAGGTGCTCCTCATTAACTAAAAAATCCTACTCTTGTGGAATTTAGCACTTAAAAAGTCCCCACCTACATTAACGTGTAAAGAATTTGCTGAATTCCATAAGATTCTGAGTTGAATTTATTATTGTGTGCTGTTTATGCGTGTTTGAGGAGCTATTAATGTGGGTTTGCCTAAACTCATGGATTTACAATGATGTGATGTCTTCTCTTTGCATGTCCTCTGCAGCCTTGTTTTATAGGGCCATGCTAAATGCTCACATTTTCAAACTGTTGCTCTTGAACTTTGCTTTTTTCACTTCTGGACATTTTAAGAATAAGGATAAGGGGTTTTTTACAAAAAGCTCCTGCAGAAAAATCCTGGGACACGCTTTGATATCATGGCTGACACCCCTAAAACAATATCACATACAGAAGTGTTTATTCCCTTACTCTAATAAATGTTAAATTGCTGACGTGGTCTTGCAGAAATCACTGCCTATTGAAGGTATTCTGCAAAACAGCTTTTAAAAGATTTTTCCTATCTTTATTCTACAGGAATGCTTGATATCTTGACAGTCTTAGCCCATTGTGTGATGTTAATTTCATTTATATGGGATTTTGGGGGAGGTGTTCTGCCAAAAAAAAAAAAAGACATTTTAAATTATTTTCTCCTTGGGAATGTTTCACATCTTCCTTTGAAAATGTTTCTGAAATGATGTGTGTATATATATATATTTAAAGGCAGTATTTTTTTCTGTTAAGGTGATAGGAGAAAAGCTTGACCATCTTTCTGCAGTGGTAAAAGATAATGTAATTCATAGAAAACATTTTTTGGTTAAGGATGTATGGTCAAGGATATTGAATGTATTGGGCCCTTTGTATTTGAAGGGGGAAAGCTATTGTTAATCATAGAATTGCTTTCTTTAGCAGGATTCCGTTCAGTTTTCATCTCCTTTGGGAACTCCAAAGCACAGCATGAAGAAAACCACGAGTGCAGATGAATCCAAAGGAGTGCTGGAAGGACTGTTCATGAAAAAGCCATCAGGAGGAAATGTTTCTAGGCTGAAGAGTGAGCTGAATTCATTGAGTAAGCCACAAGGACAGCAGTCCAAACTAGCTGTTGTACCAAACCCTGAGAGCCCAGGTATGTTACGAACACTAGGAACCCAATTTAGTTCTTTGTGTAGAATAATGCAGTGCCATTTCACATATACCTTGTGAACAGAAAGTGCTTGGTTTAAAGATTTTAGGTTTAAGAGTAAGTAACTTGTTAGTTTGTGTGGATTTTGCAGTTTAAAGGACTAGAGAATTTTAGTTCAGTTTCTGGAAGAACACTGCTGCAGGTTGAGTGTGTTTTAAGATGGGTATTATGAACATAAGGAGTATTGTGGACTCATAGTTAAGTTCACTTTTACCCAAGCTTGGTATCTGATAGTTACAGATATTGATGAGTGTGAATAAATATCAGAATAACTTCCAGGAGAAACGAAATGTCTTTTTTTTTTTTAGGTAAGTTGCATTAGTTCTGCAAATTCTTTATTTCTTTTTGCTTTATTCTTTTTTCTTGTTTCATGTGTTATCTCCTGTGCACTTGCAGAGGATCACATCTGCCTCTTAGACTGCATTGTGGTTGATCTGCAGGACATGGACATATTTGCTGCAGAGAGATACCCGAGAGAGTATTCCAAGGCTGTGGAAGACACAAGTACAGACTTGAGCTTTCCATCCTATTGTGTGAGGCAGACAGGAGGAAGTCTATTGAAAGAACCTTTCAGGCTGAAGTTGCAAGTAGAGAGAAACTTAGACAAGTGAGTTGATCCAAGTGGGATCCTTCTATGCTGTATAGGAAACACACAGCGTTTCACATTCCTTCTCATGTGTCTTAGAGTATTCCCTGCTGTGCTGTAGTATCTTGAAAACCCATTTCTTTTCTTTGCTGTAGAGAGCTGAGTCATGCAGTTGCAGACATACTGATACACGGCAGTCTCTCATCAGTCCATTGCTCTCTGGATTTGCCTAAATACAAACTGATACGTGGCTTGCTGGAGAACAACCTTGGGGAACCCGTGGAGGAGTTCATGCGACCTTACGACCTGCAGGATCCAAGAATTCATGTAAGAGGAACTGCAGGTTTATGCAGTTGAAATTCTGCCCTGAAATACTGCATTTCCTGACTGGGCACAGCATGTGTTAATTTGTCGTAGTTCATAAGATGGACTAATTAATTTAAAAACTAACAAACAGACACAAAAAAAACCCAAAAACAACAGAGGAATAGTGAGGAACTTTCTAACTTGTAGATACTGCTGAGAGTTCAGGGTTTTATTCTGTAACACTTTTGTCCTTCCAGCTGTGGCTTGCAGATATAAATCCATATTTCTGAGATTCTCAACTTCAGAAGAGATGTGAGAAATGGGTGCCATTGTTTGCCTTCCTAAGAGAAAAAAGTTAAATCTATGAAAACTGTACTTCAGGGCTTTTTCTGTCTGAGGTGTTTGTGCTCAGCTGTTAGGTTGCAGCATGCTGTCACCACGTTAAGAAGCTTAAGATTTTTCCATAGGAATAGAACTTTTTGAAGAGATTTGAAGGTTCTCCTGTAAGCATGTGCAGGGTGATGGCACCTTTCCCATTGTGTCTGTGATGTTCTTAATGATTTATGAAGCTGCTTTTTGTCAAAACCCCTCGTCTTATAAATCCAGAAGAATTTCAGTAATAAAAGCTTTGCAGCAGAGCCTTTTTATTTTTATTTTTTGAGTAAGTTATCAATTACTACCCATCTTCTAGGGCTGTAGTCAAACACAGTCCATTCAGGGAGAAGTGTGGGCAGCACCTGGAAATAATCATCATTTATCCTTATTAGTGGGAAGCATTGTTTTCACTTGATCTTGTGAGGCTTCCAGGCATTATGTTGCACAGCTGTAATTTTTGGAATGAAATGTGTGACCACAGCAGGGGAAGATGCTGTGAAATGTCTTTTTCTTTCTCTCAGCAATGTTTAATTAAACTCTTTAAAGGAGAAAGACTCTGTAACTGTTTGCATTTGTCCTAAATAACAAAATGTAGT
Source organism: Lagopus muta (assembly GCF_023343835.1). Taxonomy (NCBI): domain Eukaryota; kingdom Metazoa; phylum Chordata; class Aves; order Galliformes; family Phasianidae; genus Lagopus; species Lagopus muta. Next base: position 5,387,197 of record NC_064453.1, on the reverse strand, counting down.
TAAGAATGAGATTTAAACAGATGTTCTTAAAAAGAATGTTGGTCTTTGATGCTTTCAGACAGTTTTGAGTGGAGAAGTGTATACTTCTATGTCTTTCCTCATTGACATGGTTAATGTGAGTCTGGAATTGATGGATCCAAAAGGAAAAGATGAGTGCAGCTCTTTAGCCAGGTATGAGTCTTCTTTTGTTTCTGAATGCATTATCTGAACCAATTCTTCATTATAGGACAGGAATTAACTTAGTCATGAAATTAATAAATAAAGCAGTAAATAACGAAACAGTATTTCTTAATTGGTGCCCAAATTGGCAGTTTGTATCTCTGTGGCATGAGATGTGATTATTATTGTTTGAAAAATTAAAGAGGTGAGCACAATAACATGCATATTTGTTTGGTAAGTGACTTGGAGAAATAAATGAGCTACAAGATTCTTAGATGCCTTCTTTTTGTTCTCCTAGATTTGATTTTAAGAAATCGAAATTGCTTTTTGAAAGCTCTTCAAACAGAACAAAGTCTGTAAATTTGGTTTCCCATTCCATGATGGCGTTTGACACGCGTTACGCTGGGCAGAAATCCACAGCAGGCATGCCCAATGTGTTCAATTGCATCTTCCAGTCATCAAAGAATACCAGCAGTCCAGGAGCGATCCAAATTGAGCTGCATTACAGGTTGGTAGTTCATGATTTAATTACTTTTGTCATAGGCATTCTGTAATGTTTTGACCAAGTTTGTGGCCTGTTTGAATCACCACTGCTTAGAGCTGTATTTGCTTCATAGGTCTGGACTGGGTTTGTGTACTTGTATGCATTAATACATGCTGTGCAAAAGCTGTTTTTCCAGTAGGTGTCACACTTCTCCTTCTGAGAGAATCAAATAAATACAGAAATTGCACTTTGTTCAGAAAGCAATCTCTACATTCCCTGCTGTGTTCTATGCCATGTTGTTTCTTCCTCATCTTAACTTCCAGGGATGCTGAAAAGCATCAGGAAGTGGATAACTGTTCCATTTCTTGTTTTGAAAATGGGATTGTAAAGCATTGACATTTAACTTTATTGACATGACAGTCCATTGAGAGATGATAACTCTGATAACTGGTGATAACTGACAGAAACGAGGATGAGGTGAAACAACAGGAGGTGCTGTGTCCATGTTGGATCACACTGACTGGCCCAGCTCAGCTTTCCATCTGCTTTATGAGTTTGATACCTCCTGAAGCAGTTGCTGCAGCAACATGGGAAAAATCTGGGGACTGTGAAAAACTTTGAAGGTATTTGGTTTGAAGTTTAAGGCCATAGAAAGGAATTAGTCATACGAATTTGGAGGATGTTTGATTGCTTTAAGTGCTTAAAAGATGTTTGCATTGAAAAAAGGCTTCAAGATTTCGAGTTGAATAAAAATGAAATGCCATGGGATTTATTAAAACAAATGAACAGCAACAGCAAAAACATCCTGGGTTTTCCTGTGGTCCTTGATCCAGTATCTGCCTCGTTGGGAGGCTTGGCTTAGCAGAGCCTGATCTGTTTTATGAGTGATGGGTTCATGGAATTTTCTTCCCAAATGTTTTGCTATCAGATTTTAGCCACATAAGCACATGTTACATTTTTATTGGTGAGAGCATCCTTGGCACTAGATGGAAGCTATTGCAGAGCTCTGCAGTTCTGTTCTACTGGTTCATGTCTTTTGGAGATATCCTGGAGAGCCAGGGAGTGTTAAAGGGTTCTGCTATTGGAAGCAGCACAGGCAGCCTGCTTCTCACAAAGGAATGACACTTCTTCAGAGATTTAATAGTCTAGAATGTCTTGGATAGAAAATTGTTTCATGGAGTTTAAGCACTTAGATTATTTTCCAGTTAGCATGACCAAATGTAATCGGGATCGTGAAGTCAGACAGCTTTAGTCTCCCTAACTTATTCAGGATGTGATGCTGAAGTAATGGTGGGCTAGCATTATTTCTGGATTGCAGAGAAGCTTCCTCTGCTACAAAATGCTGTCGGAGTGAGAGAAAACACATTGTGAGTCTGATCTTTCACAGGGGCATGGAGCCAGGGCTAGGCTTCATGTGCAGTGTGTTAGCTTTGATACTGAACAGATGTAAAACAATGATAATAACAGGTCTGGTTAAATGAACACTGAGATTATTGATATTAATTTGCACTGTGCAAAAGAATAAAGGGAGCTCTTAGAGTTTGTTCCATCATTTTTCAGTTCACCTTTTGTATCGCTGCAGCTTAGAAGCTGTTTCTTGCAATTGAGCTGTATTAGATTTCTGCATGTACAGCAAGTTAATGAATTTCAATCTGTTTAAAAACTTATTTTTAAAGGCCAGACACTTTCTGAATTATGTGTACCCATATAAAGTTCCATGTAGTTCTTAATTCTACTACTCTACTTCCCACGTTTGAAATAAAAGCAAAATATGAAATTTATAACTATGCTTCTCTGTTTTGAATAGGTCTACTAAGGATTCCTCCAGTTTCACAGTAGTACTGAACAATCTCCGTGTGTTCTTAATATTTGACTGGTTGTTACTGGTTCATGACTTTCTGTATACTCCTGGAGATACCAAAAAGAGGGAAAATGTCCTTTCTTCCCGGCAACGCACTTACAGCAGTGAAACAGGGGTGGTTCCAAAAGCAGTGAAAAGTGGAGTAGTTACAAAACGTTCATCACTACGCGTGTCTACAGAAAAACAGCTGGAAGTTAAGGTCAACGTGACAGGTAAATGGGTTCTTTATTACAGTGCTTCACAAGAGCTTAATGGTATTTAAGATTTTCTTCTTATTATTCATCATTCTGTTTTGTTAAGGAACCGAATTTGTGGTCGTTGAAGACATGTCTTGCTTTGATACGAATGCAATCATTTTGAAGGGGACCACTGTTCTCACTTACAAGCCCAAGTTGTTGGATCGTCCTTTCTCTGGTAGTTTGTTTGGCATTGAGGTAAGTAGAGATAAACTTCATTTTGTATAGTCTCTCAAATTAGATGAATTTATGGGGATACTTGATGTACATATATAGCGGGAGTAGTCAGTAGATTATATCTAAGGCATGTTAACTCCCCATCAAGTGCTCTAGTAGTTTTGAGTGAACTTACATTGTTTGTGCTTGAAATGCTTGACTGTAATTTCAAAACACTGCTAAGAGTTCAGCTTCCATACATCAACTGGCAAATTAGTTGGAAGCTGGGGCTTGACTAGATAGGCACAAGTTGACACATCCAGTAAAGGCCTGTAGGCTGAGATCATGACTGATTTGCAGAGGATAAGCAGTACCATGTCATTGGAATATACATGAGTTGGAATTTGGAGTATGTGAAGTGATCCTTGAGTCCTGTTCAGCAAAGTCAGACACACAGCTGGAGAGAGCTGTGGCCAGTCTTGGGAGAACTGACTTGAAGAAGCTCTTAAGAATATAGGAGTGCAATGAGAACACTGAGTGCTGTATGAAAGTATGTAGTTGTAGCTGTATAAAAGTATGGAGTATAAAATATATCTGGCATAATATATCAGCAAAGCCTAAAAGATTTACTCCATCTAGGAAAAGAAGGCTGGGCAGAGGCGTGATAAATCTTAAATGATTTTTGTAGACCAAAGAACAAAGCACTTTCCATATCTGGGGTGGGAGTAGTGGAATTAAGCCCAGAAGTAAATAGTTGGTTGGGTTTCAGAATCTTTTTTTCTTGGGTTTACAGAATTACAGGTCATTGGGATAAATTGTCTGGAAAGCTTTTGGAGCTGCTCTGAGAGTTCACAAAGGAATTGCTATTGTCTGTAGAGAACAGTTTGGCTGTAGTTCATATACTTTTTGTGGTTGAGAATCAGTCTTTGATTTCAAAGCCCAAGTATGTTAGCTTGCACTTTCAGATTCTAATTTCAGTATGTTTTTTTTACCCACTTTTTAACTTTTAGGTATTTTCATGCCGGTTAGGGAACGAACAAGAGACTGCATTGTCAATTATTGATCCAGTCCAAATTCAGGTGGAACTCGTTGGGAACGCTTCCTACCCGAGTGGCTCGGGGCTGTTGGATGCTTTCAACAGTGAAGACTTCCCTCCTATTCTAGAGGTAACATCAGAGGGCTGAATGAGGCTGTGTGCAGTGCAGAACACAGTAACGTGACCTTATACAGATTTCTCATGCAAGAGAATCCAGTGAGTAGTTTCAGTAAGAAAGGAAGAGCAGTTTTTACTGAAAAGGGCAAAGACAGCCATGCAAAAAATGCTGGTAGTAGCAAGGATCAAATGAGTTCTGGGATCTCTTACAGAAAATAACAGCAAGGGAAAAAACGGTGGGCATATAGTGCAGACTATTAGACTACTAATAACTGAAAGAAATAATTGTTTATTTTCTGTATCTAATAATTAGTGTTTTCTATTGTATTGAGGGGAAAAATAATTAGAAATTTGTTTTTCCTATTACACCAAAGCAAAATATTTTCCCCCACCTCCAATTTTTGCTTTAGATATTAAGAAGGAAATAACAGAAACATAGTAATTTTATTACTGGAGATTTAAAGCATCTTCATGGTATGTTAGTATTAAATTTTGTTTTATCTTTTGCTGCCTAAAGAGGCTGTGGATGCCCCGTCCTTGGAGGTGTTCAAGGACAGGTTGGATGAGGCCCTGGGCAGTCTGGGCTGGGATTAAATGGGGTTGGTGGGAGGCTGGTGGCCCTGCCTGCTGCAGGGGGATTTGAGCTTGATGGTCTTTGACATCCCTTCCAATCCAGGCTATTCTGTGATTGTATGAAAATATTTGTTGCTAGCCAAAGTATACAAGAGAAGTGAAAATAGAAAATCATAGAATCGTATCACAGAATGGCCTGGGTTGAAAAGGACCTTAAAGATCATTTAGTTTCAACCCCCGTGCTGTGGGCAGGGTCGCCAGCCACTAGACTGAGCTAACTGAATCTTATTTTTTTGTGTTCTTTTGTTTTCATTAGATTCAATTGCAAGCATTGGATATTCGACTGTCCTACAATGATGTCCAACTGTTCTTAGCAATTGCTAAATCAATTCCTCAACAGACAAGTGCAGCTATGCCTGAATCAAGTGCATCAGTTGCCGAGAGTACTACTAACCCCACTTCATCACTGGTGGCTGAGCCTTCTTGCTTGACAAGTGAAAACAGAGAGATACCCAAACGTGTCTTGGATCCTGTTCTTGGTAGGTTTTCAACTCCTGTAACTGCTGCAACTTACTGTTCTGTTTTGGTGATTTGGTGTTTTGGCACACACTTTTTTTTCTTTTTTAAACCAGCACTGAATCTTATGCTTTTTCTGCAGCTTAAATGGGGTAAAACCCATTTTTCATTCAGGTGTATCTTATTTTAGAAATAAAAACACGTAGATAGCTGTCAAGGGTTTATAATTGGCTGAGTGTTTAATTGCAGAAGTGCAGCTGGCTCGCCTTCAGGACTTGGGATTCAGTATGGAAGACTGCCGCAAAGCTCTTCTGTGCTGCCAAGGTAAGCTCAGGTATTCAGAGTTGGCCTTTGGGTTCTTCCTGTTACCAAACTTTCAGACTGTAAGGCAGGCAGTATTTCCTTCTCTGCTTCACTTTGGCCTGTTGTTACCCACATTAGCTCTGTGTTGACATCTTCTTAAGCATTCTCATTTCTCTGTCCTACTAAATACCACTCTCCAAAGGTTCTTCTTGGCTCTTGAGATGTCATCTGGGGCATGTGGGTGGATTTCTCTGTTGTGGTTCTTCTCCCCTGGTGTACCTGTTTCTTAGCATCATCCATCTCTGTAGAGCAAGTATTTTCATCTCTGCCTTATGAATGATATATTTTACTTGTGCATACAGTACATGTAAAGAAAATGAAGGTTCATTTCCTTAGGCACTGTCTTGTTTCCAACCTTCTTTATAGGTTTTTATAGCATTAATAAAGATTCATATTATGTTAACGCAGTTTGCAAACGTCAAACACAGTCTTTCTTCTTAGAAAACACCGTTGTGTTTGTAATCTTACCACATGGGTGTGTTTGAATAGAGCACATTCAGGGTACTTTTTGTGTTTTGCTATGCATTCTAAGGGAGAGGCAGTTAATTTGTTAAATCTATGTGGTTTTCACATCACCATCTACTTTCTAAACGGAACATCCTTGTTTTGAATGTTTGGTTTTATTTAAGGTGACTTGAAAAAAGCAGCAAGTTGGCTGTTTAAGAATGCTGAACCTTTGAAATCACTTTCCTTGACGTCCTCTGGTCGAGATAGCCAAGGGATTGTGCCTTTTCAGTTCATCTCTGGGGTGGAAATCAAGGCAGAAAGTATATGCATCTGCTTTATTGATGACTGCATGGACTGTGATGTGCCCCTTGCTGAGCTAACATTCTCACGTGAGTACCTGTTTTGCAAAGTGAGTTTTGCTGTATATATGTATGTATGCATATTTGCTGTGTAAATATATATGCATGCATATCTGTCATATACATAATGACAGAGCTTTCCGTTCATTGCTTATTAACAATGCAGTAGAAACTTGATGATGTTTGTTTTGCATAATGTTCGCTTTTCTGGCAGGTTTGAATTTCCTCCAGCATTTGAGGGCCAATCCTGAAGGCAGTGCTCACTTTACCCTCTCTGGAGATTATTATAACCGTGAGCTTTCAGGTAAAATACTTGGGGTTTTGTTGTCTATGTAAGTTTAGGAAAACAATCTGGTGTCCTACAAGAGCCTGAAATCCACCTAATGTGAGATGAATACAAGGGAATGCAGTGTGGACACGATCCTGGACAAGATAGCTTACCTTGATATGTGAAGGAAGAGTGGGGAATGTGGAGAGATTGCTGATAAAAAAAGTTACACTTAAGTTTTTGCATTGCAGTAGAATCATAGAATCACAAGGTTGGAAAGGACCTACAAGATCATCTAGTCCAACTGTCCTACCACCATTGCTACCCACTATGCTACTAAACCAAGTTTCCAATTCAGTTTTCTAGTTGAGGACGTTAAAGAACTTGAGGGTACTGATGAGGCTGAAGGCAATGGATTGACATAGTAAGACCATTGCAATTTATATTAATAGAAACAATAATTTCCTTTTAGTGCTTCCCTCAGAAGTGCAGCATTTCTGCAAGTCTCTACATGTGCTCTCCACTGGTTTAAGTGGAGGATCTGAAGCAGCTTTCTATTAATGACCAATTTGAACCTGTTGGTTTACAAGTTCCTCTTGAATGCAGGGACCTCATTATTGGGGTTGTATTATTAAACTCTTAGGTATGTAAGCAGCATTCCAGTGTGGCCTTCAACTGTGTAACACACGTGATGTGTTGGGTTTATTCTCAGGCTGGGAGCCATTTATTGAGCCATGGCCATGCTCAGTTTCTTGGCAGCAGCATGCTTCAAGCCGCCTCCACCCTTCCCGACTGAAGCTGGAAGTAAAGGCCAAACACCGTTTGGATGTCAACATCACCTCTGTCTTCTTAGGTATGTAGGAATATTCCCTGAGAGCATCGCTGTACAGTCTTAATTTTCACTTTTAGTACTAAAACAGCAGGTAGTTCTCATTGAGCCTTGCTGGTGTCCCGTGGATGGAGGGAGGGAGGCTTGGCACGAGTCCCCAGATACTTGAGATAATATTGTACACAGGTGTGCATTTAGGCAGCCTGTATTTTATCAGATACTGTGAAAGTGTAAAGACACGAGCTACATACTTTAGAAGTTAGCAGGAATTCTTTTCTTGGTCGTATGAATTCTATCAGATTCATATGTTTCTTGAAATTTCTCTATAATCAGGAACAGGCTTTCATCTAAAGCTTTCCATACATACAGTACTTCAAAATATTTTGTTAAGCTCATCAGTTTTCAGTGCATTGAGAGGCATAGTGGGGAGCTGCTTATTTTCTGCAGTCTTTGAGAACTGAAGTTTTCAATTCCCACCTCAGCAAATTAAAATATTTTGTTCATCATTAACTCAGACTTTATGGGCGTTTCTGTGTTGTGAGGCTGTGAACGTTGCTGAAAGATTATGGCTTCTTCTGCATGCAAATCTGTATAATTTAATAGTCATAAGTGCAGAGGGCTGAGCCTTCAGGTGAAAAAGAAGAGCCTTCCTTGTTCCTTGAATATTCATTTGTTTCTCCAGCAAGGTCTGTGAGGTTGTTGGAAAGAGGGAGGTAAGGTAGGAGGAAAAGACAGTCACCATCAATTCCTTAGAGTTCCTGTGGTGCTTTTTACTACTAGCAACAACAACAGGCTGGTTTGATTAATGCTGTTTCAGAGCACTTAATTGGTGTCTTCATATTTATGGAGGAATAGATGTATACCTCTTAAAAAGAAAAGAAAAATGGAAACTGCCTCCAACACAAAAACATCTTCAGATTAATTGCCTTTTCAGAGAGACCTCCTATGTTGCTCCTGGAGTATCTTGAAAAATAGGGATTCTGCTGCATGTTTAAAAACAGAAGAGTCCCTTAAGAATATAAACATTTGTTTTTGAAGACAGCACTGTGATTTCATGAGCTGTTATGTCTCTAAATTATGTAAGTGGGTCATAGGAAAAGCAGTGAAATAAAAGCTTTCCCATTAAAGTGGAGCAGGCTTAGGCTTATGAATTTAAACTACTTTTTAACTGCTCTTCTCTTGGCCACTTTGCAGACATTTACTTTCTGTGCTTTATTCTTCTAGAACAGTATGCAAGCACCAAGCAGTCATGGATGGAAGATTACTGTAAACAGGACAAAGAAGTAAATGCAATCAGTTCTGAAGAGTGGATGGGCTCTTCAGAGGATTCACCATGTTTTGGACAGAGTATGATGTTAATTAATCTTTCTTTATTTGAAACAATCCTGACAAGCACAGTCATTTGTCTAATGTATTACAAACAGAAGTATTAGGCCTTCACAGCATACAGTGAATTGTTAGAGGCTATCTGGCCAGAACATTAAAAATCCTATTTTCTGTTCAGTTTTTCCGTTCTTTAATAACAAAAATCTTCACTGCTTCTCTTGAGTGAGAACTTGGCCCTGTAGTTCTGCTTCCTGTTTTAATCATGCTTTCACAGCAGCTCTGAGTAACAGCACAAGAGATGGGGCAGCTCTTTCATTTTCTCCTCTCCCAGTATTAATTCTGGAAGAAGTTTTAGTAACTCAAATACCAGCCTCACATGAGCAAATGGGTGAAGAGCTGTACAGTGATTGCATGCTGCCAGCTGTCCCTGTCCTCCTGCTGCATGATGGGGAAGAGTCTACCTTTATTTATGTGGTTTTGCTTACCTGCTAACTTTGTCTTTCCTGTCTGCCAGGCCTTCCTCTTGTCTACCTTAGAACTAGGAGTACAGCCAGTTTGACTAACCTAGAGCATCAGATCTATGCTAGAGGTACTGTATAGCACAGAGAGAATACAAGCTGCTTTTTTATTTTTTTTCTTTTTTGGAAATCTGTACAGTAAATACTGTGGTGTATGTGTGAATTGCCAGTAGAACGATCTCTATATTTTAAAAGGAAAAAACCACAAGAGTTTTTATGGCATTTCATCCCATCTATCACCTTAAGGTCTCCTCTGAGCCCTTCAGCAGAGAAGGGAGGAGCAGAACTGTTCCTTTGTGGGAAGACTCTTTGAGAAAGGCTATATGAATTGTTGGCTGCACAATATCCATTTTCTGAGGTATCTTTCAGGAAGATATTTTATTTTTGTGGGAAAGAAGCATTTATTGCTTGGCTTTTTGTGGGCACAGCAACAAAAGAAACAGCTAAATGAATTATGAAAAACTCCTTTTTTTGATAAATCTTTTATTTTCTGGTGCTGGTCTCAAGATGCAACTTTATATTATGTTTTCTTTTGAAAATCGAGCCACAGCCCAAAAATTCCTTTTCACTCAAAAAAAAAAAAAAAAGAGTAGCCTGCCAATTAAATAGCAGAGTAAAGTTCATCTGACTCCTGGTTGTGATTTTGTTGAACCTGAAGTAGGCAGAAAATGACATGAAGTCAAACTTCATATCAAAAATACAAATATTTTTAAGTTGCATTCAGCAAAAATAACCCAGTGCTTCCATTTTAAAGAATTCAATTTTTGTACTTTTGAATTGAAAAGGACCTCCTTGGTGAGATGTAGAGTGATCAGATTCATGTCTCCATCAGCACAGTGAGGAGTAGAGCCGTTTGTTGTCCTTCGTTTGGGAGAAAGCTATGTGCAGCCGTCAGAAACTCCTTCACAAACACCTCCCCACCTGCTCCCCCCTCTTCTGCCTTCCTACACTTGTGCTTCAGTTATTCTTGGTCAGATGCATGGCTGCATGATATACTGGAACTTAATGGAAGTCATCCTTTGGAGAGAAATTCTGTGAGGCGTTTAATTCCTGTCTTTGAGCAGCTGATTTAACGTGTCTGCCTTCTGTCAGCTCTCATACAGAAAGATGTATGTGTTCAGGGAGCAGCCGTTTATCTTCCCTCCTAAGTAGTTGCTGGGATTTGGCAGGGTTTTTTTTTTTCCTGTCCAAACACAGTAAGTATTTTCACAGACGTGATGTACAGCAGCACAGAAGAGGAGAGTAACATTTGGGTGCTTGTTAGTAATGCATCCTTGAGAAATGCCAAACACTGTAGGTGAAGTTTCCTGTTCAGAGGGCTTTGCAGAGCCAGCACTTCAGCAAGACCAGATTACCTCTGGCTGCAGTCTGGTTAGTGCACAGGGATTATATACGTATCCCATTTTCTCTTTTTTCTCCTTTTCTTTTCCTTCCTTTTTATTTTCTTTTTTCAAGTTGATTAAACTCAGTTCCTCTGGTGTTCTTAAACTGTATTACCAAGGCCAGCAGATGACGCAGGGAAAGATTTTGTACCATTTCTAGAGCAGTTAATAAATAAAACTTTAAGTGGTTTGAGTAATCTGCTAGGCCATTTCTTAGATCTGCTTTTCTAGACGTGGTACAGATTGTGGTTCACCAGCCATTGTCTCATCCTGTGTCTGCATCTGCTGAATCTAGATGATCTTAAGGGTCCCTTCCATCCAAACCATTCTATCTTTCTATGGATATTTCTTTCATAAGTATTTAGACAAGTCTTTATTCTGTCTTACAGCTGAAATGAAGACCCCAAAACGCAGACAGCCATTTGTGCCCTTTGCTCTCAGAAACCATACTGGATGCACTCTGTGGTTTGCTACCCTCACTACAACACCCACCCGGTAAGAAGTGGGATCGCTTTGGCAATACCTGTCTGGCTTCTCTGGGATGTCAGCCAAACCCAATTGTCCTCAGTTCTTCTGTTTTCTTGCTGGGATCTTAGCTCCCAGTCTTTCTTAGTCAGGAGCCTTTTCTTTGTCACTGAGATACTGTTCTAAAAAACAAAAAGCTAATCAAGCCCAACTCCCACAACCTTTCTTCATAGCAGAGGTGCTCCAGCCCTCATCTCGTGGCTGCACTCCAACACTTCCACATCTTTCATGTGTTGGGGGCCCGAAGGGTATGGTTCTGTTTACAGGGCTGGGATGTGCTGGAGGCTCCAAGTCATGATGTGATTCTCTACACAGGGCTGCACTGTCTCACAGTGGGAGTCCAGGAGTTGTTCCTGAGGAAAATGGGACGTTGCTGGATGATGCCCATAATGTCAGTGAGTGGAAAGAAGTTATCACAGGGGAAGAAGTTCCATTTGAGTTTGAAGCCAGAGGGAAACTCAGACACAGGTGAAGGGGTCAGGCTGCAAAATGTGCTTTGACACACTCGTATGTAGTGTATAGAATCATAGTGACGAAGATGCCAGTAGATAGTAAATAAAAAGGGGTTAAAAAAAATCTTTTAATGTGTTTTTTTTTTTTTAATATTTAAAACTCTCTATATAAATGTGGAGTTATCAGTAAGCAGCTTGTCTTCTGGTAGGTGGAAGCTATTCCTGGATGTGAGCTCTGGTTTAATTGCTAAAACGTTTTAGAAAGTTTTGTATGTGACAGGGGGAGGAGGGACTTGCTGACATAAGTGTTGTTGGTCTTAAGAACTGGCAAACAAATATTGCACGTGGTTTTGTGTTTAATTTTGATGTAGTCATACTTATCAGTGTTGAGTAGGGAGAGCAGAACAAATCAGGTCCATAAACAGAAAAATTCTTGAGGTTTTTTTCCTTAAGTGCTAAATTGGTGAGATTTGTTTCCTCGTTATGCAGAGGATGTGTTTTATGTGAACTGTTTGGTATTCACCCTGTAAGAGAACACTAAGTAGTAATTTAACTTAATCTAATCTGTAGGCACACGCATGATCTGAGGATTCACCAGCTGCAAGTGAGAGTGAATGGCTGGGAAGAAGTCAGCCCAGTGTCTGTAGACAAAGTTGGAACCTTTTTCCGCTATGCTGCACCAGACAAGAATTCCTCCTCTTCCACTGTAAGCTCTGATTTGAGGTGTGAGCCTTAACAGAAATGTGTAGGTTGAGGGTAATGATGCCTACAAGGTTTTGGTGTGACAACAGCTCCTGCATTGCATGAGACTGTCCTCTTTTGAGTTGGTGTGAGCTGGGAGTGAAATGGTGAACTGACAGTGTTATGCACAGCAAACAAACCACAGGGCTAGCCAGCATTTAGCCTGCATTTAGCACTTAGAACTGCCAATGACAGAGATAATGTATTAGGGACAGAGCCACAAAGTTGTGGAGCTTGAGCTTCAAATCAGCACTGCAGGCCAGGTTGGATGTGGCTGTGAGCAGCCTGGTCTGGTGATTGGTGACCCTGCCTGTGGCAGGGGGTTTGAAGCAAGATGATCATCATGGTCCTTTTCAACCCAGGCCATTCTGTGATTCTATAATACAGCAGCTATTTTTATTTCTTTTATGGCAGGAATGCTTTCTCTGTGGTTGATTTACTTAAAATTAACAACATTGGCAATTCCCTGAAAGCCTGGAGATTGTTGAAATGTGTGGCAGCTTGGACCAAATATACTTGTCATGAAGGAAAAGCACAATTGCAGTAAGCAGCAGGCTGGCAGGCAGTTGTGATTGAGACTTGGTGATAGAAATGGTCGTGGAGTGTAGAAACTAGCTAAGCTTTAAGGTTAGCTACTGTAGAGAATGAAAGCTGAGGTCTTTTTGGTACAAAATAGGATTAGAATTTATTATTATTACCACTAAAAGGAGCCATTAGTCTCTTATTTGGGTAATTCCTGATGGTTTCATGTTCAAGTGTATAAAGCATCATCTCTGTCTGCAACTTGGTTTGTGAAAGAGAAAAGTACAAATAAGCAGGAACTGCTATTCAGGAACATCTGTGGGTAGTTAGTTTTTAATGAATGCTCTTGCTTCAGCTTCATTCTTCTTTTAAAGCAGTATTACAATTAGATTAAGCTAATATAGCTCTGATGTCTTCAAAGTCGTGTTGAAAATGAGAAAGACAGAGTAATGACAGCCCTTAGTTTATTTTTCTGCAGTAATGTTCTGTGTTGCAGCTGACAGTAATATCTTAAAGTGAACACTTCTGCCTTTCCTGTTCGTTTTCCTTCCAGCTTGGAAGCCCAATAAGTAGAACAAATATAATTCATCCACAAGTTTATGTAAGTATATATTTTCATTTTTTGAGAGCTACTGGAATAAGACCAGCATAACTGCACAGGTGGACTGGCTTCTGCTTTCGCCACAGGAAACAGAAGTCAGGTTCAGCTGTGACAGGGTTCCTCAAATGCCAGTTTTCACAGTCTGAGCAAGCACTGGAGCTAGACGTGTGCCCATGTAATAAAACTCTGACTTGGAACAGCAAAGCAGTGCAGCCTGTTACCTACTTTGCTGAGAAATTTGGAGCTGTTGAGCTCAGTCTCACTTCTTATATACAATGAAATAAGTGCCAACTTTGAAGTTGAAGTCTCTGCTGCTAATTCTTACGAATATCATACTCTGTAGTTCCAAAATTTGCTGCTCTGTTTTAAGGAAACAGAGAAGTAAAATTGTTCTCTGTTGCACAAACGTTTTGGCCTAAATAAGCTGAGCAGAAGAGTTCCAAGTACGCCTCTTTGGAGACTGCTGAAGTATCTGCCTCCTATACTACTTTGTCTTGTCTAAACTTAAAATCATGTGTTCCCCAAATCAGTATACACAAATAGGAGGGTCATAAATCATACTTGGGATGCTAAAAGCAAGACTATCTAAGAGCACAGCCAGAACAAAACGCTGATTTGGGGAAATCAGGCTGTATTGAAATGTCTTCTCTGCAGAGCTTATTGAACACGTTAGTGCATGCATCTGAAGATGCAAACAGCATCTGCTGTTCCTGCTCTTGCCAGCACAGATAGTCTGGGTAACGAGCTCTTGATATTCCTGTTGAATAAGGCTTATGATTAAAACTTCAGGAATTTATAAAATAATGTACTTAGATTCTGTGATTAATTTCTATATTCTTCTTACTAGGGCTTGTATCCCTTTGAGAAAGATGCTGAGTTAAATGTTTAGAAATGCTTCCTGATTGCTTGACTGTGTTCTGGGAAGAAGACACAGTATTACATTATATTGTTGTGAGACTGCATGTACTGTGGGTGCTGTACTTGGTTGCACTCCCTTCACACATTCTCACTCCAGCAGTTACTGCAGTATTGACCTGTCCCTCTATTAGATACCTTTTATTACCTTCTATTGCTTTTCTGTTATCTTTCAGTTTTCTTCATTGCCTCCTGTGCGTGTGGTATTTGAGGTAACCATGGAAGGCAGTGCTCGGAAGGTGATCACCGTGCGCTCAGCCTTGATTGTGAAGAACAAGCTGGAAACACCCATGGAGCTAAGGCTGGATAGTCCTTCTGCTCCTGACAGTGAGTGCTGTATGCTCCTGCCACGTGCAAAATCTTCACCTCCCTGCTCTGGAAGATTTGTTGCTGCCTGTAACAGCTAACAGCAAAGTCAGCTTCCGTGGTTGGGGAATGGGTGTTGTTAAGAACAGCAACGAAAGCTAGAGAAACCAGTAGGATTTTCCTTATGGTCCAAGCAAACAGGGAGAGCTGAGACTCTGTAAAGATGGATTTGAATTTCTGTACATGCTGTGTTACACCTTTTAGCAATAGGAGGCTTAAGGTGTTGGCGTGCAGAGGTGAAGTCTAGAAATGTAGTGACATGCTGATAATCTACCAAGAATATAATGAATGAGATCTTTTGGAACAAGCATCACTAAAGTATCCAAGGAAGAACTTGAGCTCCAGCAGATTTCAGATTTACATCCTTATTCCCCTACCAGAATAGTAAGGCTTAGAACAACAGGTTGATGCTTGAAACATAGGTAAAATAGCTTGTATTTCACTTTAAAATGTAACTTGTTGCTCTAAAAATTTATTAGGTCTTACTATTTGAAAACAATTTCCAGTAGAAAATACCTTTCAGTGAAGAAGCCCAGTTTGTTCTTAGTGTTTTCTTTTCTGTTTGGTTGCAGAACCTGTAGTTCTTCCAGCAGTTATGCCAGGAGATGCCTTTGCTATTCCGCTGCACCTCACGTCTTGGCGTTTACAAGCCAGGCCAAAGGGACTGGGAGTCTTTTTCTGTAAGGCTCCAATTCATTGGACTGATGTTCAGAAGACAGCAGAAGTTTGTAGCAGCAAGCGGGAGTGCCATTCCATTGAGTCTGAGAACAGCCGCTTTTTCAGGTTGATTGAAGCCCTGGTTGTTTCTCTGTAAACTGTTTTCTGGCAATTTAAATGCTGTGTAACTCAATAATAGGAAAGAAAATTCGTAGAGGTAGAAGCTTCTGCAGTTTAATGGGATGTTTTTCTTGGTCGCTAGCATAATAAGAAAGCACTGAATGTATAACTATTTCTGCAGGGCTCCTTAAGGCCCATATGGCAGAACCTGTTGGCAAACATCTGAGCATAGAATCATAGAATGGCCTGGGTTGCAAAGGAGCACAACGTTCATCCAGTTCCAACCCCCTGCTGTGTGCAGGTCACCAACCAGCAGCCCAGGCTGCCCAGAGCCACATCCAGCCTGGCCTTGAATGCCTGCAGGGATGGGGCATCCACAGCCTCCTTGGGCAACCTGTTCAGTGCCTCACCACCCTCTGGGGGAAAAACTTCCTCCTAATATCCAACTATAAAATCACAGAATTTAAGACCATTCCCCTTTATTGGTTAGTGCTTTATTAATGCCTATCGTAAAGGATGAAACATTAGAAAATAGTGTGGACTTCCTGTAAAAAGGCAAGATTTGGTTATTCCATTGAGTTCATTGGTGACTTCTGACACACACCTGTTTGTCTTCACAGATTTTGTGTGGCGATCAAGAAAGAGAACTACCCTGATTACATGCCCTCCAGCATATTTTCTGACAGTGCTAAACAGATTTTCAGACAGCCTGGCCATACTATTTATCTTTTGCCAACAGTGGTGGTCTGTAACTTGCTGCCTTGTGAACTTGAGTTTTATGTTAAAGGGATGCCAATCAGTGGCACGCTGAAACCTGGCAAGGAGGTGGCATTGCACACAGCTGATACATCTCAGAACATCGAGCTTGGTAAGAAGCTTTATGGAACAGGAAATGCTGGTGTTTTCAACACAGGCTGCACTTGTGGTGCTTAGGCACTAATTATCCTTAAGCAGAGTTCCTTTACAAAACATTTTGCTGCTTGTGACTTAACGAGGTCAGAGATCTTTGCATGGAGTGGTTTTACAAGTTAATGTGGGTGAGCTGTGTGAAATATTCAGAAAGGGCAAACGATGGGAAAGTTCAATGGTGTACTTTAATGCTTATGTGCCTTCTGTTGTTTCTGTTGTTCTGTTTGCTTATTCCCAGGAGTACGGCTAGAAAACTTCCCAATCTGTAAAGAGCTGTTGATTCCTCCTGGGACACAAAACTATATGGTGAGGATGCGATTGTATGATGTCAACAAACGCCAGCTGAATTTGACCATAAGGATTGTGTGTCGTGCAGAAGGTTCTCTGAAGATACTCATTTCAGCACCATATTGGTTGATCAACAAAACAGGTGAGTTTTACAGTGTCTTCTTTCAGAAGTACAAGGATGGAATTTGGAAATGAAGATTTCATGCAGTGTTTTGGTTTGCTTTCTAAACAGGGCTTTTAAATTCCCCTTCAGAGGATTTAAATTTGCAGGAAATATACTACAGTGCCAGTAGTTGGTGTTATAAGTGTTGCAACAGATAACTTACAGTGGCTCTACGGCAGACTTTAAACACAGATAATTTAGTAGTCCTTACGTAGCTGCAAACAAATTGGCATAGGTTAGACTGTTAACAATGTGGTTTTCAAAGGCTGAAATGCCTTCAGAAAGCATCAGGTCTTCAACAGTAAGTTGCAGTTATTCAAGAAGCTTACACTGGTGCTGTCAGAGCTGCAAGATCCTTTTTCACTTGTAGGTTCTGTGCTCACAGCTATGATGGCTTTACTCCTTCAGCAGCTCAGGTGGAGATTGTGGATGCAGAATTGGAGTGTGTGCAGACTAATGGCTGACATTGCAACAGGAATTTTAGGCTGTTCTTTAATGGGAACAGCTTTTGCCATTCTCATCTTGAATTCTTGTGAGAGTATGATTTGATAACTCATTTTTTTGTGTTTCCTTAAAGGATTGCCACTCATCTTCAGACAAGATAATGCCAAAACAGATGCAGCCGGGCAGTTTGAAGAGCATGAACTTGCTAGAAGCCTCAGCCCACTTCTGTTCTGTTATGCTGATAAAGAACAGCCCAACTTGTAAGTGCCACTGAGAGAGGAGCAGAGGGGAGGAACCTTGTTAAATAGGACTGTAATTGACAGAGGATGGTGTGCTGGGATGTTAGTATAGATGGCAGCTAACAGGGAAAGCTTTTTCCTAAGATCACCTGCTCAGTAGTGGTAGCAGTCCCTTGGAAGCCCGCGTGCAGCAGAGGTGTGGTGAAGGATTTTGGAAAGCAAACTTGTCAGTTATTTTATCTGGGATCAAGGAGGAAATCTACTTTTTCCTTGTCACCACCTGATCCTTTCTTTAAATCTGTTTTCTTCTTACCCTTAGCTGTACGATGCGGGTTGGGAAAGGCATCCATCCTGAAGGCATGCCAGGCTGGTGCCAGGGCTTCTCCTTGGACGGCGGTAGCGGCGTCAGAGCCCTCAAGGTGATCCAGCATGGAAACCGACCAGGCCTCATTTACAACATTGGTACGTGCTGCGTTTGAGAGACACTGTGGAGCTACAGAAAGGAAACTTGTTTTGCTAAAGATTTGTGAGGGTCTGCAGAAAGGTGTTAGACAAGAGGTATCCTAACAACTCACACCTCTGTATTCTGAAATTGGTTTCCCTAAAAAATTGGTTTTCAGTGATTTTTATTTTTGCATTTAGGCCTTAAGTATTGGTAAATGTATTTACAAAGCGTTCTTTCATTTTGTGGTTCTTTATCCCCCTGTACACTACTTCTAAGTACATCTGAAATCCCACCTCAGCACTATCTCTAATTTTATTCAGATGTCCATATGCTTTGTGTATTAAAAAGGGGAATAATTACATTGATTTTTTTCTGGTCTTTTGAGAAGAGAGGATTTTTTTAGCCTTGATGCTTATTATCTCTAAATTCTACTTGAGATACAGGGGGTAACAGGTACATAAAACTGCATTTCCTGTTAATATTTCACAGGAGCAGATGGCATGACAGAAACTGTACATCTCAGAAACTCACTGAAAATAATTGTTAAATATTGTTTGAAAGTTATCTTTAGGTTTTTTTTTTCCTTGTGATTAACAGCATTTCTTTTGTGTCTGTTACCAGGTATTGATGTTAAGAAGGGCAGAGGGCGTTACATTGATACCTGCATGGTGACATTTGCCCCCCGTTACCTTCTAGATAATAAGTCCAGCTATAAGCTTGCCTTTGTTCAGAGGGAGTTTGCCAGAGGCCAGGTAAGGGCCTTTATTTCTGTTCCACCTGGATTTAGGCACAGCATCTTCTAACTGCAAAGAATACAGATGTTATACCTGAAAGCATTCTAGTCTGATTACGAGGACTTTTTAATTTGTTGCTCTGATTTCGAGCATTCACCTACCAAAATGATTGCTGTGAGAGGTGAATGGGTTTGAAGGCTGCTTTGTATTTGAGAGGTGTATGGATTGATATTGTATTTTTCATGCCCTTAGGATATTTATGTCCTGATTTCTATTACCAGGGGACATCCAACCCTGATGGCTACATCTCCACGCTGCCTGGCTCCAGCGTTGTGTTCCACTGGCCACGCAATGACTATGATCAGCTGTTATGTGTGAGACTGATGGATGTCCCAAACTGCATTTGGTCTGGGGGATTTGAAGTCAACAAAAATAACTCGTTCCATATTAATATGAGGTAGTTATTGTATGCAAGTATTTTGTGACGTGCTTCCATTTTTTCAGTGGTGACGTTTGCCCACCGTTGAACACTCAGAGATGCAATAATGCCCATCAGAAACCCACCTGTCTTGCACTTGCTCTTTCTTGTTCAGGGACACCCTGGGAAAATGCTACTTCTTAAGGGTAGAAATTACTCTTCAGGGAGCCACGTACCACGTTGCATTCAGTGACACAGATCAGCTGCCACCACCTTTTCGCATAGACAATTTTTCCAAGGTAAAAGAGCAGAAAACCATGATCTTCTCTTTTCTTATTGTTTTTTAATCTAAAAAGTAAAAGAATTATCTTAGATTCCAGCTAGGGAACTGTCTAGCTTCTATAAGAAAATACAATGGAAGTCTGTAGCAATGTGTATTTGTGTATCAGTAATTTTCTTCAGTTTTGTTCAAATAATAGTGCCTGTATTGTGGCTTTCATTGGTCTATAGAAAGCCATATGAGGAAGAGCATCGTAATGATGGGAAGGTTGTAATAGGACAGCAGTTTATAATCTGTTCTGTGTTCTTTTCAGCACTTGGATAACACATAGAAAGAATTCAGGCTACTGATACCACTTCCTTTCTCTCTGTCTTCGGACTTCTTTATTCAAACACAAAACTTTCTTGCTTCCCTCTTCTTTCAGACACGTTGGTTCCTCAGTGTAAAATGAGAATCTGCTGATGATAATGAGTGTGAGAGATGAAGAACGAGTTCCATATCAATGACTGTAAAAAATCAGAGAATTTGCTCTGTTTATTGGACAGTAACTTGCAGACTGCCTTGTGATTAGAACAGGAGACACAGCTCTTGATAATGGTTATTATTCTGGCTTTTGTTACTGAATTGCTCAATAAAACTGGGCACGTCTCCTAATTTTAATTGGAAAGGTTTGAGATGCTACCGTGGGACTAAAGAGTTTCTGAACTGAAGATGATGGATAAAAGCAAAGCTGATTATTTCTGGTCCCTTTGAGATTATCTCTGAGGTTCAGATGGAGGGTGGGAAGAAAAGCAAGAGCACATTTCAGTGATCAACGCCTGAAAAATGAATTGGTGTGAAAGTAAATGCTTTTTCATTACTGTTGCAGGTCCCAATTGTTTTTAATCAGCACGGTGTTGTTGAGCCAAGGCTGTACACTGAGGTGAAGCCCATGACCTCCCTGGATTATGCATGGGATGAGCCCATCCTGCCACCATTTGTCATGCTGACAGTTAAGGGAGCAGGCTCCTCAGAGATCGTCTGCAGCATGAATGACTTCCAAGACAGCAAACAGCTTTATTATGAAAACTTCATTTATATTGCTGCTGCCTATACTTTCTCAGGGTAATTCATTAGATATTACACTAACGTATTTTGGATGCTTGTAGTGTTGTAAGCTGTTCTTACTGCCATTTTATACCTTCTGTAAATATTTCAAATTCAGTTAACTAGCCCAACAGCTAGCAGAAGAGTTGCCAAAATTCAGGAGTTCTCTGGCTGAGTTGTCAAGGTCTGGAGCCCCAGTACAAGAAGGACAGGGAGCTGTTGGAGAGGGTTCAGAGGAGCCACAAAGATGATCAGGGGGCTGCAGCACCTCCCCTATGAAGACAGGCTGAGGGAGCTGGGCTTGTTCAGCCTGGAGAAAAGAAGGCTGTGGGGTGACCTCATTGCAGCCTTCAGTACCTAAAGGGAGCCTGCAAACAAGGAGGGGAGTCAGCTCTTGGAAAGGGGAGATAACAGCAGGACAAGGGGAAGTGGTTTTAAGTTGAGGGAGGGAAGATTGAGGTTGGATGTCAGGGAGAAATTCTTTGCTATGAGAGTGGTTAGGTGCTGAAACAGCTGCCCAGAGAGGCTGTGATGCCCCGTCCATCCCTGGAGGTGTTCAAGGCCAGGTTGGATGGGGCCCTGGGCAGCCTGGTTTAGCATTAAATGTGAAGGTTGGTGGCCCTGCATGTGGCAGGGGGTTGGAGATTCATGATCCTTGGGGTCCCTTCCAACCTGGACCATTCTGTGATTCTGTATATCTTGCCTGATTTTTTATGTCCTTGTCTTGTTCTACAGAAGCCACAGCTGCTCTAATCAACATGCTGATGATTTCTTGGTGTTCTAGTTTGCAGGAGACTAGTGTAAGACCTGTTGCTTCAAACAGAGATGCTGCATATGCAGAGCTTGTCCTTGATGTTTCTCCAAAGACACAACGAGTTATCCTGAAAAAAAAGGTACCAAGACATGCTTGATTATATTGAAATGCTATTGCTCTGTGATGACATAAAATTAGATGCTGGTAGAAGGAAAAAAAAAAAAAAAATGTAATCATGGTACCTTGTAAAGCTAGTTATAATTTATAGCATTCGATAGGAAAACAGAGCAGTAGTATTTGCTCTGTATTGCTGTACTCATTGAAATCTTGAATTCTTTTGCAACAGGAGCCAGGAAAACGATCCCAGCTTTGGAGGATGACTGGCACAGGAATGCTTTGCCACGAAGGCTCCTCTGTTCCTCATAACCCTCATAAACCTTCTCGGTCTGTGGAGTCTTGTATGATTTTAGATATTGCTGGTCTGGCAGCCGTCACAGATAACAGGTATTGCAGATTCAGTTTGCAGTGAGTGTACAGTGTCCTTGAAAGTGGGCTTTACCTGGTGTTTTCTGAATAAGGAAAGCAGTTATTGTGAAGGGCTGTATGAGCTGAATGTTATCTGGTATCGGGAACAGACTTCACAGTCACTTTGAGATAATCCATATTCTTCAAAAATCAAGGCGTAATGAATATATTTTTTCGGCAGCTTTTTGTTAAAACACTTGAGAAGTGAGATTAGGGAAATGAACAGAACACAGGAATGAAACCAGGAAGTTGGGATGATTCCAAGTGTGGGTTCGTTGTGCTTTCATTGCAGATATGAGCCCCTCATGTTGAGGAAGCCTGATCGGCGGCGCAGCACCACGCAGACGTGGAGTTTTCGTGATGGGAAGTTGACCTGTGGTATTCATGGACTGGTTGTCCAGGTCAGTACTGCTTGTACTTTGAACTTGTTTTGACTCTTTCTCTTATAGCTAACAGGAATTTGAGCTTGCTATTGAAGAGAAGTCAAAGTTCTGAGTCCAAAGTTTGGGTTATAGAGGTGACCAGACCTACAAAACAGCTTGTGTGTTTTAAACAGTAGTTCAAAAGTTCTTATCAATTAAAAAGAATTAAATCTTGTTTTATTAACTTGAGAGTAAATAATTAGAGAAATGATAGTATATAATTGTTGAAAATTATCAGTATAATGATGAATAGAGTCTCAATGTTCTCGTGGAACCAATTTGAAAATGCTGCACTGTCAGCCAATACCACTGGTTAGAGTCAGATTTTGTTAAGGAGTTTTGCTACTTTTAGATACTTCAGCCATTTTTACCCATTGCCTACAAGCAAAAGTTAAATAAATTATGCTGCATATTGTTGAAACTGCAAACTACGTTTGTGGCAGAATATATTATTTCTGGATATTGCATTGATAATTCTGTGATCAAATTAATGCACCATAGCAAGTTAATTCTCAGTTTGCAGGAGCCCAGAAGCCCTGCATTGCAGCATTAAGGGGCCAACACCATGAGGATTTTAATTCCCACCTGATCTGTAATCCAGAGTTCACCTTTCCAGTTACCTGCTGTGTAGGCTATGATTTCAGTAGGGACTTCATTGTTGGATCATGATCTGAGCACTTCAGGGTCTGAGCATGAAGAGAGATTGATTTCTGATCGTGGCTGTTTCTTCTAGCTGTCAGGCTGATTAAAGGCAAGTTACCAGAAGCTGTGGTAATATTAAATAGTATTACTGCTGGACTGTTCCTCTGAAGAGCAAGAAATTTGTCATTTGCCTCACCTGGGACTGAGTTTCAGACTACTTCTCTTTAGATGGAGAAGTAAAACACGCTTTAAATTAATGTGTATGAACATTAGCTGAAGTTCTACCTCTCACATCTTGTTTTTTTTCTGTTTTGTTTTTGACTCCTGTTTCTTTATGCAGGCAAAGGGAGGAATATTAGGTCTCCATGATGGAGCAGAAGTTGTTCTTGGTCCAGACACTTCTATTGAGCTTTTGGGGTCAGTTCCACCAGAACAGCAGTTCATAAACCAGAAGATGAGGCCGGGCTCAGGAGTGCTGGCTGTTCGAGTCATCCCAGATGGGCCAACTCGGGTTCTTCAGGTAAGAGTCCTTCATTAACCTGAGTCTAGTTTTATTATTTGCTTGTACTTGAAGTGCTTTTATGCCTTGCATCTCTAAATTCTTAGAAATAGCTGTTATTTCTGTATAGGAAAATGATCATAGTAGTAATTTGCTTTGGTTTTTATTAGATAACAGATTTTAACCAACGCAGAAATGATCGTTTATCCGGTGGAGGAGATGAATTTCCAATTACAGAGCAAGATCTACGCAAATTAAAGCATCCAAACGTGGAGCAAGAGTTAGAAGTAAGATGCTACAATTTGTATCTTTCTGTTCTTTTTTTTTTTCTCTCTTAGTTTTCTATTTCTTCAAGGTTGTGTGGTGAAGTTTTGGTTTGGTTCATTTTCGCTCTGCTGTTCCCTTTTGCCCATGAGAACCTCTTGCTATGAACGTGTGCTTTTTCCTGCTAAAACTCCTTATTCTTAAATGCTGGGTTTGTAAGTCTGTGATCTCCTTAGCAATTAATCATTAATGACCTGTTCAGCAGCTCAGGAGGTAACTCTAAAATAAAACTTCTTCGAATTATATATTCACCACCGCAAGGATTTTTCCAAGGTTTTTTTCCTTCTTCCAATACTCTTTTTGCAGGTGCTTGTGAAATTGGAAGGCGGAATAGGATTGTCACTAGTCAACAAAGTCCCTGAAGAGCTAATATTTGCAAGCCTCACAAGAATTAATGTTCACTACACGCAGATGTCAACGAGTCAGGTGCTAGAGCTCAGCGTGCAGGATGTGCAGGTATTTGTTGTTATGAAACAAATATATTTGTTCGTGGGTCTTCTGGAATGCTGGGAAGTGTTTGGATCTCTTAATGAGATTTCAGTTCCTTAACATCATAAGTTTTCCTTAGCATCAGTTTTGATCTTTCATTGTCCTCTGCTTACTGATAGTTTATATGATGTATTTACTCCATGTTATTAATTTCTAATTGTTTGGTAAGTTAGATTTTTTAATTTTGATACTATGTGATGATAAATCATCCACTGAAAACAGGAGTCCTGATGCAGAGTATCACAGTGTGAGGCACAGAAACCTCTTAACTGTTTGTTTTCCAAGCAGATTTTGATTCTGACTTCAAAGTTTTGCCTTTGTTTGCAGTTCAATCTTTCAAATTCGGAATGAGCAAACTAAACTGAGCACTGTGATACCTTCTACTGAGTCACTGGAATTCTATTCCCACTGTGCAAGATTTCCTTCAAGGAGTGCACGTGCTCTTGTAGACTCAATAAGAAGTGGATACTCCTGAGTTAAAGAAGCTTGGTTTTGCTGCTTGTTGTCACTTATTCTTATTTTCTTGCCTATCTGTTCCATGCTGTAGGTGGACAACCAGCTCATTGGCACCACGCAGCCTTTTATGCTCTTCCTGACACCACGGATGAGTGAAAATGAGCCCATGGAAACTGCTCCTGCAGTGCAAGTGAATGCCATGAAGTTCCCCAGTAAGAATGCACTGACTGATATATACAAGGTAAACCACAGCCTTTTTGAACCCTTATGCCGTGCCTATTTCAGTCTGGTTAAATGATTCACCTGTTCTTAATTTTTACTAGCAATCTGAGTGAAATCATTTGTTCAATGAGGTCTGAAGCACTCAGTCCACGTTCTCATGTTCATAGCGTTTGAAGCTGCAGTGCAGTGATGAACAGGATTTAAAAAAATAAGCAAAGATTAGTGAGATGACTGTAAATGTCCATCACTTTATTTCTCAAGCCAGTTACTCTCTTCAGAACTGGTAGGTATTGTGTAGTGAAGCCAAGGGTCTGCGCCACGTTTCTGATGACTTTACACGAGGTGCTGCCATCCCCCTGGTAAGGTGTCATCCTGCAGCATGAGCTCTGCTTTATGTACTGCAGCAATTGACGTTGTTGGGAATTTTATCCACCAACTGCAGTTTTGTGAGGGCAAAATACGTGGTTATCAAAACCACTTGGAATCTCCAAGTGTGTATTTTGACACTTGAAAACCAGCTTGTTTCACTGTTGGAATCCAGTTTAGCATCACATTCTGAAGTGTTAGTATTGGGTACATTTCAACAACAAAAAAATCCAACCATCTGCAGTTGTAGGTGAATTCAAGTGAAGGAAGCTACCAAAGGCATTTTTGAAGATGGAAATGTTAACACAGTTCCATTCCATTGAAAATACTGTTAAATAGAACATATTGTCCTATTCAATGGCTTGCACAGATTGTACCCCAAGTGCTAATACTGCAAACTGAGACTTGTTTATCTGTTTAGCATCTGATGATCACTGCTCGAAAGTTCACAGTTCAAATTGAGGAGAAGTTGCTTCTGAAGCTGTTGAGTTTCTTTGGCTATGCTCAGTCTGAATCAGGTATGGCATGAAATTACCAGCACTGCTTTTACAGTCTGTTATGATCTTTGCATATGAATGAAGTTCAGAATAACCTGGTGAGCTCTCAGCTGCTTGGAGACTGGCCCTGCTGGGCAGAGCTGGAAGGCTCATTTCTCCATGGCCCCAAGCTGTTCGTGTGTGCTGTGCTTGTTACAGTGTACAAGCAATGATCCAGTAACTGGCACTGTGCAGTGTGCAGTGGCTGAGCCATACCTCTATGGGAAGGAGTTTAATGTTCGTTTTAAGCTTGTGTAGCTGGATTCATCTAACTTAAAGACTCAGCTTTGCAGTGAAGAATACAAAAATAAAGATATTGAATTTCTTACACTGTTTACAAGTCTGTCCTTGTTTAACTTTACTCCAATGCTTTTTCTGTTTGTTTGCTTACTTTCTGTACAGTCTTTGTAGTTTATCTGCTCATACTGATGTCATCCAAGATTCAAACAGTATCTTTTTTTGTCATTTATGTTCAGTGTGTTCAGTTGTCCAGCCTGTTCAGTGTCTTCTCTATGGGTGTTTTCTCTGTTCAGTAGTGATGATTGAAAGCATCAGTGTTGCTTGTTTTGTACAACATACTGATAATTGGTCAAATAAGGAAAGATAAAGAAAACAGAGAGGAAAATGCTGTAAGGTCATGACTGTGCAGTAGGAAGGAAACAGTGCATAGTTTGTATCGCTTTGCTTCTATATGATGACAGACACATTCAAAGCAAGATTAGGAGCTTAAACCATGCATTTGGGTGACTTTAATTGTATCAAACTACAAATACATTCAGGCTTTAGAGATGCAGGTGCGTAGGATTCTTAAACCTCAGAGGTCAAGTTTGTGTCACAAGGCATGAGTAATTTTGCTGCCTACCTTAACAATTGCACGTTTTATTTATGTAGAGAAACCTGCAACTCCTTACAGGGTATGCTTCCATAATTGCATATATGTTCAATCTATTGTAATTCCTGTGTTTTGTCTGGGTGTAGAAGTTGAAAAGTATGATGAAAACCTCCATGAGAAGGTGGTTGAAAAAGGTGGAGGACAGAAGCGATACTACTTTGAAAATCTAAAAATCAGTGTGCCTCAAATCAAGTTGAGTGTCTTCACTTCCAACAAGCTGCCTTTGGACCTCAAGGTAAGGCAGAGCACTCAGAGAATGTGCTTCCCCACGAGGAGGTGATGTATTCTGTATGTTGACTGCCACAGAAGGTGTTCATTCAGTTCTTCAGGGGAGGAGGGAGAGAACAATCACAGTAGAACCTTTGTA
Source organism: Lagopus muta (assembly GCF_023343835.1). Classification (NCBI taxonomy): domain Eukaryota; kingdom Metazoa; phylum Chordata; class Aves; order Galliformes; family Phasianidae; genus Lagopus; species Lagopus muta. The sequence goes on along the minus strand of NC_064453.1, from coordinate 5,360,168 downwards.
GAGGTTTTTCTGACTCCCTCTAATGTTTCTGGAAGGCGTGGGCATGGCAGTCTGCTAATGTGGAGGCAGACAGATTATTTTTATTAGAGACCACTGTTAACAAAGTTGCCTTATGTAATATCTGGTATTAAACAGGAAATTACTTCCTACCAAAGTGAATAATGAGGGCTACTCCAGTTAGTCATCCATTTACTAAAAAAATAAATAGGTCCTTTCTTGGAAACGTAAATCGGACTGTAATTTACCTTAATTACCTGCAGATGGCAGAAAAACTCGTGTTGCTACTGAGTGTGATTTGATGGCTACTGTAGGAAAATACAGCACAAGTATCAGGCTTCTTGCCTTCGTCAGATTTCCTGATGTTGGTGACTGTGCACATGTTGTTATAAGGAGCTGAGCTAAAGCAATCTAGAACAGAATAGTTGGGAAGGACCTTCAGGATCTTGTCCAACCACCCGACCTACAGACTGTACAGGGTACAGGTGGCCCATGGGCTAATTACTGTCTTCATTTTCTTCCTTGATGATAACTGAAAAGGCTGGTTGAAGAATCTGAGTTCACCGAGTCATGAAACAGGCCTTAATCTTGCAGGAAGTTAAGATTGCTATTGCAGCTCATCCTGACAATTAATCCCTTCGTAGGACTTCAGCAACACCCAGTTTTTGTCTGTATCATACAGGGTGTAGTTTAATTGACCATTAGAACAGTTAAAGAGAAGTGCTGAACATGGGAGCCTTCAACACGCTTTGTTTTGAACATGAATGTCAAGTGTAGGAGGCTGCTTACATCTTGAGAGGTGTTTAACCACTGTCTAATTACTGAATGAATGTTCATTAATAAAAAAAATGTTCATATTGTGCAAGTAAAAGGTTTGTAGAGTGATTGCCCTCTGAATCAAAGCATCTATATGGCAGTGGTAAACTACTCTAGCAGATAAGCTTTTGGCTTGTAACTCATTTAAAGATTAATTCATTTGAGTGCTGTGAATGAGAAGTAGAGGGAAAAAATTAAATAGCAATATCTTTTATTTAATTAGGCATTGAAAAGCACGCTGGGATTTCCTCTAATCCGATTTGAAGATGCTGTGATTAATCTGGATCCTTTCACTAGGGTCCATCCATATGAAACTCAGGAATTTATCATTAATGACATTCTGAAACACTTCCAAGAGGTGAGTGATTTTGGTGTGGGGAAGGCTGAAGTTCTCCTGGTGGATGAGCTCTCTAGTGAGGGTTGGGGGGACTCTTGGTTATGAAAGTACCATGATAATGTAGACACTGTGCTTTAAGATGAAGCCGTTCTTGTTCTTACTGATATTTGTGTGTTATTTTAGAGCGTTCCTCCATTTTTAATCAGCCTTGCTGGTGTTAACATGAGAATATCTCAACCTTTCTGATGCTTTTACAGGAGCTGCTCAGTCAGGCAGCAAGGATTCTAGGTTCTGTGGATTTCCTGGGCAACCCTATGGGTCTGCTGAATGATGTTTCAGAAGGTGTTACTGGACTTATAAAGTATGGCAATGTTGGTGGCCTCATAAGAAACGTCACACATGGAGTATCCAATTCAGCTGCAAAGGTAATAATCACCATAATAAAGTTTGCTAAAAATAGGGAACAAGTAGAACAGAATTATTGACCACCTTCAAATAGATTGCTTTCTATGCTGTTTGTTCTGTAAAAAGTTGCAATTGGGATGTTGCTCTTTTGGAATGCTTACACGTGTGTTTCAGGGTGCTGGTAACCCTGCAAGAAGCAGCGTGCCAGGGATGTCCATTTGTTTTTCAGATTGAATGCAGGAATTAACAACATTTTAGGTCTCTGGTTCAGATGTGGCATCATCTCCTGCGTGCACATGAACAGAGGCGTTTTACATTGGTCACCCAATCTAAAGCTCTATGGGAATTGGAGTACTTAAAGCATTACTCAGTAGAAAGGAGAATTGTTGATTCTGTTTTTGGGAACTGATTCAACTGAGGCACAAATAGATCTGCAAACACTTTGATTACTTTTCTTTTGCTGTGCCACATAGCTACAGAGTAAGAGGTTTTAGATTGCTATGCCTTTAGCTTAATGCTAGGGTCAGGCACAGTGAACATTCTTTTGTGCTTCCAGATAATGACTGAGAGAACACTGTTCTATCATGTGGTTAATTGAAAATAACTGCTCTGGTGCCTAAGAGAACCCAGGAGCCAAAAATAGGAAATGATTTTGGTCTGGGTCTGTATGGTGCTCGATACTGAGCAAACAAACATATGTTGGTGGGTAGCACTGGAATAATGTCTTCTTGACTTGAGTTCTTATTATTCAATGTCATTTCCATAGTATTGTAGTTCCTGAACATGGGAAGTCTGTGTGTAAGGAGAAGGACGGTGTCGTGAGGGAGATGTGGCAAAGAGACCAAATCAGATTTGGTCAGAAGGGATCAAAAGTGCTTTCTGAGATAGTGAGTTGCAATAGCTGGTTAGTGGTACTTTGGTGTATTTGCAGGTAGGTGGCATTAAAGCATGCAGCGGTTGATACAGCCAGATGAAACTGGCACTCAAAATCTGCCTTTCCCAGCAATGGGTACCATACAGTGCACAACAGTAACAGAGAATCTTGTGTTTTCCAGAGGTGTTTTGTGGACATAATAATGGAGGAGAGAGAGATTTTGGGAGTTGGGTTGGGAGGATGGTTTGGTAACAGCTGAAACAGAAGGAAACCTCTCAGTGTTGCCCTGGCGCACTGGAAGGTGTGCATGTGTGCCTCTTTGCTTGTTCAGTCCAGCTTTCCTGATATTGCTGTAATTTCTGAAGGTGTTTTAATGAAAATTATATTTAGGGAAACTGGGGGATAAAGTAAAATGTCCTTCCAAAATTCCCAAATGGGGGTAACTGATGATAAGAGTCTCTCTTTTTTTTCCTCCCTTCTGTTCGGTTGTCCTTTCACAGCCTACTGAGCTTACTTGTGAATCTTATTTGTACTTCTTTTTCCTGCATTGGTGGGCAAAGGTAATTCAGAAAATTAGAAAGGCAGAAGGTAGTATATCCATAATCACACACAACTCCAGAGGGATATTTTCAGACCTGGCTGAACTGCCATAGAGATCCCCCATCCATCACCAGGCGCGTGGCTGTGGGCACAGACAGCTGAACTGTGAGGAAGGTGATAGAAACACTCTCTAAAACAGTTGCTTCGTTCCCTGCATTGCCCTGTTAGACCCTTTACAGTGACTTAAAGTACTGCTGCCAACACTCCTATCTTAATCCCATTCCCATCTCTTCTGAGATTCACGGCAGAGCACTTTAAGCATGTGGTTCAGATGTCTTGAAGTGCACGTGTTGTTAGTGTCAGCACTGCAGATACAGCTTATCCACGCCGTTGGGAAGGATCCTCACTGAGCTTCTGTAAGGCAGCATCCATCTGCGCCAGTGCTCGTGTCCGTGCTTCCTCCTCACAGCTCTCATCTCTTGTGACCCATCCACTCCACCCAATAGAGAATGTTTCTTTAGAGTTTCCTTTCTATAAAGGGTTGTTTCCTCACTGCAATCACATCTGCAGCAACGGACTCATAAATCTTATTTTAAAAGGCACGAGCCTTCCTACGTTTCCCACAAGGGCAAGGTCACTCTTTGAACTTTGCAGTCATTTGTAACCGAGGGGTTTCTGAAAGAACGTTTTCAAAGGCAGGGGGTGGCTGGATGCTGAGCTCCTCTCGAAATTCACCAGAACCTGAATGCCCGCTTCCCATTTACACCTTTGAAAATCAGCCCGTGGGCAGTTTGTCTTGCCAGGTATTTTTTTTCTCTTTCCTTCGTACTTCCAAAGTGTCTGAGGTACGAGGCTCATGCTGTTGCTTTCTAAAAATCTTTCTATAGTGATTATATATTTGTTCTTTCCTCAATTAGTCCTCCTTCCAGTGTTACCTTTGCTGCATGGAAGATGGTCATAAAGAAGGCTCAAATAATCGGGATGATTTCTTCTGTGTGTCTTCTGCTGCTTGTAGGCATCTAAATCTGCCTAAGGTTTCACAGTTGTCTCCATGCAATGCAGATGCACGTTATGGCACCATATATGTGTGTGGCACAAAGTAGAGCATTGCTTCCCGCTCTACCATTAGCATGCCTTGTGATCATGTTCTGTCATGTTACGTTCTGATCTTGTTATGAACAAGATAGAGGGGAAAACAATTCCTATTACTGAAGTAAAACACGACTGAAACAATAGATCCATTTCACCTTGCTCCCTTGGTGCTGTCTATAGGGAAATGGTCATTAAAATGCTCTTTCACCACAGACATCTCCACCTGGTTCAGCTGTGCCATAGAGGTGCTCATCTTCTGCAGCTCGTGCAGTGTGGCTGGTAACTGATGCAGGCAGATAGCCCAGCCTCTGCCCTGCTTGTGAGAGAGATCTCCATGCTGGTGGTTCTGGGTACCTGACTTCAAAGTGTCTTCAGTAAAACTCTATACTGGATTTTAAGATGTGAATGGAAACTAAACCTAAATACTGTAGTCATCGCTTTAAACCTAACACTGCTTGACTGAATTGAAAAGGAAGCTATTTGGGCTGTATCTGGTTTTGTCATTTTATTGCTTTTGTATTTTATAGTTCTGTTGCTTACCCCTGTAATGGCTTTTCCATGCATTTCAGAGCACACAGTGGGTAATGCCTTCTTTCAAGTGAAGAGCTGCAGTGTATTTAAGTTGGCACAAAACCGTAGGTTAAGTAAAGTTCACTACAGAGAGTTCTGTAGATTTTATCCCTTGGAGACTCTGAGTTCTGTATTTTAAAAAGTTCTTTGATCCTAAATATAGACACCTGAGGGAATTTCATTCCCTCTGAATGAAGCCTTCTATAGTTGCCATATGCGTAGAAATGTCCTGAATTCTTGGCATTCACACTTCATTTCCCCTTCAGGCATGATGGTTCTAAATCCTAAGCTGTTCCTGTTTCTGAGGTGTTTCAGTTAGAATGGAATACTGAACACAGTGTTACTGTCTGAACTGGTGACCCCAGCAGTTCCAGGCCCCATCCAGCCCAGCTGTGGTCACCTCCAACCTTGGGCACCTCACTGGGCAACCTGTTCTACCTCTGGATCCACTCAAGCAGGTGCATGGCTCTCCTGTGAAGTGTTTGTTGTCTTTTTGGTTACCTTTATGGATTTTGAGTTTTACTCTGCGAAAGCTGATGGTTGTCCTTTACAGAGTGGTCTGGATATTGAAATGGTGGGATTTAGTAGCCACGGCTGTAGGTGGTTCAGCCGAAAGGTAACACTGGGTGGGTTTTCTTGTTTGATTGGTTTTAGTGCCCTCTTTTTGTTCTGATTCATTTCAGATGAAGGTTGTTCTCCTCCCATCTGCCCCAGTATTGTCCAGGTAACACATCCAGGTGGCACTGCAGCTCAGCTTCAGTTCAGCCTGCGTTTCGGTCTCAGGCTGTAGCAGAGATTCAAGTGCTAAGCAGTGGGAATCTGAATGAGGATGTGTGAATTGTGAGAATCTGTGATGGAAAGTAAATGTAATTCCCAGGCAGAAACTTTCAGTTCTGGGGCTGTTTTATGGATGAGGCCTTTTACCCATTTCCCAACTGCTCCAAAAGACAGCAGGATTTATGGCCGAATCACAACAATCAGAAGCCATGGGAAGTGCCACCTCTTATGTGCAGAACATCTGGTATCAGTATCTTCTGAAAGAGATTTGGGGAGAAGTGAAAGGCAAAGGATCAGAAATGAGAATTTGGAAGGACTGTCTTGTTCCATGGGAAGGGCTCTTCATCATTCAGGCCAAATTCAGCATTTCTTGTACACAGCAGCTTAGGCAAAGTGTGGGTGAGCCTGCTCAGGCTGCCATGTGTTGCTGACCAGAGCTTTGCTCCCAAGAATGTTCTCAAAAAGTGAAATACAATTTTGAAGTGAACAAAGGAGAGTTCAAACTGCGATACGTGAAGTGTTGCTAGAGGTGCAAACTGTGAAATTAGAAATGAACGTATTTATCATATAGACAGAAGGCACTGTGGTCTGAGCCTACAGGTGTTAAATAGCCAGTGTGTTGTGTCGAATGGCACAGTTAAAATCTGAAGGAAAAAAATGGGGTGCGGGTTTGAAGTTCACACTTCAGTCCTGATATGAGGCAGGCTGCACCTCTGCTGTGTATTAGAATGGGGAGCAGCACATAGGAGGTTGTGTGTATGATATGTTAAATAGAGATTTAGACTTGAAATTCCCTGGGCGTGCATCCCTGAGGAGGGAAGACAACACTTGTGTGTCCCGAGGAGATCCTCAGGTCTGTGTGCTGTAATACAGGTGATTGCCATCAGTGTTACCAATCCAGGTGTGCAGAAAGGGCGGCGGGCTGAGGGGAATGGCCTTACATGAGGTTTCCTCCGGAGCAGGTAATACATAAAACCAAACAGTAAAACACACAATACAACATAGCCCTGTATGCAGGCAGCAGCAGGGCTGGTCAAGATGGTGATTAAAAACAGTCTGCCACAGTGCCAGTGCCTTGTGCTGTGTCAGCTCCACCAACAGGACTCAGGTTTTTGCCTCAGGTTTTTGCCTCAGGTTCTCAGAATCCAGAGGGTTTGGGGTTTTTTTTTTAAGGAGGAGGCGATGGCAAAATAATTCCGTTCCCAAAACACAAACAAACAGGAAGACCTTAAAGCTTGGCAAGAGTTAAAGCGGAGGGGGGTGGGGGGGGGGATTATCTGTTAAGAGTATTAGTTGTTTAATAAAGCGCCGTTGTCCTCCAGATGAACCCGCCAGTGACTCTGCAATTGGGGTCATTCCAAGTTCATGCTGTGGACTTTTGACTGCCTTCTGTGGATGTGAAAACAGCCGGCAGTCCCGCAGGGATCACTCGCCAGCCCGTAACACAAAACTGTCCCAGCAGGCACCTGCCGGCCATCGGGCCCTGAGGAGCCAGGCTGGGGACGCCCGGCTGTGGGCGGCCGCGGGTTGCCGGCCATCAGGCCCTGTCAGGAGGCATTAGGGGTTAGTTAACGAGGGGATGTGAGCTAATTAAAGCGCCTTGCCTTTGGTTGTATGACAGGGAATCTCAAGAAACGTATGTTTGTGCAGTGGGAAAAGGTGTTGTCTCGCTGTCAGTCATTGAGGGAGGGCCAAAGTTGATGCATCTCTTACAATGAGAGGCTGGCGATAGCGTTGTGCTGGTTCAGTATTTTCGGAATTAAGGCTGCGTCAGATCGGTTCCGTTACACACTGCTGACCCGGTTATGAGTGTGCCCTGGGCTTGGCCTAACCTGTCCTCTGCAGGAGGTGTTCTATCTAACCTGTGAATGAAAGCAGAAAAAGAGCCTCAAGCCCAGTGTGGCTGAATCCACAAACCTTTCAGTCTCAGCACCTGAGCACTTATCTTCCTGGGAGGAGGACAGAAGCCATGGCAAGCATATTTTGTGGAGCAGCTTCAGATAGGCGGGAATTTTAAATCTGAGGAGAAAAAACCCTCTATTCTTTCAAAAATATTTAAAGTCCTTTGTTAGTGCCATTGCAATGCATGGCTGACCAAAGTGGAAGATAGGGGGAATCATCATAGAGTGGTTTGGGTTGGAAGGGACCTTTAAAACCATCCATTTCAACCCCCTGCTGTAGGCAGGGACACCTCCCACCAGCCCAGGTTGCTCAGAGTCCACGCAGCCTGGCCTCGAGCACCTCCAGGTTGGGGCATCCACAGCCTCACTGGGCAGCCTGTTCCTGTGTCTCACTATCCTCACAGTAAAGAATTTCTTCCTAATATCTAGTCTAAACCTACCCTCTTCTAGTTTACAGCCATTTCCCCTCATCCTGTTGCTACATGCCCTCATAAAAAGCCCCTCCCCAGCTTTCCTGCAGGCTGCCCTCAGGTACTGGAAGGCCACTAACCGAGGAGGAAAGCTGTGTTGTCTTCTGACTTACTGACATCCAGTTTGTAAAGTTCTTAACAACGCACTGAAAAAAAAAATTAAAAAGCATGTTCTTATCAGGGAGTAAAGAACTGCTCTAAAAGTAATTTCCACTGTAAGTCACAGAAATGTGTTAAATACATTAAATATCAGTCTTGAGGTATCATGATAAAAGTACGGGAACTTGGGCTGGAGAATTTACAAGATGAGTCTATCTGCCCTGCTGTGCCCAGTCCCTGTTTATGCACTATTATTATTTTTACACTTCATCTCAAGTGTAACACCAAGCTTTGAGAAGGGCTGCTGGCTTGGAACCTGGCTGCCTTTGCCATAGCAGCCCCTGGCAGCATGGATGTGGGCCTGCTTTGCCTCTAATGCAGATGCTGTGAACATTTTGGGTCCATGCATTGAGGGAAGGGCTTCATTTGAGACCGTTGTATTTCACTGCCAAAAGTCAGTGCAAGATCTCCTCTAAAATACACCTTACAGGTTTGAGAGACATAGAAAATAATTTTAATGGTGCTGCTTGAAGGCAAATAACCAGAAAGGGATGAAACTTACAGATAGGCGTTAAGTGCTTAGGTGTAGTGCATTGTATTGTATCACTGGGTTGAACAGCAATACCAAAGCTTCCACACCTTCCTTGTTGAATAGTTGTTAGTTTTCAAAAATAAAAGTGAAACTCCAGTGGAAGGAACCTCTCATTTCTAATGCTGTCAATTACCTTGAGTTTATGGTATCATCTGTAGTTACTTGTTACACAAGAGAAATGTTAAATGTACAGAATGCGTTGACATTCATAGTAAAATGTGTTAGATATTATCTAAAGAAAAAGTGATGATAAGCTAAGAAGACAGCTTAAACAAAGGTAAAAATGTATGTAAGTAAAACATTCAGTACTAGGAAAGGTGAACAAAATACACTTTGAGAGAGGGGTGTTCAGTATTCCTCAGTTCATACACTGTTTCCATGCAGGAGGGTTTTTCCCAGGAGGAGAATGGCCATTGCCTGCACCGGGTGTTCAGTTCAAGAGCAGAGTGAAGGGCAGCAAAGAATGCTTTTAAAAGGCTGAAAGCTGAGCAAACCCTGTGATTTCTAATTGCAGTGCAGTTGGTTATGAGGTCTGCACTGAAATTCAGACTGACCTATATTTAATTCAATTTAATCACTTTCTTCCTTAACATTCCATGCGATGTTCTGCTTTGCTCAGTCAATAATATTTGTAAAAGTACAATTCTCTGATGCTAGAATTACAATGGAATGTTTGGACTTAAGTCATAATTGTGTATTTATCCTTTTGGGATGTCCTTCGAGAACAAAGCGGTGCCAAGAGCTTAAAAAGACTTTAAGAGATTACTTAAAACTGATTTCCATGCTGTGTGCCTCATGCATCTGGCTTAGAGGGAACATGCAGTACAAAGACTAGAATTAACTCTGTTTTTGTTTGCTCTGAATTCTTCCTGTGCCCCGTAAGCCTCATTATTTGGCATCAGGTTGTGTTCACAAATGTTGTATATGCTTTTATTTTGTTGGTGGTGTTTTGTTGATTGAAACAGTGAAGGGATTGGGGTTGGACTAGATGAAATTTGAGGTCCCTTCTCTTGTCACGTTTGTTTAGGGTGGTATGGTTAGGTTGTGTTGGACTTGATGATCTTTAAGGTCATTTCCAACCTGAGCAATTGTATGGAGACCATTTTCCAGGTGATGGGTTCACAGCTCCATCACTGCTCTCCAGATGTAGAACCACGATGAGGCCAACGCCGCAGCACAGGTTGCTCACCCGCTCAGCTGTGGCTGCCCAGTGCCTGTGAGATGCCTGGTTGTTGGCTCTGCTGTCCTGGTTTGTGGTCTGGGTGGTTTGTTGTTGTTCTTTACACATAGCAGAGACTGTGACTTCTAACCTGTGTGCGTGTGGTATTTTTCCCTTTTTCCTCCTTGCCAAGGGAATGAGTCATGATTATGTTAACATTCTGTGTCTGAAAACAGCATTATTGCTGTTAGATGTCAGACTCTGGTTCACTGAGGAGTGAGAAATAAGGCAAAAGGACAGATGCACTTCACCTGGAAAGCTGGAATAGTGGAGCCAGTCCTGACAGGGCAAAATGGACCAACAAGTGTAAGGAATGCTGACCAGTTCTGGTCAGCACTGAGATGTTGGGCTGTTCCTGGTCGTCTGAGTATGCATCAATGTAGCTTTCAAAATATATCCATAAAGTACCATTTTCAGGACTGGACAGATTTGTTAATGAGATTTGAATTCTGAAGGCCTGTGGAGCTCTTTAGTTTTCATAGCAGCTCCTCTAATCCTCTTAAAGGAAACTATTTGTGCACACGCACACAAAATCCAACCCTAAACACAGCTAATAGATAACATCGGGTTGGTTTGTATTTCTAGGCTAATTAAAAGAAATAACATCTAATTTAAGTTCACAAAGAGGTCAGAAGTACTGCTGCCAGTGATTGCTATGCTCTGCTTAGTGTCCATACTGTCAAGTCATAAGAAGGGTCGTGGGATGTGATTTTCCTTCATGTTGCCAAAGTAAAGCCCTCTTGTTTAGTGAATTGTAGCTGCTGGGCTGGTTTGGTTTTGTGCTGGAAAGAAGTACCTGAAACAAGGAGATGGTGTCAATGGTGGAAAAGGAAGCTGGCCTGGAAAAACTGGCAGAAGGAGGAAGGTCCTGGGCATGGCATTGGACACACTGTCTGTTTCCTTTGTAATTCCCAGCGTATCAGAATTTCACACCAGGTTTAGTTACATTCAGGTTCATACCTTCATGATGTGGTTTGTTCAAATGGATGCAAAGGAGACAGTATGTGCAAGACAGCAAAGCTAAGCTGGCGGGGCAAACAGCACCACTACACAGTTCTGAATGGTGAGCTGCATCAGTGCAGGACAGATGGGCTCTACCACCACTGCAGGCACTGCTGTTCTCCAGTCCAACACAAGTTTGTTCGTTTATGAAGGGTGTAAGAATGCTGATGTTAGCTGAAGGAGGTACAGAACAACCAACTCCATGTAACCAAAAGGCTTCTTTGGAGGTTACGGTAGGAAAATGCCTCTGGGAATCTCTCTCCATAATAACATCCCGATTATGAAAGTTTTGGAGTTTGTTGGGTTTTGTTTTGTGTCCCTTTCTTTGGAGCCTTGCTCCCCCTCTTGGTTTGAGTAGCACGAACGGGAAGCACAGGTTGATGTCCTTCAGAGCTCTTCATGGCAAGAAAACCTGGAGTAAGTGCTCAGGTATAAAAAGAGAACTGCATCAATCTGTGTTTAACAACTAAAATGTAGGGATTTCTTCAGTAAACCAGTAAGAGAAGCAGCTTTCTTCTTTTAATAACAGAAATGGTTCTTCTTTGCCAGTTTGCTGGGACCTTGTCAGATGGCTTGGGAAAAACAATGGACAACAGACATCAAACCGAGCGCGAATACATCCGCTATCACGCTGCAACGAGCGGAGAGCACCTTGTTGCAGGCATCCATGGCCTTGCACATGGTAAGCTTAACTTACTTCACTCTTACAGCAATGAGCAGATTGAAAGAATGGTTCTCTACAGTTTGCGTTACTCTTGGGCGGTGAGTTGTGGCCTTGGGCTGAGCTGTTGTAGGCTTCGCTTCTGAATGAGGTCTCCTCAGTTGTAATTGTAAATAAAAACTTCTTAAATTCAATTTTGGAGAACGTTTCTCCAGAGCTTCAGTCTCTGTGTAGTCATAAAATACCCACACACAGAGCCTTCGTGGGAGCCAGACACAGAAATGCCCATGGCTGGATTTTAACCTTTCTGCTTTCAGTTCACACAATTTGAGTTTCCTCAGAATCAGTGCATCAGTTTGAAGGAACGTTTCACCAGTTGGGTGATTTATTATTATTTGTTTTAACCTTCTTTTTAATTCTGATCTGAACGGGGGTAATTAATTTGTGTAAAACGCAGCAGGGTAGCCATAATTTGGCCAGAATCTCACATCAATTTAGTTCATGATTTATCTGTTGAAGAAAGTTAAATCAATACAAGCCAAATTTAAAACAAATATTTATATTTTGCATCATCTTGACTCAGTTTGTTTAAATGTCATTCTTTGAGTGTGACTGTGGCAGGCTGCATCGTTTTGCTTTTCCTAAAACAGCAGCAATATTCTGTGCTGAGCAGAAGTCTGTACCCAGTGTTCTGTCATTAAGAGACTGTGCATCATGAGAAGTCTCTCTCCTACTCATCTCACGTGTAATAAAATCTGCTATAACCAATATTAGTACAAAAGGATGAAAACCAAAATATTTCAGACGTTGCTGAGAAGTCAATTAAAATGAATTAATCAGTAATTAGTGGGACTGTGTTTTAGTTTCAGTTCTGTGGAATTTTTACATGCTTCCCAGCACTCCATTAAATCCTGTCTGATGAAATGCAGGAATTAACCATCATCTACAGTTATTCAAGAGGAGTGATTGAAATGCTTCGTGCTTTGTTCTCGAGTTTGCAAGTGAAGATGCTGCCTGGGCTGTACTTGAGTTACAGATGTGAAGAGCACCTGATTGCTGCAAAGCTAGAGAGCCAGGAGGGGGGAAGCATTCCTATGGAGCTTAAGCAGTTCACCAATAACTGTGCAATATGACATCTGTACAGCACATCCTCAGATAATGTGAACTGTTCCAAGTCTTGAAGACTCAGCAGAATCTTGATTTCTTCTGGGCACTTTGTGGTGGAAACACTTACAGCAGTGTCAATTGGCAGCATCAAAAAATCACTCATGCCAGTTTATTGGTGTTGACTTTTTCCAGTGGATGAGTGCAGTTTTCCATAGGGCAGCAGCGTGGGGGAACACAGCTGTGCAGTGCTTCTGGCCTACTCTGCTCTTTTTGTGTGTGCCAGGTATCATTGGAGGGCTGACAAGCGTCATCACTTCGACAGTAGAAGGTGTGAAGACTGAAGGAGGTGTCAGTGGATTCATATCGGGTCTTGGGAAGGGTCTGGTTGGCACAGTAACCAAACCTGTTGCTGGAGCTCTGGATTTTGCATCAGAAACTGCGCAGGCAGTGAGGGACACGGCGACTCTGAGCGGCCCCAGGTCAGTAAGTGCTTTATGCTGCCAATCAGTTACAGTGCTAAATGTGTTTTATGAGACCTGCTGCAATTTCTAACCTGATCATCTTTCCTTGCCCAAAGGAACTGTCAATCAGTCAAATACACTGTGTGATGTAGCCTACATTAATTGATTTATTTACTTTGGCAAGTTTTTTTCAGTGCTGTCTGCTGGTATCTGCTGGTACTTTACTCTTAGTTAAAGTAGAAAAGCTGCGACATAAAATAGGAGTCGGGTTAAAATCCTGATTTTCATTTCTACAATGGTTCTCATTTACCAAAAAAGTGGATGTGTGCCCTTCATTGCACACGCTTGTGTTAGGAGTCAGTCCATGTGGACGGCTCATCGACCTCCTCCTCCGTGCTCAGCATAACCTGGTCTGAACAAAACAGGGAGTATCTTTAAAATAAATGAAGTATTTCACAGAATGAACCCTTTGCTGTGGAAGTGTCCACGTAGATGCTGCTGCTGTTCAGTGCTTAGCTTGGTTTGTAAAACCAAGAGGTCAGGGTTGACTGTTGGGTAAGTAAATGTGCATGCATAGAGTTACATGAGAAGTGCAAGCAGACCCCTAAGAAAACACATCTACTGTTTTGTTGGCACATCTTCTGAAGTTGTGACTGCAGATTTATTTACCAAAAGGTGAGGAGAAGCACACCTGGCTGTCTCAGCAGCTGAGCTGTGTTGTTGCTACAGGATGTTTCAGGATGCGTGTTCAGGATTGTACTTGAAAGTCATCTTTTCAAACACTTCTGTGGGATCCCCGACTATAGGCAGTAGTGGTGATGTTGCCAACAGCTGATAAACCACCCAGCAACTGAGAGGGGACCCCCAGCCAGCCTTATCTCTAGCTTGTGTCTGCCTAGGTGACATATTTCCCTTTCACTTGTTAACTGTCAGTTACGAGATGAGGCCAGGTGAGCTGAATACAGAATTCTGGAATACTGTCATCGCAGACCAGCACTGGGACATGATTTTCTTCTTTCACCACGCTGTGATAAACGTTTGACCCACCAACACTACAAGGAAAATCTCTGCCACTTACATAAGGAAGCAACCAGATTGTTTTTTTTTTTCAGGGGTATAAAAAAGAACAACAAAGGATTTGGATGTTTCTTGGACTGCTGTGTACCCTGCTGCATTTGTTAACTGTTCAAATATGTGCAGTTTGGAATCAAAATAGAACAGCGTTCCAAACTCAGGATGCTGGCTCCTGTTGAATTCTCTGTTTTAAGTGTGTGCTGGGCCATGCAGACTCCTCCAAGCTGAGTGCACCAAATCATCTAACCGATGAAAATGAGTTTGTGGCAGTAACTGATCTCAAACGTAGCTCTGAACAAGTGAGCGCAGTAGGAATGATAAACGTTTTAAGAACTGTCCTGAACTTATCTTGAGGCTGGCAGCTAAGGTGTGAGTTTGAGGTATTGGTGCAAAAAGTGTTAGCAGTTAATTACAGCTCTACTGAAATAGCGTGGGATGTAACTGTAAATTAAAGGCCCTTGCAGTTCTCTTTATCATATGGATTAATTTCTTCATTATTTCTTTATTTAAAAAAAAAAAAGAGCCCTGAAATGATGCTGCTTGGCTTCAGATTTTACTGAATTTGAGTTGGAGAGCAATGGGGAAGACTGTGTGGCTTGTGTTACTCAGTGATTGTGCTCCTTGGACAGAAATCTCTGTTGGTTTCAGATGTATTGATTTGTACTGGGATTCATGCAGCTAGCAAAACCTCTGTGTTTGCAGTGTGGAGCCAAGCTGAGTCCTGCTGAGACACAGACGATGGCTTTATAGCTTACTGTGGTAGCTTAAACCGTGATGTGTTTAAAGGGCACGAAGATATTTTCAAGTCTAACTATTGGCTGGACTTTTTCAAGGCTAATCTTAAACGTTACTGTATTGTAATTTATGAATAAAGCAGCATTAATATTTTTAAATGTTAACGCCGGGGATAAAAGAAAACAGTTGTTGGCAACGCCGCATCCACCTAATTTATAAACAGTTAATGCTTGTGACTTTATACCTTTTTTGAGGGGGTTTTATGTGTTCCAAGCACTGCAGTGTCACATACAAGAGTTCTGATTATTTCCATACTTGTCATACATTGCCAGAAGTCTTAAAGGCCGGCTCAGAACAGGAAAGCTGTTTTGTCTCTAGATGTGCTTGGAAGGCTCTCCTAGAGACTTGTGTTAACTCCTAGCACAGCCCAGGTTCAGGGGGTGTATTTAGATGTGTCCAATTGATGGGCAGCACACAGAACTGCTGCTGCAATGCTCTCAGGCTTCTGCCAGGGCACATCTTGAACCTTGTTCTGTCACTGCTGAGCTGCTGCTGGGAGGGCTCACATCCTTATCGGATTGGCAGAAGTAAAGGGACTGCTTCCTGGCCTACTCATTTCTCATCAGTGCTGTCAGTGAACCAATTGTATCAGTTAAAAATAGAGGCTGACATGCCATTAAGGGTCCTAGAAAATACTTCTGGAGGTAGTTGTTTCCTCTAATTACATCTGGAAGGAAGCATCCTGCACTGGTTTTAATTTGTTCACCACCTTTCATGTTATCACTCAGAAATACATGATGAGCTTGCAAAGATTGAGGCAATGCCAGCAGCAGGTAATTTATTATTAATTGGTCAATACGTTTATGTTCCCCTCTGTGCGTCCATCTCAGTGTCAGCTGCAACTCTCACTGTAGATCTGAAAGCATTAGACTCAGGGGCATGAGAATACCAGTAACCTTGAAAGGGGAAATAGAAAATGTGTAAACAGTTGTCTGGAAGGCCAACCTGGGAACATGTTCTCAAGGTTGTGCTCGAACCACAACACCTCTGTGCGTGTCCCCACAGCCCTTCTTACCTTGTGCTCCACTGAGACCTGACTCGGAGTCTTCAGAGCACTGCCATGCATGGGCCAGGGCTGCGGTGCAGTTGGCACTGCTGTCCTACTGGGAACCCTTCACAAGGTGTCCATGCGCAGTCGAGGTTTCGTGTGCAGTCATTGTGTTGGGTAAATCTGGGAATGGTTCATGTGTTCCGCTTGAGCTGATTTATCAGTCAGATCTGTAAATAATTTCAGCACTGTGATTTCCTTCATATCCTCTTTCCTCTCTTTTTCTCATAGGTACAGAATAGGCCTTTATTATGAACTGTACTCTGAAATGAATTGCTTTGTTGGGTTATTTCTTCTTTTGTTAGCAAGTTTGTCCCTTCTTCTCCCATGGCACCATGTTAAATCCCTGTAGCCAATTGCTTTTCTGCCACGTTAGCTCTGCCCTCTTCCATCGTTAGTCACTGTGGTACTTCTTTTAATAGCTTCAAGCTTTTATCATCTGCCTGTCCAGGTTCCTCCATTGCTGTTGCTGAGCTACTTTGTAATTCCACAGTCTCTACGTTCCCACCCACGCTGCGTGCAGAGGGACGGCCGTGTCCCTGTTCTGCGATGAGCTGTGCTCTGCAAGTCATCCAAAACCATGTTGGCTGCTTGGGCTGCCATATCACATTGCAAATTGATGTCCAGTTTTCTGCGTGCTGTTTTCCCCCAAGAGTTTTTTTTTGTTTTGTTTCACTGCATTGCAAGTATCTCCTTGTCATTTAATATTTGTGTTCTGGGTTATTTTTCCCTAGATGAACCGGGCTGCAGTTTTGTAGGTCGAGTCCCATTTCATTTCCTGCCATATTTCTGACCTCTTTGGGTTCTTCAGTGTTTCACTGTCCTCACTGGAGTTTTAAACATCTTGTAGCTTGTCCTCTGTAAATAGAATTTTATGGGCTGCTTTTACTGAATCCCCGACGTTGAAGCTCTGCGTTGGTAGACGCTTCAGTTTTCTGTTACCAGTCTCACCTGCTCAGTATTCTTCTGTGAGGTTTTCAGTTATCACTGGTAATGTCCAGTAGTTCTGCAGGAGCTCCTCTTCAGTTCTTCAGATGTCTGCCCTTGTTTGTTGTGTAAGTGAACGTAGATTTTCTGGTGGTGTAAAATGGTTCCTCAGTGCAGCCTTTGTGCCTCTTCAGTATGGAGACTTATTTCCAAACTTCATTTTTTTCTGAAGATGCACTTCTCAAACATTTTGTTTCTTTCATAGAGTCTAATCGCTTAAAATAATTTCATCTTCAAATTAGGCTACCCGTAAGGATGAGCACCAAACCACCATCTATTTCTTTTGCCTATTCCAAGAGTGTTTCCTACCTTGCAGGACCCTTCTGGCCAGTGGTTATGACATGGTTTTCTCTTCTGCATCTTTCTGAAGAATTACTTTTTTCTTGCCTTTACTTGGAACTGCTTTCCAAATGAATGACTTGGATTAGGAAGAATTGTATTTGCCTGAAGGTGAATCCTACAGGCTTGAGAGTATGTTCACCTGTCTGGTTCCTCTTAAAGCTCTAAGGAACAAAGGTGTGTTCGGGGCACACAAGAGATGACTCTTTTTTCTGGGGTACCTCCAGCTCTGAGCAATGGGGATGGTATTGCACTGCTGTCCCATATTTCACCACCCTCTTGAATCTACATGCTAATTCTTAGGAAGTCAGCGTTTAGGGAATAAAGCTTACTTGTGGAGTATTAAAATGGTGTAATTTACAGAGAGAGAAATCATTTTTTGGTCAGATTCCAGAAAGGACAGTAGAGAGAGACCCAGGAATTTTTGTATGCGTGAGAAACACATTGGTGTCACTGCTCTGAAAAGCAATTACTTGGGAGCACAGCCTCTGTTTTTCACAGGAGAGCAGAATTTGCTATGAAGGTCGAAGAAAATAGCTCTGATTCACACAGGTGGTTTTTTTCCTGATGTTTTTTTATCCGCACGATTTAGTAAAAGGAGGGTGAACCTTTACAACATTCAGGTTGCTTCATGTTACTTTGTTGTGGGGTCTGTAACTGTAGAGCTGTCTGTGTAAGATGTCACTCGGCTTCCAGAACAACGCATGGTTGGGTTGTGGAAGGCACTCTTTGCTGTGTAGCACCCAGAAGAAGCTGAGATGATTCAGAGGATCCAAACTGTGCATCAACATGTTTCTCTCGCTTTCATTTTCAGTGGGATGAATGGACATAAATTGGTACCAGCTGTCAAACCAAAGCAGAATGCCTCTATGCATTACTGCAAATGTCTCTATTGCTGAGTATTTCCATGAGGTTGCTGCGAGACGTTACTGGTCAGTGTGTGAAATGTATTTGGAATATTTCTGAAATCAGTTGGCTGTCTCTGTCCCTTCTTGAACTTGACCCAATTTAACTATTCTGGAGAAGTGGGAGCATGAAACCAGAGTGTTTGGATGTACGGCTGCCACATAATGCTTTATTAGTATTGGACAGGTGTCCTTACTTTCACATCTGCTGCATGTGAGTGTTTTTAAGAGGAAAAAGCTAAACAACCAATTACTGGCTTGCATTAGGTGTTGTTCCACTGCAGATCTGACGTTTTGCATATATTACACATGATGGAGCATGCAAGCTAGGCTTGGAGCAGTAACTTGGTCTCAATTGAGGTCATTAAACTTGAAAGCAAACATCTTACCTGTTTTTAAACGTGATTCTTCAAACCAGAGGATTGGAGTTGCTCAGGCTGTTCTTTAGAGCTCCCAGTTCCACTTCTGATTTTTGTGCAGTCTCCATATTTGCAGAATTCTAGATGCTTTCCATTCCAGCAGGGATCGCTAAGCTTTAATTAAGACTTGTGCAACTTTCTTCTGTTTAAAACCTTTTGCTCTGCCATGACAGAGGGAGTCCCTGCTCTTACAACTGATTGAAAGACTGCTTTAAAAAACGGAGTGGTCACTGGGTTCATTCCTATTCATGTTCTAAAAACAGTTGTCTTATTTTTTTACACAAATATTTTCCACAAAGCATCAATGTTCAGCTGAGGACAGAAAGGTGCCCCTGGCTGCCTGCAGGCTGTTGGGTAAGGGACAGAGGGGGCAAGGAGCACTGGAATGGAATGTTGTGAGGGGAGGGCAGATGAAGGCAAACAGAAAACATGGAAGTGAATGGTGCAGGGCAGTTAACAGAGCAGAACACGTGAGATTATGTTTTTCTTTAGATGTCTATTCGTTATTATCAACGAACAGCTTCAAAAAGTGAATACTGAGGTCTTATTGTGATGGTCTCCACAAAACCAAAGCTCCTTCTGGCACCTCGGTACGTTTCATCTAGGGGCAGGTGTGCTTCCACCACTGGAGTGAAACACAGAGCTTCTGCATGCGACAAAAACCTGTTCCTGGAACCAGGATCGCAACAGGAACCAGATTTAGCTGAATTTCATTGAGTGCAATAACTGGTTTTTCATTGAAAAGGTAAAAGCTTGTGAGGAAGAAGCATTGTTGCATGAGAGCAGACTTGCTCACTTTCAGATGCAGCACTTCTGTGAAGACCTGGGGAAGCTGCTTCTCCTCAGACGAGCAGACAAAATAAATACAGCAGATAAATACACTCAGCAGGTGAGGTGACACCCCAGGTGCTGTTGTGGAGCTGGTGCAGCCCATCAGAAAGTCAAGCAATTTCACAGACCTTCTGGAAAGAGCTGAGAAATCCCTTGCTGGATTTAGCACAGATTTACTCCATGAATTACACTGCAAGTGGCAGTTAAGAGGGCTGGATTCACTTCACAAAATGAAATTCATATATATTCATATACCATGTGTGTACTTGACGGCGTTTAGCTGTTAATTTCATTTCCTTAGGATTTTTGACTAATTAGATACAAACTTATTTACTGAAAGGAACACATCTAGACGGGGAGAAAAAATGCTTTCCTTAGAAACCCTTGTATTTCTGCAGCCTGTGTGTTCTGCCAAATTATTTCAGCAGCTTTTGGAGACAAGAAGGAGAAAAGTAAATGGAACACTGTATTGTTCTGTGTATTTCCTGTCTTCTGGCGTTTGCGTAGTTTATAGATCCTTCCTTATTCAGGAAGCCCTCTGCTAAGAGGAGCTGCTGTTACACTGGATTTCTGTAGTAGTTCTTGGTTTAAAACAACTGCACAGAGCTTCACACTTCACTGGTGTGCAGAGATGCAAATTGTGTGCAAAAGAAAACCTCAAGTGGAATTGAGCAGGCTTTGAAAAAAACAAAACATCATATTAATGTGTTATTATCAGCCAAATGAGCTAAAAAGTCTTCAAAGACCAGGCAAGAAAGGACTCGGAATTTTCACTCGCAGGTCTACTTACTTAGAATTAGGTGAGATGTTAAAAGCATATAAGAACCAGAAATGAACAAAAGCTTTATTCAAAACAGACGTGTCTGTTGGAATGCATCAGGCCAAATCACCAGACTGCATTCAACCAGTCGGACTTGATCCCCAGAACTGAAAACATTTAATGCACGTTCTGTGGGTTTTTATAATGTCTTTTGGCCATGTTATGAGTATTTTCAGTTCATAAAAATAGTAGAAAAGATGAAACTGGTGTTAATGCAACAGGAATACAGCATTTGTTTATTTACTGGAGCACAAATGGCAAGAGCTGCTCGCCAGTGCAGTGGCTGTATGAGCTCATGTCCTGGAATACCTGCCTGTTGTGCCAGAGGGGCGAAGTCTGGTACAGCAGGGCTGGGGCAGCTGTCTGGGAATAGGTTTTACTGGCCTGGTACTGAGGAAGCAAAGCACAGATGTTTTCAGTACATGTGCATCTTATCTTACCCATCATCAGTAGGAGTCCCTGTGGCTTCCCGTGGATGTTTTTGCTCCTGTTGCCTGTATTTGGAATGCCATCTTTCAAGTTCTTTCCATTCACTTTCACTCCTGAGTTTGCCTTGCTATCACTTCAGAGATTTCTTTATGTCCTTCCTCTTTTTGTCCTGTATCACAGAATCCTTAGAATTGAAGGACCTCTGAATGCCATCTAGTCCAGCTCCCCTGCAGTGAACAGGGACAAGTGTCCTTTAATTACTGCAGTAATAAAGCTTTGAGTAGAGAGCATGTGAGCACACCACGGGGCCTGCTTCTGCTCTGAGACCAGGCATAGAGATGGAGGAAACGTCTGTAAGGCACAAAGGGGAAATCTTCTTTCCCTCTGAATTTCCAGTAGTTTGGTGTGTTAGAAGAGTCACTTCCTGCTAATTCCTCCCAATACCACAGCATCATCTCTGAGGTGTCTCCATAAATATGACAGAGATGTGACAACCTGCTGATGGACCGGTGCTGTCTGCCTGACAAGCTTTGTTTTCAAGCTAAAGCTGCAGCACTGCTGCAGAACTGTTTGCAAGCAGCACTTTGAGCCAGATTAGTTTGGGTTTGTAGTTACGTAGTAATTACAGGCTTACCTGAAAGCAAACGACCTTGTGCCCAAGGTATGTGCTGACATGCTGTTAGCCTGTTTACCTGTTGCTAGACAGGCTTTTCTTTCCTTTGTCATTAATGGTGAGGGTTTATGTTCAGTCCTAGTCCGGAGTCCATATATAGGGGCCCAGGGCCTGCTGGGATAGGGTTTTACACTTGTGCTGTCCTTTTGCCCTTCCACTGAACTCTTTTCATTTCAGTCATGAGCAAACAGTCAGTGCCTGAACTAACAACCCTGCAATCCTCCAAAGCACGCCTCGCTTACAGTACCAAACAAAGGGAGGCCTGCGTGGGCCGGCCCAAGCCAAGGAATGCAGCTTCGGGGTTCTGCTCCATAAATTTAACCAGCACGACAAAAAGGAGATAATATGAGCCTTCGTGATGATCTGAAAGGGGGAGGTTTGTGTCCCATTGATTGCGGTCTGGCCTATTGCCAGGCCCCGAGCCTGACCGACAGTTGAACCATATCGTTAAGGCGTGTAATACAGCTCAAGTCTTGTACAGCAGCCAATGAGTACATATCCAGAGGGCAAAAGTTTATAAAGAGTTGAGGCTGTCCTGTTTAACCCTCTCACACTGCATGTAATATATACTGCTGCCATTCAGAAATAGTCCCATTGCTATTAAAAATGTAAACCTTCAACTTTCTTTACTTGGAAGAAATACATGTGTGTCTGATTTCTAATGTGCAGCAGATTTATAAAGTGATCTGAGAAAAATATGTAAAACTGATCCTTCAGAAAAAACCAATCCAACCCCCCCTTTTTCTTTTTCCACTGCTTTATCCATAGTTGGTTACTTTTGTTGAGATGTCTTCTGGTTGCTATACGGAATCTTTCATACAGATGGAGCTATTTATTGCCTTGATGTCACCTCATTTAGCATGTGGCTGGTATTTTTATAGATAATTTTTTCACCTAATGTTGCTGTTAACATGTGGAGCGCTCTTTAGCAGTTCTGGAAGTGCAGCCAGTTGATTTAAATTGCTTTTGCAACTGTTAGTGCTAAAGAGCCAAACAGACGTCCTGAGGAGTTGTCATTCAGTGACTGTTGTGCTGGTGGGCTGCAAAGGGCACCACGTGGAGTGTGGAGAGAAGGTGCAGAGGGTGAGCACGGCCCATTTCACATAGTCCTTCATGCACAGCTGATAGTTAATGCTGGGTAGCAGGCAGCGGTTTGCATTTTGCACTCCAAGTGAAATGACCACTTCTGCAATTACTGTCAGTGGGCGTTGCTTGGCCAGCATGGATGGTTTGTGATGGCACCACTGTAAACATGGACGTAATGTCAGCAGACCAGGCTTAGAAGTTTCAAGACTTTGCGCTGTGTCGCAGGGCAGAGTGACAGTGTGGTCCTGAGCTCTTCAAGGCCAAATTCAGCTCTTCTTGTTCAGATGGATGCTGGAAAGAAAGCGCTGTGAAGAACCTTGTCTTTTACACATGGAATCAGAGGGTGAATGGGAGCAGTTTTCAACACGTCTGTGAGACAAGAAACTTCAAGGCCAGTAACATGACTCTGTGATCAGTGCAGCAAGAGCCTGGGATAAACTGGAAACTGAGAAGGCAGTGTTTATTTACATATTTTTTTTCATCTCTTAATCTCGATGATACCAAAGTGCTTGAAGAAGCTTGCTGCACTATTAGGTAAGGAAGTACCAAAGGTTGAATAGTGAATGATGTGCTGAGTACTGCAGTTTTTCAGTATATAAACACATGCAGCTCACACAGACCTTGGATTTCTGATAGGGATGTCTTAAGGATGTGCTGTTTCATGAGTACATCTGCTGCTCTGCTGTTTACAAGGAAGTGATTCTTACGCTTTAACTTCTCGCTTCCTTTTGAAGTGGGAATCATTAGAGATTGTATACAATCATAACCCCAGTGAATTGTATTCAATTTTGGTTTGATCTTGTACACAAAGGAAAGGGGGAGGGGAGAAAACAGCTCCATCTCAAAGAGGCTGGCAGGAACCGCCTGCATGATAAGCAGTTCCTTCTTCAGCACGCTGTTCTGTCTGAGAGTATCCTGAGTCAGATAAAGGTCCTCTGTATCTGAGCTCGTAGATCCATCCAGAGAGCAGGGATTTGACTTTAAGTGGGAGGTTTTAACCCGAGGCACCGTTTATTTGTGTGTTTCTGCCTGAAACGAGCATTCTGGGAACACGTTTAACGAGTACAATATATTCCATGCATTTGCTGGAATAAACGGTGCATATAAGCTTCCTCAGATATGCAGTCAGCAGGGAGCTGTCTGGCTCAAGATTTTACACATTCTTGCATCTAACTGAGATACTCTAATGCCAAATCCAATATCCAGACTGCACTGTGTGCGCGTTTGTAACACACCTTAAAAACATCTGTCTGAATTGGTGAATGAATTCCATCACAGCTCGCTGGCTTCAGGTGGCAAAGTCCTTTTCCAAGAAACCATCTGCCCGCTGGGAGCTGCAGCCCCAAAGCCCAGCAAGTGGGCAATAATTCTTCGGTCAGGAGGTGCAGCTTTACCTTCTGCCATGAAATCGTGATGGTCGTAAGGTTGTGTGAAACTGAGCCCAAGTCACGTAACGTTCGCGTTCTCAGGCGCAGAGAACACACAGTGGTAAAGGTGGAAGATGTTCCAGCTTATCACAGGGGTTCAGCATTTGAAACAAAGTACAGTTAAGGACATCACTGAGGAATTGTGGCAATGGTGGATTTATAGTACTTTGCAGAACTGCAATAGGAAATGCAGGCCTTCCCAGCAGCGGCGTACGTTTATTTTCATTTCTTATCCTGCAGTACAACTGCAGTGTCTGTAGTTCTGCTGTGTTGCTGAACTTTGAGGTTATTTTTCAACCGATTGTGGCGCTTCTGAGTGTGCTCACACTGTGTTCTCCTGTTGTGGACTTCAGAGATGGTTGAGCACTGTCTTTGTCCTGCTTTCTGTGGAAATACACATGGCTGAAGGCTGCAGGTGGAATTCAGTCTGAACTCCAACTGAGGCAGGTATTTTAGCTGGTGCGTATTTTACAATACAAGATGTAAGACTATTCTTCTTTTAATTTACTGGATTAAGTCTCTCCTCCATGTCTGAAATGCACTCAGACCCCCACAGACAAAGCACGCACTGTATTTATGAAGCAGACTTTTTCCAGAGCCACGTAAGTAACAGGTTTAGTATAATTTCTCCAAAATACCAGCAGCAATTGAGTTGTTCCATAGGCTCATAGTGCCTGCCAGTTTTCCTTTGTTTGAACTAAGGTTGCCTTATAATTATTGCAGTGGGAGGAAATTGTTCCCAGGCTGAAGGTCAGTATTGTGAAGTTACAGCCCTGAGGAGGCTTCCAGTGATAGATTTTATGCAAACTTGGAAAAAAAACCCCACAGGTTTATACAATGGAAACAGTGACAGGATTTGAGCTACACCAGAACCAGTGAGTTTATTGCTCCAAACAGGTTAGAAGGACAAGGCTGTTAGACTGCAGAACCTTTATGAACACCACATATTGATGAAAAAGCTGGAAGGTTTTTGGCAGCAAGAACTGGGTCTATTACTGGGACTGTTAATGGGAAGTGTGGGAGAGGGCTGTGCATACAGACACCTCTCAGAGCTGCCATGGCTGATCTCTGCACTGCTGGTTGCCAGCCAGGATTTAGTGGAGGGTTTGGGTGTCAGTCAGTCCAGCAGCTGAAGCTTCTGTGAAGAGCCTCTTCCATTCAGCACTGCTTTCGGAATGCCAGAATTATGTCTGCTTGCACTTACAGCTGTTGTTTGTGCTGGGCTTTGGGTGTCCTCGTGCTCTTTTGATTACAAATCAAAATCTGTGTGCAGGTTTTAAGCTCAAGTTGAGCTTCTCAAATAGGTGAATAGTTGCCAGTGCTGCTCCTTGAGCAGAACAGGAGGTGTGAAATTCAGATAAACATACTAAGTGAAGTTACACTGATTGCTGTGTTGGTCATGGGTAATAACAACTACTTCAGTAACAATAACCTCTTCTATTAAGAAAGGTTGAGGGAACAGGGCATGTTTAGCTTGGAGAAGAGAAGGCTTTGGGGAGATCTGATTGTGGCCTTCCAGTACTTAAAGGGTGCGTATAAACAGGAGGGGAACGGCTGTTTGTGGGAGTGCATGGTGATGGGACAAGGGGGATGGTTTTAAAGGGAGACAGGGGAGGTTTAGGTTGGATATGAGGAGGAAGTTTTTCCCCCAGAGGGTGGTGAGGCACTGGCACAGGTTGCCCAAGGAGGCTGTGGATGCCCCATCCCTGCAGGCATTCGAGGCCAGGCTGGATGTGGCTCTGGGCAGCCTGTGGTACTGGTTGGCGACCTGCACACAGCAGGGCTTGGAGCTGGATGAGCTTTGTGGTCCTTTTCAACCCAGGCCATTCTATGGCTCTGTGACAAGTACAGTCTGGTGCATTTTTACCTGTATCATTTGTGCAGTGTTTCGTTTTCACAGACTACTTGTTACCTGTTGCTGAAGTTTGTTCCCTTCTGATCTGAATTATTAGGCAGCAATCTGCTAGGAAATGTTTAGGCTCAGAGACTCTCAAATGTGTAACATAACTCTCAAAAACACTGCATGTATACCCCACTGAGAGTCACATCTGATAGTGTATTACAACCTGTGGTATCAAAGATAAAACATAGTTCACTAAAACGTGCTTTGTCTCTTGCAGAAGTTTTTGCAGTCTGAGTTGGTAAACAGTTCTCTCAGCAATAAAAGTAAATACCTTCCGTACATCCTTGCACTGTGATCTGTTTGAGTACAGAAATTCTGGTTGAAAGCTGGTGGACTGAATCACATGAATTCTATGAACTGTTAAGCAAAAGCCAATTAACACCACTGGCTGTTTTTAGAGGGTGTACGGCCAGCTGAAATGAGATTCTCCACTGTTCAGCTTTGTATGAACAGTGAAGAGCTGTAATGTGTGCCTCAACCTTCTGACACCATTTCCAATCTCTTTGTGTCTCCATTCAGCAGCGCTCCTCCCTGCTGTGACTAGTAGACATGAGGGCATTTCTGTCTTGTATTGCCTTTTGTGTGCTTATTAAAAAAGAATCAGCAAATCTGTTGAGTGCATGTTTAATGTAACACAGATGTGGGCACACCACCGTTCATTCTGCTTTACAAGTCTTCACTTTTTGCATTTCATCAGTATTGCTTATTATTTACAGAACGTAACTTGAGATGGTTGAACAAATTTTTAGATTAAAATTAAATAAAAAAGAAAAAATAAAAAAGAAAGGGTTGTGTGGAATGTTGTTGGCTGTCCAGACCAAACAGAGCAGTTTGCCAAGGGGCTGATGGACTCAATCAATGCAATTTAGGCTAGCTCTAGTGAAACTTCATTGAAAAGCAGCCGCCTTCGTACCACCAGGATGAACTTTTGGCATGGAGGCAGTAAGTGCTGTACTTTCAATACATAGAATCATAGAATCATAGAATGGCCTGGGTTGCAAAGGAGCACAGTGATCATTTAGTTCCAACCCCCTGCTGTGTGCAGGTCACCAATCAGCAGCCCAGGCTGCCCAGAGCCACATCCAGCCTGGCCTTGAATGCCTGCAGGGATGGGGCATCCACAGCCTCCTTGGGCAACCTGTGCCAGTGCCTCACCACTGGAAATAACAGCATGGAAAAAAATAGCATGGTTGAATGTTTATCTGAAAGTTGGTTGATACAGAAACCGTTATGCAGCGTTGTTGCTCATAATAGGAAAAGTGTCAGAGTGAAACATTGATGATTGGCCCACAGTGTGTTAAAAAGAGCACGGTGCTTCACATGTGTACCTTCACACTGAGTTAACAGCAAGTACAAGCGCTCTGGAGGGGCTGAACAGCCCCAGGGCTTCCTGGGTAAGAAAAGCACTGCTATTGTGCTGCTTTGGAAAGTGAGGAAGCAGTACAAGTAGCAATATGTGAATATTACAGTGGCTCAAACTTTTTAGCTTATTTGGTTTTGCATTTCATAAACAGAAATACACATTTTGCTTGCTGGTTGTAAGAATATGGTAGAGAAGGTGGGCAATATGTTCACTTCCTATGTGGATTCCAAAATAGAATGATACTGCTATGCAGCTGTGCCTGCTATAGATAAATCCTGGTTCTAGCAGGAAAATGGAAGGGGCAGGAGAGGTGAACTGCTCTAAAATGCAGTAATTAATGCTGTGGTTCTAACAACTGTATACAGCTGTTACTCAGCGGAATCATTGTAACTGGGATAGCTTGTGGCAGTCGTGTTTACCTCGTGCTTAGGTTACTTTGGTTCAGATAAATGCTACTAAGGGAAGAATACAGTTTTAAGACATTACAGTTTTGCAAATGAGGGAAACAAAGAAGCTCCGCAGCAAACTG
The DNA here is from genome assembly GCF_023343835.1 of Lagopus muta. Classification (NCBI taxonomy): domain Eukaryota; kingdom Metazoa; phylum Chordata; class Aves; order Galliformes; family Phasianidae; genus Lagopus; species Lagopus muta. The sequence goes on along the minus strand of NC_064453.1, from coordinate 5,332,620 downwards.
AATTTTCATACAGTTATTTCTCTGTAACTAACAAATGTCTTACCAAAACCCAAGCAGTAAAGCAGCGAGAACATCTGGGTGCAGAGGTACAACTAAAATTGGATAACATTTGACTGGTATTATTAACAATCGCATTTGTTATGGTTCCATAAACCTCTGCTTTGTTTTGTGTTCCTTAATTTGGAGAATTTCCACTTTTCATTCTTCCCATCTTAGCACGGCCGTAGTTCAGCTGAAGAGCAGTCACTGAAGTCTGCATCTTTTTGTCCTCCCTGAATTCCTCAGGAGGATCAGTGCTCCTTCTGAGCCACTGGAAAGTGCTGTGCAGGTCGGGGATGTAATAATCTCATTAACGAAATTAGAACTTAGCAGGTAGTCACAGTGCATTAGAACCATAAGCTGGCTGATGTTTTTTTCTGCTGTGGTGGGAGCCGCTACCTTTGACTTCTCTACCTTGTTTGCAAAATACATGGCTGATATCAAACAGAGCAACGATAGTCAAAACACGGGGAGAGAGGTCAGTCACCCAACAGGAGGGCAGCAAAGATATGTAAAAGATTCTCTCCCAACAGTATTTACTGCAGCCAAGAAGGGCAAAAAAAGTTGCCTGTCACGATTAGAAGGCAAGGGTGTCAAAGACTGGAAGGAAAACGCATTGTAGAAGCGTGCATGTGTTTTAAGCCTGGGACAGGATTGCTGAAGGTGAAAGGTAACAAAGAAACAGGGCTCCAGAGAAAACATCTGCAGAAGGCAAAGCTTAGAAGGCAAGTGCTCTTGTGTGCTATTGCCAAGCAGCTTAGGAAGAAAAGCCATCGTTACATGGGATTTTCTTCTGCTATCTTTTGATCAGAAAGCATAGAAGCAGTTCAGTGTACGGAGTCTTTACAAAGTATCAAGATGGGAAGTAGAGTGAAAATGGTGCATTTGGCTTGAAACACCAACAGCAGCAGCCTGGGAGGTACAAAAGCCATGCAGCAATCCCAGAGCAACGCTATTGGGAAGGGACAGGGAATAAAACAGGGCTGTGCTGCCTGTAACACAAATCTTCATGGGTAGGGCGTTCCAAAAGCATGAAGGAATTCAGAATATTATTTTTTAACAAAATACTGCTAAGGGAGGAACCTACCCTGTGTTTCTTTAGCACTATGGCCTGTATCAACCTCTGGTATCTCAGGCCATATATGTCTTTTTATTATTGTCATTTTTAATAAATGCTCAGGAAAAGGTAAAGTATGCTAAACCTTGCTGAAAAGGTTCTGGTTTTTTCTCTTAACTTCACTGCATGCCCCTATTTCTGTAACCCTTCTGTTTTCAAACTACTGGCAACTGTCTGTTAGTGGCAGCTCCACCTCGGTTTGTGTGCGCCTATTTTCTGTAGAGAAGTGAGAAGAAATGGTCAAATCAACTGAACTCTACTAATAACAACAGATCAAAAACCTTGTGGATGGTACACTCAGCCTGTTTCTTCATACTAATTCAGCATGCTGCCCCTTGTGTGTACCTGAGATTTGAAATGTAAAGCCACGTGAATAGATGCAGTGTCTCTGAGATCCATATGCCGTATTTGTGAAGACCCTGTATTCTCCAGAGGCTCAGTCGCACCTCCTATTTCAAAACAAAGACAACTCTGTGTGCTGACAGGCTTAAGTGGAATTAAAAGCCCTGCTGTTGCACAAAGTCATTTTTCTGCATCTATTCTGCATGCAGGACACAAGCAGAGAGAGTAAGAAAGCCTCGCTGCTGCAGAGGACCCCAAGGGCTCTTGCCTCGCTACTCAGAACGTGAAGCAGAAGGACAAGAACAGCTGTTCAAACTGACTGACAACATCCAGGATGAGTTGTAAGTCCTGATTTACGCAGTTATTTAAGTAGTTGCATTTGCTACCATTGTAGCTTTGTGTCTTTGGGAAGGAGATGAACATTACTTCCCATGCACACACAAGGCTGTTTCAGGTGTTTTCTCTTGGTACTGACTCACAGCACGCCCCAAGCTCCCGGTGGCTTCCACAGCAGCCCTTCCACTGACTCTACAGCAGTGTCATTGCAGGTGCCACAGGGTCCTGGGCTTCACTTGTTGCTCACTGTTGATCTCACACGGCATGCTGTTTCCAAAAGAGCTGCAGCTATGGCTTCTCCTCTCTCATGCCTTTTAATGATTCCAGTGTCCTTCAATCATCACAAAAGATGAAATTTCAGCTTCTAAGTAAATAGCATTTAACATGTATGTCCAATGCAGGCTAATCCCTGCTGTGCATAAACACATGCTGCTGGAACCTGTATTCCTTGCACAGAGGCACATTCTTCATGCAGACAGAACTGCTATCTGTACCTTTGTCTGTTGCCTGCTGTTTCTCACAGCCCAAGGCCTAGCAGAGCAGCAGTATGTGAATCACACTGTTGGGTGCACGCTGAGGTTGTGCTGCTATAGATGTGAGAGAAGCTAGTCAGATGCCTGTGGTACGTGTTAGTCCTAAGCTAAGGCTGTTAGCAGTCAATGAACAAAACCTGCACTATAAACACTGGTGGTTTTTCTTCCCAGAAAAGTCAGTGTGGAATAATTGGAATGGGTAATGCACGCAGAACTGATGATGCATCTTATGTTTGAATGCCCTGGATATGGGTGCATGAAAGCAAGCGAAAACAGCAGGTTTTTTGGTCAGGTTAGGCAGTACAAAAAAATCCATACTGCATAAATGCAAGAAAGTTATCTGTTCGTTTGTCAGGTTGCTGGGTTAGGTGCTCATGGCATCATTCCTTACTTAACCAAATTTCTCTCTCAGCTACCTGCACAGCTGTTTTCAGTAGAGAGCATGAGACACTGTGTTTTGCACTATCAGAGTATTTGAGTATCTACTCCACATCAGAGCATTTCCAATGCAGAGCCGTTAGTTTGAATTGGCTTCAGTGCCTAAAGAAAAAAATGGCACCTCGTGGTGAAGCGCTCAGGGGAGTTTTCCCATTCGCTGCACTGTCTCAACTCTACCAGCATCAATGAGGCACTGAAAGCTGTGTGCCTAGGAGGAAGTTTGTAGTTGCCACTTGGTTGTGGCCTGTAATCTTACAATCATATTATCCTGTTTGCATCTTAGTGAAAGGTCGTATCTGGCCTGGCTCATTAAGTGGGGAGAATTGGGAGAGAACAATTTGTGATTAGAAAACCAAACAGTGTCAGCTTTTGACAAGTGCACCCTATAAGCAGAACTGTGGGCTGTTGTCATTTCAGTCACGCTGTCCATTCACTGTGACTTTCACCACTAGGAACATCACAACAAGAAAACAGAATAGAAGTACAAAATTATGCCTCTGACTTTTATCCTAGTGTCATAATCAGAAACATATTTAGAGACCTGATTATTTGCATATTTTTCTTCAGAGTTAAATCCATAAAAGGGGGTTTAATACCTTGCTCTACTGTTCTAACTAAATGTTTCCACATTTTTTTCCAGTTAGACTCACTGTTTCACTTCTGGAAAATATTGTGTAATTACTTCCTGATGTTGTTAAAAACCCACAAATTCTCCAGAGGTCTGGTTGCTTCTGCTTTGTTCTACTGGATCATGTTTCATTTAATCGTCCATTTTATTAATTGGAAATTTTTAAAATAGTGTTGACGAAAGTTTGTTGGGTTTTTTAAAACGTATAAATCAATGACATTCTATCTTGTAGTCGTATCTGAAAAGGTTAAATACCCATTTTGAGAACCAGGCATGGAGAAGAAAATAACAGTTGGCAAGAGAAAATGGGTAATGATGCATGACTCAAAGTTAGAACAAAATGTAGAGCTTGAACTACAAACAAGCTGATGTTTCAGTGCTTCGCCATCAAGTGCGTCCCGTTTCCAGTCCTCAGAGTGCACGCATGACGCCATGAAAAATCAGAGATGCAATCTTCCTCTGGGGAGAAAAATACAGCCCTGCAGTCTGGTTTCCCAGTTGTTCCCACTGAACTTCACAGCAGCTTTTGCTGGTCGGGTTCTCTCTGTGGCTGTCTCCATACAGAAGGCTGGAATCAAATATATGTGGGGAAAAAACCAGCTGTTCTGCTTTTGTGGGCGCACAACATCTTCTGAAGTCTCTCAGCTCTACCTCGACAGTTGCAAAGAATGGTAGTAGAATATATTTGAGATTTCTGATGATCACCTTTTTTAAATTTTCTCTCCCTGCTGGAAAAGAAACAAAAGCAGTGTGCAGCAGCTTCGCTCTGGCTGCTCTTCCAGTGGAAGTATTGCCCAAGTCAAACGTGGATCTCTGTGAAACACTGGACTTTTATTTGCCTGTTGTCAGAAACAAGACTGTTCTGCAGGCTGCCCAGCAGGTTAAGAATGCCTCTTCTCGCCACTTAAAATGAAAACTGAACAACTTGAATGAGCACGTATGCCTTTTTTCACCTTTATGGAAACCAAAGTGTTAGCTGATATGACTGGGAGGCATAGGGCAGAGAAAAGACAAGTTCAGCACTGAGCAGCATCTTGCAGACGAGTATTAATAGAAATTAATTGCTAGAATTTTCTTTTATATTGCAAAACAAACCATGATCTGAGCTTAGAATATTTTTGGTTGCTGGCATTCCACTGGTAGCTGAAGGTTATGGGATGCAGCTCACAGTATTTGTACAAAGTGTTACCTAAGTAGAAAAGCAGACAGTAGGTTTGGAACTGGTCAGTGGAGATGGTGAACTTTTCAAGCAAAGGCTCTTAGGACTGAAAATCTTCAGTGTTTTCAAACACAGTGGAGAATTCTGCTGAACATATCAGGGCAACAACAGCCAGATATGCACAAACAGCAGCTCAAAAAATAGTGAATTCGAACCCACCTGAAAGCAGGAGAATCCTGGTTTGACAGTTTAGTTTGTACTTTCATACAAAACTCAGCATTCTTTCTTTCTTTCTTGTGTCTCCAAATATAATTTTCTGAAAATTTCAGCTTTTTTTTCTTTGAAAAAGGAAAATCACAAATGGAGTTCATTTCAGTAGTAAATCACAAATGAGGAGTGGTTGTGTGTGCATTATCTATTTCACTTTTGCATGCCTTCCTACTGACTTTTACACATCAACCTTTTCAGCCATCGTAATTCTCCATCTTCTTAATTCACTCTTTTCTACCTCCCCTATTCATCACTTGGACTAATCTCTCTGGGGAAACCTGCTTGCTGCTTAACCTTTCACCCCAGAGTTAAACAGCTAATTTCTCTTTTCTAGCTACTGATCCAGGCAGCAGGTTAAACTTGTTTTTTGTTTTTAAAGGCGGGGGAGGTGTGTGGCAGAAGGAGGCACAGTAGGTTTATGTGTTAAAAAAAAGGCTTTTATCATTACCTGCAAACTTTTTCACCTATCAGTAACGACTGAAGTTACAATTAAACTTCAGTGTCAGTCAGTCACTCAGCGTTTAAATGCAAGGAAGTTAATCTTCCTAAGTCTTGTTAGAGGCTATTTTTATACAGCCTTTTAACATCAAAGCTAGAAGCCAGGCATTTAGTGCTCATATTTGGTTTACAACCTGGTCTTTTGAGCTGAGGGGTGCACACCAGCTGGATTTCTAGAACACTTTAAATGCAAATGAATTGTACATGTTACGCTGTTGGTTTTCTTTAAGACTTCCAAAGGTCATTGAAAATGTACAAGGTTGAGACCTTTGTTACAGCTGAGTATTTTTATCAAGTGATTCATTTCCTTCTTTTCATTTTGGTTTTTCTCTTTCGCAGCTTCATAGCAGTGGAGAACATAGAGAAGTACTGTGTTCTGATCTCATCTAAAGCTGTTTATTTCCTCAAGAGTGGTGACTACACCGACCGCGAAGCCATCTTCCTAGAAGTGAAGTACGATGACCTCTACCACTGCCTTGTTTCAAAAGATCATGGGAAAGTGTACGTGCAGCTGACCAAGAAAGCTGTTAATACAAGCAGTGGTGTAGCAATGCCAGGCCCATCACAACAAAAACCAATGGTAAGGACTGGCGCCTGTTGGGTCTTCCATGCAGGGTTTCTTTCCCCCTCCATGCACGTACTGATGCCAAAATATTTCTACTCATCAGTGTTTGCTTTCTTGCACTGTTCAATAATGAAAACTTCATTCTGCCAGCAGTGAAAATAACTGCTGCCAAAAAGGTTGCGCTGAGTAGAACTTGTTCTCCTGAGAAAAGTTGAAGGTAAAATCTGAAATACTCCTGAATGCACAGGGTACATTAGGAAAGATTTCTTCAGCTGAGAAATAATCTTAATTACACAATACATGCAGTTAAGCACTGTGCTATTTACTGTAGTGCTCTCCCTGCATACATGGCATCTTCCAAAGATTGGAAATTGATTGTTGATGTCACACATGCAAAAATTACTCCGTATCTCACCTCAATGTCGTGGGTTTTTGCTTCATTACAGTAGTTGTTCCAGGTCTGTTTTACAGACAAGGTTACAAGCTCACCCCTGACCTGAGTCAGTTTACATTCCAAACAGAGCAGCCAGATGAAAGGTAGGAGAGGAAGCAAAGGAAATAACTTCAGATATTGCAAGATGTTTCTGTTCCCACCCACTATCACCGAAACTCTTGTTACCTGTGTTTCTCATTTCTTCCATCCCTCATCCTCAGCCCTGAGAAGATTTCCACTGAAGCACTTCTATTCCCTCAAGCACAGCCATGCAAATTCCTTCAGTCAGTGAAATAAAAATATAATGGTGCCTCTTTAACAACATCCGCATTTCTTTCTGCAGGTCAATGTGAAATCTGAAGTTCTTGCAGTGAAGCTATGTCAAGAAATAAACTATGCAAAGAGCCTTTATTATGAACAACAGCTTATGTTAAGACTCAGTGAAAATCAAGAACAATTAGAGCTGGACTCTTGAAACATCTTCCTTACTGCCAGAGTGAACTGCAGGAATCAGTCTGGAGCTGATGGTATTCTGTAATTAGAGAAAATACTATATGGGAAGGAAATAAATATGATTTTAGTATTTAACTGTATGGAATCATTGTGAGTGGGCTTTTTTTGGTTTTGTTTTTAAAGCATTAGTTGTCTAACAAAGATGCAGCTCAAATGCATTCAGTTCTGGGAAATGCCTTGTATTTTGCTAACATGTATATATGTAAAAGTGTTTCTTGTAAATAAGAAAGTCCAGACCAGGGTGTCGGTATGAACACAGGTCTGTTTACAGTGTAAAGAAATTAAAGGAGCGATACTGAGTCTTACTGCAGCACCTGAAGCTACCTGTTCCTTCCCTCTCCCTCTGCTTTTCACAGTTCAGGAATGTACGTAAGGAGTGTTTGTTAAAAAAAAAGTTCACTGCAGCTGTTGGAGCACAGAAGTTCTGTAGTTCTTAGCTTTAACACTGTGATTAGGGTGCACTGTTTTCTGTTGTGTTTTTTTTTTCTTACTGTGAGTACAGCTAACCTGTACCTCGTATTGCACTGAAAGGTCATTGCTTTTAACAAAATAATTGCGTTCTGTAAAATACTGCAGAGATGACTCACTGGCTTAATTACATTTCCAAAATACTAGATAACAAAAGGCTGAAGCTGTTCTGAATCCAGAACTCAAAAAACCTCGCAAAGTCTGTACCTCTGAAGGCCCCTGCTTTCGTGTTGTTTGAAAACAGTTCAAGCGAGCAGCCTTGGAAACTGAAATCCTTCCCTCCACGTGTTTGTAGTTGGCTGCTCAGTGCTGAACTCTGCTAGCACTGGGAAGTCAGGGTGGGGAGACATCACTGCATCATTTGTCTTAAGGATATCATCTTCTAAATTAAACTTTTTGAAATAATAATAATAAAAAAAACCCTGCTTTTTCAAATGCTGCATGTCCCACGAGTGTTTGTCTCATCAACTACCTGTATTCCCAGGAACCAGGTAGTCCCCTGGAACCTTTTCCAGAGGGAGTAATGAGTCTGTCTGTCTATCCAAGAGGGAATAGCCTGAAGAAAGTTACAAGTAAAACTGTTTTTAACTCCTGTAATGTGAAAGGCAGAGGACTGCTGTGTGAGGACAGATGTCGTATCAGTGGATGTGTGGATGGTCTGTCACTAGAAATACAAAAGGCCCGTTATGCAAATGAAACTGATTTAATGCACCACTTTTGTATGTTTCTCTGTATAATTTTTAAGTAAAATGTAGAATTCAACAAGTGCATTGGCTCTGCAGTGCTTTAACCAGTCAGTCCTATTGGATTCTTGCTAGTCCCTGCTCCTCTCCCCTGCAAAACTGTTTTCTTCCAATGCTGCAAAGCCTGGTTGCTAAAGCAGGTAAGAAGGAGGGTAGGGTGAATAAAAGCCAGCTCCCAGCAGAATGGCTTGCATAGTTTGTTGTGCAGCATCTATGTAAGGAATGGGAGTGCAAACACCTGAGAAGTATGGCAGTGCACCTCAACTCAGTGACCTGAACTCAGAGAACTACAGGCTACAATGGATTTGATTTGTGTTTTCCTTTGGAAGGTGCTCAACCTGTTGGGGTTTTTTTTGGCTCGTGATAACAATTACTTAAGGCTTCAAGAAATTTACCCACTGTCTCAGATGTACAAGAGGGCCGTGGACTGCAGCTGGCTTAGGCTACTCAAGTCATGTTACCATACACACTGACACTTTGCTCCTCTCAGCTACAGTCAGCCCACTGACTTCTTTTTCATTCATACAGAGTTCTCTCAAACAGGTTTTCTCTTACAGACACAGCACTGATTACTAGGAATACTGTTAGTTACACTTGCAGGAAGCACATTGCCTCTTGTAACATTCCAGAACAAACTGAACTAGAACTTTGTTGTTTTTTGTTGTTGATTGCTTTTTGGTTTTTTTTAAGCTCAAATGATGTTCCTTGTTGCTGTAGCCCAACTATTTTTGGATCATCTCAGAACTCCTGTGGACTTCCTATTGTTATTGGCACTATTACCATTATTACTAAGTGAATAAGTACAACTTTCAGATTCCAAGGGCCACACTCAGAAATAGTTTGTAGAGGAGGAGGTGCAGAGGAAGTACGAGCCTTTAGCTTTCACAAAAACTATACACAAACTGAGACAAGGCAATGTAATAATTCCACTTATCAAATCACGTAAAGTTCTGAGCTTTATGAAGGCAGTTAAATGTCATTCAGCCTGGCTTTATTTGAGGAGATAGGAATTGCAGCCATGAAAGTAGATTGTCTGGAAATTTCAGAAGCTGTGGGAGAAAAAATTGCTGATGAGAGAGAATAACACAGCTTCTGTGCTACAGCAGTGCCTCGCAGTACATCACCTCAGCTATAGGGAGTTAAGTCAGTCCAAACAGCACACCACAAAGAATGGCACATTAGCTATTAAGCTAATTAGTGATTGAGCTAATGTGATGTGTGAAAAAGGCACCCTCATGTTTCTAACATTTCTGCAGAACTATGTGGTCCACCATCACTAAAATAAACCAGGCTTGTGACCAAACTTTTCATGTTTCAAATATGTCAAAGACCACAGCTGACCACCTCATTTTTTTTTTTCTAGAAGCAATTCTGGACACACAGAATTACAGAGCTCCTCTCTGTCCCAATCTGTATCAAAAGCTGTGGCTGCAAAGGTCTGTTTCACTGCCTCAGACCTGACAAAGCAATCGAACCACAGAGAATTGCTACTCTGAATCACTGATGTGTTACTAACAGGAGCAGTGACAAGGCCACTAAGACTTCTTTTTTTCCTGAGGAAGCAGTATTGCTAACAGGAGAAATCTGGTAAACAGCCTGGGTCTGCAGCAGCATAAACATACAGAAAACAGATGCATACCATGAATGCTAAAAGTGGAGGGAAAAAAAAGAAAAGAAAAAAGTAGCATCACATACCCTACCCATAACATAACATAATTCTGTAAGTTTTATTCCTGTAGACATTCCTTGCCAGGTAGCAGGCTGCAGCACATCACAGGTGAGGGGAACAGATCAAGTATCTGTCTCCCTTGCTGCCTCTGGAAGAGAAAGGCAGGGGACAGATTAGAAGAAAGACTTTAACAACCCTTAGGCACTCAATTCCAAGTAGGAGTGAGGGTCTGCACGTACCAGGGTAACATCAGGCTGAAACAGTTTTCACAACAGTCACTACTGGACCATAAACAATTCTGTTACCTACTCCAACTTAGCCATCTTTAAATAAATTACAGGCAATAAACCAGGAAATACACAATGAGATATGCCTGAAATAAGCTAAACAACATGCAAGATGTGGACAATATCCTTCTTTCTGCTCTTGAATTCTTTTCCAATAAATCAACTCGATGATAGCTGAACAGCTTAAGCTGTGAATGCTGTTTAATCAAAAAGTGCAGTGCTTATGTTTTTGTGGAGAGAAAGTAAGTGGCTGGAAGTTCCACATCTCACAACAGAAAAGTAATCACAGTAATCACGACAAGGAGTTCAAGGTATGCTCTCCCATTTCCCAGAGATGGTGTTTTCCACCACTCAGCTATTCTCTCTCCAACTGAAGACTTGGTCCCCAGGATCTTGGATCAACTCCATAAAAATGTGTCTAGAAAAAAAAAAAAAATCATAAATCCTTTTGTCTTCGCTGTAACAACTGCGCACTGACCTGATTTGTACAGGGCATGAAGCACCAGATGATGACACCCTGAGGGAAAACCTTGCTTGCTCTGCTTCTCTTCCTTAGAGAACATTCCTGTATTTTCTAATCACAGCTAATTCAGGTACCTGGCTCTGAAAAGCAGGGTCTGGGCATACACTGCACATTACTGGCAGTTGCAAAGAGATAAAAACAAAAGAAAGGGCATTTTTATTAATGCCACAGTTAATCAAATACTGCTTAAATAACATTGTTTCTTACAAAGAATGACACCATATACATATTTGTGTGTGTATATTTATGTAATATATCTATTTCTCAAACTTACCTTGCAAAGTGATGGCCTTACTCCCCACACTTCCATTCTTAAAAGTATAGTTGCTATAAACAAGGATCACCGAGTCGTCTTGTCTGAAAAAACAGACTGGGAGCAGAGCTTTGCACTCCAATCCATGCTTGGTGGTAACTGCTTTGTCAGTACACATGATGCTGCTGTTTTATCAAATATGGGGCTAGGATGAAAACATCACCAATTCCCCATGAATATTATTGGTTCAGATCTATTCCAGCCTGCTGGTAGTTGGCCCAATACTCTGGTAGCCTTAACAAGGAATCAGGGCAGTTCAAATCTACCTCCTTGCTAACACTGCAGTTACCTCGCAGAGAAAATGTTTCATTAACAGAATCCAGGCTGCTTTCTCTAGCACTGAGATGTACTCCTTTCCTAAGGTCTTTACCATCAGACTTTCTGAGTGGGAGAACGTGAGTAAAGCAGCACCAGATGTGCACACAAGGCTGGGTCCTCACACTGCCCCTGGGTTCGCACGGCTGTAACACAGCTCAGTTACTCATGAAAGGAGGCCTGCCAAAAAGGGAAAAAAAAAGAAAGTTACTCATTAACCACTGACAAATAGTGAAAAAAAAAAGATTATATTTTTTCCTATTTTCCCTCAGTGGAACTACAGCATATTCAAGTATAGAAGTAAAAATAATCCTGGCGCTAACTGCAGTTACATAAGAGGTAAATGCCTACTGCATTGTATCAGTTCTATTCACGGCCTGCTGTGCACTGTTGTCTCAGTGCAGTCAGACTCTGCTATCATAAGGGAGTGCTGAGGCTTTCTTGTAACAGGCACACTGCTGCCCAAGCAACATGCCCAGCACAAGCAGTTCTCTCTGTGGATAAGAAACAACCTTGCACCTCCGGCCTATTCTGGTCTGACTCGAAAGTACTAAAAGGCCATGAGAGAAGTAAACAGCTTTCATGTGCGTTTACACTTTGGATAAATGGATGGGTCACCCAAAGGACAAGGACTGTGTATGGCAGCTACAGAACAATTGTTTCTGCACACTAAAAATGCCAGCAAAATCAAAAAATGGCAAGAAAAGCCCCCTGGATACTGCAGCTGTGGAGAAATTTTAACAAATAGAGAAATCTATCAAATCCACCATCCATCAACCCTCTGGAAATAGCAACAGCACTTGCTTTGACCCTCGAGATTGGCTCACCATTCCTAATGCCTGTCGTTTGCCAGCAGCCTTGAAGCAATCTGCAGTCAGCAATGCAAACCACCAGGTACAGGGTAATGGTGCAGCAAAAATTTCACCTCAGACTTTGATGAGGGCAGAGCAAACAACAAACTCCACACCACTTGCAGGAGAACAGAACCATGTTTCAGTAGGGCCAGGCTCCTGACACAGCAACCCAAAATACCAGGGAGAACATCAATGATTTCTCCCCTCCTTCCAAAGAGCACCACCGAACCTCACACGGGCTTTGAAAATGTTTGCAGAGTAACCAGAACAGAAACTGCAGACGTTTCACAAAAGCATCCCAGCACTCACAGTAGAAAGAGCTGAATTTGGCCCAATTACAGACATTTAAACTGAAAAATTGAAAGCAGTTCAGTACCTTGACTAAGATCCCATAGTGAAGTACAAGGCCAACGTCAGAACACAGCTGCTGCTTTCTCTTCTTTACCACAGCACAGTCTGATTGCAGCTTCATAGCACCTAGAAGAGCCATTAGTGCAGCACAGCATGAGAACAGGCAGCAACAAAGGATGGCTGGATGGCTCCTTCCTGTGATCATGCATCACCCTGCAGCCACCTGCAATCTTCCAGGCAACAGAAGCTTTTAACCAAATTTGTAATAACTATTAAGGCATTACGGTGCTGCTTCTTTTCACTCGTTACCTTTTGTTCTCTCTGCCAAGCACGCACCGGAGCAAAGCTGATCTGCAGAATGTGGATTTATACACCAGAAGCCCAGAAGGCATCACAAGATGGTACACAAATTCCCACAGCATCACCACTGTTGGAATGCACTCAGAATGGGAAGATGAGCATCCGTTGGCAATGCAGAGGTTATACAGCTCTTTGAAATATTCACCACCAAGGACAAGCAGCATAGCAGTGCTGCGTTCACCCAGCAATCCTGGTATCACCGTTTGCTGTGGGTTCCTGCAGAAAGTTGAAATTACCCACAAAAACACGACCATACACTTCCTGTGCCAACCAGCATGACTTATGCACCTACCCTTTTCTGCCCATCTTTCATACGCAAATGCTGAAATCCAAGCAATGTGCAAGAGAAGCCATGCTGTAACCAATCACTGACTGCTGTATTCCACAGAAGAAGCATCTACATCCTTTCCGGGTTACATTCGGCCACACTTCTTCCCACTGCTTGCGCTGTAGTAAGCAACAGGCTGCCACCACAGGCTGCCACCACAGGCGGGACGCACAGGAGGGTCCCAGCATTGCACACAAAGAGAAAAGGAGAGAGGAGGTATTTCTGGAAGCCTGGCTCCTCTTCAGAAGAGAAATGTTTCCCTTGGCTTGTGCAAGTTGCTCAGACTGTGCGCAGTAACAGGCTGAAGAAGCCAGCTTTCCATTCCCTGTTCCATTACTCTTTTTGATTGGCACTTTAATGAGGGCGCTAGGGGTCGACCCCCTGCCAGGGGGCTGGTTCATGCCCCGTTTATCTCACAGTCCATGTAAGACTAAAATAACACGCCAGGCTGAGTTTCACTGCCTTGTGATCCAACAGCCCACCATGATGGATTGAGTGACTGCAGCAAGTTGGCAGCTAAAGTGTGTTGTAACAGTATCTTTCTGTCAGCGCAACACAATGGATTTGCTGATTCCTGGGTTTTCCCAGTGTTCATCGTTACCATCGGCACAGAATTTTCTAAAGTTCATTTTCCAGAGGGCTGCAAACTGATAATAAATAACATACCAAAGGTTACACCATGCTTTTTTCCCCCTCCGCTGTCCTACTGCTGACGAAGTAGGGCTGTGGTGCCAGCTTTACTGCAGATGCAACAGCCATAAATTCCTATCACTTACTTTTCCAGAAAGGGCAGCTCTGACACTCTCTTTGTGTGAGTTCATCCTGCTGGGCCAATGCACGGCACACAGGGCATTTCAGCCCTGAACACAACGCTGAATCCAATGCAACACAAAAGGATGCTGCCACGTAAAGCAGTTCTCTCCACAAGAGCCACAGACTTGTTTTGGGGCTGGGTTTACAGCGTGCAGAGACATGAACATCAGCGTGTTTGTGCTGGGCATCCAGAACTGATCCAGATTTGCCCCCTTCCACCTCTGATACTCAAGATCCATATAACTCTAAGGAAAATCAAGTGTGCCCCTGCCAACAAAAAGAATGACTAAGAAGGTGAATGCACAAGAGAAATGACAAAATGCACACAGAAGGGACTTAAGCAGGGAAGATCAAAGACAAGGATGCAGGGATATGAAGGAAGGGTGTAATGGGAATATGGGGCCAGACTGAGGAGCTGGATGAAGAACAATATATGGCTGCTCCCAACAAGAATTTGCTTTTTACACTGATGATGTGAATCACTGCACAGCATAGAGTTCAATTCAAGGTGCAGGAGAAACAAGCTTCACGAGTTATACATCCGTATTTGTGAAACAGAAGAAACATCCTTCACTACAAACTGAAACAGCAGCAGCGTGATAGGGTCACTACTGGTGCAAGTCTTTGCTAGCTCAGAGCAGGTAATTACCCCAATACCTTGCAGAACTTCTCAGGAGAATCTAGCTCAGAGTTCTGTGCACCCCAGCACCACAGCCTGCAGACACATTACTCATCCAGCTTTGAACCTCAGAGGCTGCCAACAATGCCGACACAGCAGTGAAACAGAAGATGTGCTGTGAAAGCAGTTGGAAGCTTTACTGAGGCCAGCGCTTGTCAATCCACCTCTACCCTGCCAGTTCAGCTCAGCCCGTATCTGCCTACACAAGCTGCTGCAGCCAAGCCCTAAGAGCTCCTCAGGGGAGGGCGAGATACTTACACCTTAGCACAGTAACACTGAGGAGGGCACACTGAGCATACAGCCAGAAAGCCTGGGAATTATTAGGAAAAACGAGTGGGTGGGGGAGCTCAAGGGACCAGTGGGAGGATGCGGGAAATCAGTAACACTGATTTGAATAACTGGTAACAATTATTAGATCTTTTTCAGTATGAATCATCTCTCAGAGACTCACCACTTGAATGATGTCACTCAAGGGGCAGTAAAAATACAGTAGAAGAAACAAGCGTGCCCTGAAACAAGGGCTTCGAGCCGTAAGGTGAAAGAACAAAGTGGACTGAGAAGTGCTGCAAACGTGTCTAAAAGGGAGAAACTTTTGTGGAGAACACACACGTTAGCAGGCAGGTTGAACAAGCTTTAGGAAAATTATGGTGTTACTTAAAGCTCTGCCAAATCTCTTCAAGCTGATGGAAAAAGAGTGGTCCTCCTTATCTGGTGACCGCTGAACTTGTCCTTGCCCCATTCTCTCTCCAGTGGTGACATCTGCATTTGAAAAACAACAGGCTGTAAAATTAGTCAGCCAGAGCCATCCCGAGGGAACAAAACAAAACCAGAACAACAAACCAAGGCCCCAAACAAGCAAACAAAAACATGACTTTAAACACAATCCATTCTCCGGGTTCACCAAATGTACAGAACTGCTTCTGTCATTGCAGGGGATGGGGCAGCAGAGAGCAGTGCTGCCTTGTGCAGATTTCGACTGCTACTTTTACTTTTGAAACAACTGCATGAGGAGAAAACCTGCAAAGTAACCAGTGGCATCAGCAACAGGCTGATGCAACAGGCAAGCCCAGAAACTACACTGCAGTTCATACTCTTTTTCTCCACCCCTTCTTCTAACACACCCCTAATCTTTCCCATCTACAAAAGAGACCTACAGCCCCTTTCTGTCAATAGGAATACCAAGCTCGTGCACCCGTTCTACATTCATTTCTCACCTATCAGAAAAAACACTGGAACTTTAAGAAAGCAGAATGACATCCCTGTTCCCTGGCAGGAGAGGAGTTAGTGAGCTCTAACTGTAACAGTGGGCTGCACCACAGCACTGCCATTCCTGCCCTCTCGCTGGGTGAACCCGCATTGCTCTGGATGCACCAAGGCATGTCACCAGCTCCCTACCATCCTACGGCAACGCTGGGCTGGCCTGAATGCACATCTGGTCTGTGTGGTAATGGCCGTCTGAGCTTCAGTCCTTCCTCAACATCCAGGAATTTGAGATACAAGGGAGACACTGTCAGTACTGCTTTGCAGCCAATCTCCTAATGTAAAGCTGGCAGTGCCTGAGGAGCTGTACATGAACTCAAACGCACATGAAGAGCAAGAGGAGGGGGAGGGAAGCCGTCCTGCTGCGCTGAGCAGAGCAGAAAATACTCTCAGCTCTAGGAAGGCTCACAGCTCCCTGAAGTCTGTGCTTATCTCAAGGTTTATACAATGTCCCTTCCATTTTAGACAGAGCTCCTGGCATTTACCATCTGAAAGTTCACTACCGATAAAAGGCTCTTTAAAGCCTCTACAAAGACCTCTGTTTTATGGAATTTAGGCATGCTTACAAAAATCAAGGGCTGAGCTCCCAGAAACGCTGTGCAATAGGCACTTCAGTGGGTTTCAGGCCTTCCTCACCTACAGTGAGTGAAAAGGAAGATCAGAGAACAGGAGTTCCAATTTCAAAACACTGACCTGAAGCCAGAGAACTACATTTGAGGGTTTAAGCACTCTACTGGATGTTACTTTCCAACAAAGCTGCCACCCCACTAACTTCAATGTGCTTGGAGAGTTCTTGGGAGAAGAAGCAGTGAAGATTTCAAAACAGGCCAACAGAGTAAATTCTGCTCTGGATTCCGTACCCCTGGAGGAAAGTCCATGATTTATATAGAGGTGATGTGAGTAAGGGCCATACTATGCCACATGCGTTAGTAACTGAGAACAAAATTAAGCTTAATGGTTAGCATAATGCTATGTTTTTACAACATCTGTCAGCAATCATTTGTATTTACTTGCGCTGCAAATGCAGATGAAAAGTCAGAGAAATATAAACATCAGAATTCACTGAATTCCCACCAGCCCTGCATCTTCCCACAAAGACTCTCTAACCATTCCTGTTCAGGCACTGTTTGCTCCCTGCCCTCTCCAGCATGGAATTTCTTCCTCATTTCTTCTCTATGACCAGGAATTACTGGTAGAGGTTCTACACTGGAACAAACACTAACTAACCCTATGGCCATATTAGCATTTACTTCAGTGCTCTTAAGACAGCAATCAGATCTTTTCTGGACTCAAAACAACAAATCAAACTCCTTTCAGTTCCTGCTCTCTCCTTGGCCATGCCTCACACTACAGCAAGAGAAGGCAGGGAAAGCCAGGGTTGTGCTCTACTTGAGTTGTACTCCACCTGTGCAATGCAGGGTGAGCAACAGGTTAGCTGGGTGAAAAGTTCACTGCAAGCTGAGCTGTCTGTTTCTCTTGCTTAATTTATCCGATATTTGGCTAACCTTGCTCTGAACCCAGCCCCCAAGACCCCCTTCCTCTCATCCCTCCCCAGCGGGCTCATGTCAGCCAAAGACACCGCCCCTTCTCCCTTCTCCCTGACCCTGCTGAGCGGAGCGGGGGCTGGGACACAGGGCCAAGCACAGAGCCAGAGTCCACGCGCTGGAGAGATAGCAGTTATTTATGCTTCGAAACAGGCCTCGTGCTCAGGAGCAAAAATATAAATCCTACAGCCAGCAACATTCACTTGGTATTGTATCCACATTTATCAGTTCTTCCGAGGCCGGATGGCACCCAGCCTGCACCCCCCACACCTCTGTGCTCCGCCGCTTCCAGAGATGCAGCACTCCTTGTGACCTTCGTGCAGTCCACAAACTGCTCACACAGCACACTGTACAAAAGGCTTTGTCCATCCCTGCAGGCTGACCAGTGATGGTGCCTACAGCTCCCCCAGGCCCCCCTCCTGCGCCCAGCAGTGTGCCAGCACTGAGCCCTGAGCAGACTACCCTGAATGCTCCAGTCCCAGCAAACACAAATTCTGCGTCACCTCCAGACCACGCACGTCACAGCTCCAGTCAGGTGACGCAGCCCACTGGAAACACTGCCCAAGAACACGGCTTTCTGAAAGGTCTTCATTATATTCCTGCTGTGCTCAGGACTGCTCCCAGCAATCTCCAGAGCAACACAAAGTGTGTTTGATGGCTTTCTCAACGCCTGGATACATCATCAGAAAACCAAACGCACACACCAAACCTGCCATGCTTTTGCTGCTCTGCTGAGCAGCTGGTACTCCTTCATCTAGGACTGTAAGAATCAACATGTTGTTACATTCACCTGCTGGCACTCTGGGCCTCTATGAGATGGTGAGCGAGCACGTGGCTAGGCTGCTAACAATACATGTTTCCTGCTGTAAACCTTAATTTCATTATGCTCTTTAACCTGAACAAGCACTCTATAGCTGTCCCACACCCAGGCTGCTCCTGCAGAAACTCACACAAGCAGCACATTGCTGTTAATGGTCTGTAACATCACTGCCCCAACACACTACTGCAGTGCCACTGGACACACAGAACAAAGCTGCAGTCTCACTGACGGGGCAAAGAGGAACAGCCTGACAGCTTTACAAGTAAGTGGAAATTCCTTGTGGTCTAAGAATAATATTAACTGGCTTCTCAGGATCACCAAATGACCTCGCCTCGACACATAGGTTAATTAGTCTGGAAGCAATGCAGATTGGAGAAGTTCTGATGTGGTCACTAATTTAGTGACACCATCCATTTCAAACCTCACCACTCCCACACCAAGGTAGCACAAGATCAGCCTGTAACAAAAGAGTCCTTGTTATTGAAGGAATCCCAGGCCCTTATCAAAGAACAAATCCAGCATCCCCCACCTAACCCCTGCATATTTTCAAGGCATGAAAATTGCTATGAAGAGCCAAGTAGAGTTGTCAGGAAGACATCAAACTTCAAACGACTGCATTAGAAAAAAAATCAGACGTTACACACCAAACTCTCAGCTCACATTGCATAACTCACCAGCATCTGTATTTCCCAACAGCAGACCCAGTGCAGACACCCTCCACTGCATCAGGACCATCTAAGCATTAAAATGGCAGACAATTATTGTAACTGCCCATAGCAGCAGTTCTTTGTGCTAAGTTTTCAAGCTAGAGGTTTTAACATCTCTTCAAAACTATTCACAGTTAAAATAGAACAGGAATGACATGGCAGGCATCAATGATAACATGTAAAATCAATTGCAGAATGCAGGTACCCCACATCCAAGCCCTGTGCTCCTTCCATTCGCTGCACAGAAGAGCAAAATCACTTTGTGAGAAACCACACCAGCATGGGAACATTAAGGGTAAGCTGAACTGAAAGGCAGCTCAACTCGTGGTTTAAGAATCATCCCATTAAAGAAAAAAAAATAAATAAAAGAAGCTGATGTGATAATTTTAATCTTTTCGGCTTCTCCCCAAAAGTCCAGAGTTTGTCAACATCAGGAGAGGGCTTGTGAAAGCCCGGCCATTCCTAAATGGAACAGCTTTCACTTCAGAAAGACAACCTGAAGGAGGATTGGTTGAACTTTGAAGGTAACAGCCTTCTTTTCAATGTATCCAACTTAAAGGATACTGTCATTTGTGGGAAACAAAAAAAAAAACCTGGCCCTCACCCACAGCAGGAAAACCTAAGGCAGAAACAACTGGAAACTGGAACTGAGCTTTCTGGTCTCTCTGGCAGATTCTTGGATTCTTCCAGACTGCACAAATTGAAGACTAATCTCTTTCCCCTAAAATGGCAGCCCTTCAAAAGCACGAGCCCTCTGCCTCCAGTTAGGGTTCAAGAAATTTCCACTTATTGCCTCTGCCATGAATGCCTGTCTGTGTTCACTCTGACAGCAGTCCCTTATACCTAAAGGGCAGGTTACCAAACGAGGCCTACAGACGTTGTGCTCAAAACCAAACCAAACAAAATTATCTCTGGACAACCAACTTCCACCCAGAACAGCCTTCGACATAAGACACCTCCGCAGATGGAAAAGGTGAAGAAACACAGCGCGATGGGAGACAAATTTGTCACATCAAAGTCAGCTGTAACAAAGGATAGGTGTGGAGAGACAAAAGCTTATCAAGTCCACAAGTCGCCTCCTATTTATTTCCACAGAAACTACAACCAAGAGCACAGTAACACTATTTGACAGAGCAAGTGCCCAGCTACAAAACACTATTTTTCAGCATAATCACCACCACAAGATCTGTATTTTCATCAGTGATGAACAACAGCCTGCATACCGTGCTCATAAAGACCTGTACCAGCAGAGGTGACTGCTGCCACTGCTGAAACCCACCTCCCACCCATCTCTCTGTGCTCACATCCACTTTTTCTCTCCATAAGCGTTCAGTGTCAAGGAATGTCAATGGGTGCATTCTTTTCCGCAGGGAAGAATTCAATTACACAGCTTTCCTTCAATTCAAAAAAGACAGGGGTCTTCTAGAGCATCTAATGGTGGGCCACAAAGATGATCAGGGGCTGGGAGTATCTCCTGCATGACGAAAGGCTGTGAGATCCCAGGCTGCTCAGCCTGGAGAAGGCTGGACTTGCTGACCCCAAGAAGTCCCTCCCAATCCCTACGATTCCCTGATTCATTGGCACTTCCATGTCAAACACCATTTTGTCAGACTGCCCCTCTGCTGCCAATCTGTTGCGCAGCAATAAACCATAGATCAATAGTGCCAAAAAGCTTCAACCTCTACAGCCATACCACCAACAGCGACCTTTGACATCGTGGGCCAACATAATAAAACAGAACTGAAGAATCACAGAATCAGTAAGTTCCAAAAAGACCTCTAAGATCATTGAGTTGAAATGCCCACCTACCGCAATGCTGCCCACTAAGCACATCCCTCAGTGCCATACCTCTACGTTCCCTGAACATCTCCAGTCGTGCTGCTTCTACCAGCTCCCTGAGCAGCCTGTGCCAATGCCCAACGATTAGTTTTTCCTAAAACCCAACTTGAAACACAGGACATTCATCCTGGAGGGATGTAACGGGCAAAGAGCCCCAAGCTCAGTGCTGGCACATGCCCTCATTCAGCCCCACTGCCCCCGGGGGTGCTGGGCACTGCTGACCGTGCTAACAGCCTCAAAGCTGACAAAAGAACAGACTCTCAGCTCAAATCCTCCCAGCCCACAGCCCTCCAGCTGGCCGTCCATCACCAAATCTCACAGCCTGGCTTCATTTCCCTCAGCCACCCAGCCTCCAAACTTTCCACACGGAAGGTGATGAGGCTCTGGAACAGGTTGCCCAAGGAGGCTGTGGATGCCCCATCCCTGCAGGCATTCAAGGCCAGGCTGGATGTGGCTCTGGGCAGCCTGGGCTGCTGGTTGGTGACCTGCACACAGCAGGCGCTTTTTTCCCTACCTGCCTTCAACATCGCCGCTCTGGAAGGTTCTGTAGCACCGCCTCGTTCTTCTCCCTCCATCGGCCCTTAGCGGCCAAGCGGCACCGAGCAGCGCGCCCCCTACTGGTCGGAGGCCGCGCTGCACCCACGGCTGCGCGGTGCGCCCCGAGCGCTCCATCATGGCGGCGGTTCTGTCAGCGCAGCGCGGGAGCCGCAACCGGGACCGGTTGTGTTACCCGGCTGTGCTACCAAGCGAACAACCCAAAATATTAAAAATCGCATCAAATCGTTCACATGTGGAACCCATTAGGAACACTGAGAAAGAATTCGCGTTCATTGTTTCGCTTGAAATATCAAGGTTATAAAAGTTAATGGCCGCCTGACAGGCGAGCTATATGAAACACTCAGAGATTTACGGAGAGGCCGCTGCGCTCTGCGGGCTGAGAGCCGCTCCGCAATGGGACCAACCTGTGGTTGGAGCGCTGGGGTTTTCTGGCAGGTTTTGGGGTGGTTTTTTTTCTTTATTTGACCTTGCAGAGCAGTGTTTGGCTACCACAGCACGAAGCGAAACGGCGAGGCTGCTTTTCTCTTCTTTTGAGTATTTATTTCTTTTTGTCCCGTTAACATCGAATAATGAAAGGAACTGTGAGGGCTTTTGAAGGGGGTTGTGAAAAGAACGAAAGCGGGAGAAAGGAAAAAAATATATATACCATCATAATGGCTTAATTTCTCACAGCATGTGCAGCGCAAATGAACAGTAAACACATACCACAGAAAAATGCAAACAAAGGCTGTGTTTGCTAAAAGGTCCAGGAAAACATGGGGAGTGCCCTGAGCAGTCATTTGTGCCATGAAACCCTCTCAGCGCTGTGCTGCTAGGTCCAACAAGCCCAGGTTTTGTAGAATTGCAGAACCATGGGATCCTTGGAGTTGGAAGGGACGCTAAAGGCCATCAGGTCCAACCTGCACTGAGCAGGGACACCCACAGCTCCATCGGAGCCCCATTCTCTGACCTTGGGTGTCTGTACCACCTCCCTGGGCAGTCTGTGCAGTGCCTCACTGTAAAAAAAACTTTTTCCATCCAGTCTAAATCTCCCCCTTTTTACTCCGAAACCGTTTCCTTTTGCCCCATCACAACAGATCCTCTGCCAAAGAGTCTGTTCCTTTCTTTCTTACAGCCCCTCTTTAGATACTGAGAGCCATTCTATGAGTCTACATCATCAGTGCAATCACATACTGCCTCATTCTGTAACATCAGGTAGGGTTGTACAGTTTGCTCCTTCCCCTGTTTGCATCTCCTAGATGCACAACAGGAACTGAAATGCACTGGCTAAGTGCTGTGTCTCATAAATAGTGCCTGTGGGTTTGATACAGGTGTTTCAAATGCAGACTCAGAGTGAAGATGGAGACAACGAATGTCAGGTGAACTGAACTATGCTCAGCAGCAAGCGCAGCCTTTCCTCTAACACACCTGTGCTCTCAGTGCATTTTAGCATTCTTGTCCTATGTTTGCTTTCTAAATTAAAGTGGCAGTACATTATTCCATCTACGATTTTATTTTCTTAAATGAACTAGAAGAGAGTACACTGCCAAACAAATCCCAAAGAAGTCTTCTACACTAAGGGTAGTGAGGCACCGGCACAGGTTACCCAGAGGGGTGGTGATGCCCCATCCCTGCAGACACCCAGGTCAGGCTGGAGAGGCTCTGAACACCTGATGGAGCTGTGGGTGTCCCTGTGCACTGCAGGGGGTTGGGGCAAATGGCCTTTAGGGTCTCTTCCAGCTGAAACAATCCCATGATTCTATGATCCTATGAAAGAATCATAAAGCCATTCTCCTCGGATGGAATTATGCCATCCCCTGATGTCAGGAAGTCACTTCTATAATAATAAACTTTTTCCAGTGTCAAGACTGTTGTGTTTGTTTTGTTTTGTTTTCCTATCAATCTGAAGCTAAGAAGGAGCTGAATCCTATGAAAGAAATAAAACACATGTGAACATTTGCTGCCATAAGTAAAGGCAAATGTATTCTTGACAGTATCCCAAGATTTTTTTTTTCCTTGAAGATTTCTATAGGCACGTTTTTGATCACAAGATTGGAATATGTCATGAGCACATTCAAATATTCATTTGCATTGATATTGTTGCCAGAAGCCATCTCACAGCCATCATCAGACATTTTGGAGCCCCTACAAAGCTTTCTGTGGGATTGGAAAGCGTCCAACCAGGGGAAAGCAAAGCCACCGTGAGATTTGGACAGCCAGTTCCACGGGAAAACTGCACATTAATGAATGGCAAGCGCTCAAAGTAGTAGTTATGGTGAATAACTTGCAAGCAAATTATTGGCTGAGACCCATCATGTATTTAAGCTATTTGATAAATGAAATTTTGAAAGAAGCCTGTTTAAAAATAATCCATTAAAAGACAGCAGGCTTATTTTACAGCTAGATTTGCCAAACAGTACTGCTAGCTGTAATGAAATCACTGGATTATAAGTTGCCCATCAGCCTTAATGCAGATCCACCGTGATCCAACTTCATGCTGCACTTGTACAAGTTTAGGTATCATCAGAGCCTATCTCTGATTCATGAATTATCGGAAGAAATCAAAACGCAGCACCGGGTATCTGTAGTTCAGATCTCGCACTGTATTCCCAGCATTTCAGAAAAGGGCTTGTGTGCTTTGTTCTTATTTTCTATTTCCTCAGCACTGGTCTATAAAATCCACTAGATCCACATTTCAGTTCTTTGTCCCAGGAACTGAAGACACCAAACCCATTTTAGCACTCCGGACTTTTCACACCTGTATTGCCCACTTCAGGATACATCAAGCTTACAATCCCCTTTCTAACCATCAGGCCTAACAGTCCCTCTAAGTTTAAATTCAAATCCTGAAGGCCTTAAAAAAGCATATCCAGTTGTCAACTCGTTAGGCAGCATAACGCAAGCTCTCTGCTTTTTGGTACACCTCGTGCTTAAAAGGAAGCTAATCTCAGAGATATTTAGGGCAGTTTGCAATGTTAATGTATGAGAAGGTGTGGACACAGGCATGTACAGGTGAGACTGCCTGAAGGGAAGGCAAGGAGCTGAACAATCTGCATGCACAGCATTCTGGCTCAGAAACTCTCCAAACACAACCCTCCCCAACAGGGAAAATTGGAAGAGACAGATGAGAGGATGAAAAATGAAGGGATCAGCAAAAATGAAACCTAATATAAACCCGACTAAAATAAACTCAGCATGGCTCCTGTGGCTCATTCAAAAGAACATCTTCTCTGAAAGTTCATTTGCAATATCACTGGAGAAATGCAGAATATAACTTCTGTGTTGTGCAAGATGAGGAGGCACTGGCAAATCTGTCTGATGAGATGGAGAAGTTTGTAAAGAGAAGTACTGAGCACTGCAAGATTGCCTCACAGGAAATGCGGCAGAAAGTGACAGCACTCCTAAATATTGGGGTTAAGAGTTTGAAAGAATGAAGATTTCTTTAAAGAATTGGTTGAAATGAGGTCAGAAGGCTCAGTGCTGTGACACTGCAATGATTGAACCAAGGAACTTGTGCTATTGAACAATTAACCATAGCTGTTAGTACACGACTTTTGTTTTTTTTCTGAATGTATGTAGCAACTCTTGCTGCAGGACATCAACACTGTTGTTTTTTTTTATATAAATAGTTGTCAGAGTCAGCAGCAGATCCCTCCTGGAGAAATTCAAGGCTGTATTTCATTTGATTAATGTGCTTGTTAAGCCTCAGCTATGGCAACGGGACAACAGAGAAGCTAACTGTGTTGTAGGCTTCAAAAGTATGAGAATAATTGATGTGGGTCGAAGGGGTTTGTTTGCTTTTGTGCATGGTTTTTTTATGCAATAGCAGACAGTTGAGAAATATGTCAGATCACTAATACTGAATTTTCAAGAATATTAGGATATAAAAAGCTAAAAAGCTGCAGACTATTCAGCTACCAAATTAGCTGGTGCCAACCTCTGTCTACTCTCTTTAGCATAGCCCTGAGACAAGCAGTAAATTATTGTCCAGCTCTACAAGTATATTCCATCTCTTTACAGCTTTGATGGGAGTCCAGAAGACACCACAAGGTACTTTATTGTTGGGAGAAAAAAGCCATGCAATAGCTTACAAATTGATTTGTGATTGTGTCTAATCCTATTGCTGGTTTTAGTCAATCCTATTCTTCCCACTGTGTTTTTCACAGAGGGAAATGTGGGCTGGCACCCTCAGGATTCAGCTAGGAGCTGCTCTGACTTCTTTTTCTTGTACCTGAGAAAGTCTCCTCATCTCAGGCTGACACTGAACTCAAGAATTGCTTTTCTTCTCTGACATAAGGACATTAAAAAAAAAAAAAAAGGCATTTATTGCTCTGCACTCAACAACTGAGAGAGCAGAGACAGTGAGCTTGTCACCTCTGCTATTGCAATGGGCAAAATTGCAGGGGGTTATAATGACAGTGCAAGTCTGTTGAGCTCTGATATCACTTGTTTTCTGTTACAGCCATTTCCATCTTCTATCAACATTCTTCTGTGATGAGTCCTTATTATTATAAACCCAAATTCCATAGGATAGCATTTTCCATATAGCCGCGATGTTCCAGAAGCAGTATCACCTCTGCGTTTATTTCAAGACCCCTCTCTGCATAAAGAAACTGAGAAAGAAAATCTCTTCCAGGAGATTTTCCTGGAGAAGACAGCACTGAATTACTTATTTTTTTACAGCACTTTAATGCTGTAATGTGCTGAGGAGGAATGCAGGGAGAACTCAATGCTTAAAGCAACTAGCAGCTATGCTGCCACTAACACTAAAAAGGGAAGATAAAGAATTTCATGTCATGTATTCATTCACAGTAATCATACAGATGGTTATTTGAGGGAAGAAATTGGTCAGGATCAAATCTCAGTGGCAAACTGCCCTGAAGACACATATAGGAAATCATCTGGGGAAGCTGGGGTCATCTTCATATGGAGCCTGCAGGCTTCTGAGAGGTTGGAGCTAAATCAGAGATGCCTGGCTGTGAGCAGTCTGTACAATACAGAGGAATTCTTTCAAATAACAAAATGCTTTTGCATAAGGAAAGAAAAGGAAAGGGAAGCACATCTACCTCGTACTGATGGGTCAGCATCAGCCCAGAGAACCACATGTCCTCACGATACCTAGGCATGATGGATGAGCTTTGCAGCTGGCAAGGGAAAAGTGAATAACAAGTCAACATGACCTTTGTTTTCACATATATGAGTTGCTGTGCCTTCCTCCAAAAAAATAAAAGGACGGACAGCAAACAGTAAGTGAGGCATGGGGAATGTTCTGAGCCAGCAAGATACAAAGTGAATGGATTGCTTTTTAGGGCACGGTGACCCACAGGAATAAATAGAAGTAACAACATGCTTCTTTTAGAGACTCTGTATTTGGATGGAAATCATAATGTCCCTGTTATTATGTAAGTTCAGAAACAAAAGGCAAGGTCTTGCCTCTGGCTGGTTAGGGCCTCCAAACTCCGCCTCAGATTCTATCTACCCTGTTTTGTTTTTTTCCATATAATTGTTCTTTGGTCATCTCCAAGCTGAAATGAGAGTACTTCATTCCTTCGTGTAAGGGAGAACTTCCTTTTGTAGATTTATGCAGAGAAATCAGCATATCTACGTCTTGATTTTTTCAACTTGAATGGCTTGATGCAAAGATGAGCAGATGTGCAATATGTCTCTTTATGTTCAGATTTCTTTTCAGAAGAAAAGCAGGAATGGCCTCTGAGAACTCTTGCTACTGAAGAGAGTGCTAACAATCTCCTTACTTTAAACTCAGCTATGGGGCATGCATTAACGTAAGGCACTAATGAGCCTGCACTCTTTGGGAAGGTGTGAAGCTATAAATCAACTCCTCATAGCTCTGTTCAGTTGTATCCAGTCCATGCAGGTCAGATCACTCCGTGCTTCTGCTGAAGCTTCAGCTTGAGGGATACAGGAGCAAGAAAAGAAGACAGGAGGAGGGACATCTCTTTATACCCCATCAGCAGTGAAGCTGTGTTCTGTGTCTTCCATCTCTAGCTCCCTAGTCTTCCATTCTAGTTCTAGGTTGGGGGAATTAAACCCCCTCCATTAAACCCATCACTGGTTTTCTCAGGGATGTTTGTTTGGTGGAAATGGTGTAAGAAACATTTGACATCAGCTTCCTCTATCCCAAAAACTTACGAAGAAGAGCTGTCAAAAAAAGTGGCCATCACCCAGTTGATTAAAGCCACATGAATAAAAGAAAAATAGATGATCCAAGGTCACCTCATTTTCTTTCCCAGCAGTTGAATGTCAGCTAGAGGAAAACACGAGGCTGAATTCATGTCTGCTACAAACAGATGTGGTCCCTTTGAAATAGATGTACCCACTTACTCACACGGTGCCTGCATTAAGTCTGTTAGTGGGTTTTTATGAGATCTGGCAAGTGTAATGCTATCTGTTAATATCTGAAGGTGGGAGTGTTCAGGGAGTTGTCTAAAAGGCTTGCAAGACTAGATCTGGTGATATCCACCCACACTAATTAGCACATTACATAAAAGTACAACAAGTTTCTCTTTGCAAACAGTAGAATCACTTGCCCAGGCACTTTCTGTGATTCTAGAAGAGCTGCTGGAAAGGACTCTGTTGCTTTTTAACCTCAGTGGAACAATGGAGGGGAGGCAGAGTTCAGTTCCCACTTTCAGGGCTCGCTCCTGTTCTCCACCTTCCAAAAACACGCCAAGCAGAGGAAGGATGTTTTTAGAGTTCATCAAGGGCACATAAAGGAATGAGATGATTATTTTTTCCCCATCAAAAACAAAACACAGAAATCAAATATTGAAGAGGAGAAATCAGTTTTACTTACAAATGACTCCTTCCAGTCCTTCCCTCTCCCTCCCTACTCTGACTTGCTAATGATGCAAATTCCTTGGTGCAAACATCAGCCTCTGAAATCACCTGGAACTGAAAATATTTCAATCTGGGCTCATTTAAATACAGGGTCTTTTCATGTCAGGACAACAAATGTCCCACAATGGCTAACATTTCTTCATCATTCCCATTTTAAAACAGCAGCAATCTCCTACAGAAAAACTATACTAAAGGTCTACTTCTTCAGAGAATGGAGCAGTAAAACCCAAAGAGCTTACCTAATTTCCTATGAAACCTCTGTGCCCTGCTCTTACAGCTTCACCTCGATTCCTCCAGCAGGATAATAAATACATACCCTGATTTAGATTTAGTCCAGACTCTTTGTGTGACATCTGGCTTCAAGATGGTGGCACTGAAAAGTGCAGTAATGACACAGGAATACAGAAAGAAGCAAAAAAAGTTTGGAGGAGTGGAAAGCAGGAGGCAATGGAGAGAGGAGGGAAAACCAAAATTAAAATAAGTCAAAGGGCGGAAATTCCTTTGGAAAGGCCTTAGGCTCCTACAAAGCTTGTCCACATTTGCAGCACTCCAAGATTACCCAATACCAACCTTATGTACAAAGGGACAGCAGACCTCAACGGGCATTCCAGAGGAGCTTTTCTTTTTTAAGAAAATCTTTGTATGTATCCATCCAAACTCGCAAGAAACTCACTGTATGTAGAGCATTGTATCTTGCAACACTCACAAGTGAAGAAACTCTATTAGCCAACTCTTCCTTACTATCTGAAAAGCAATGTCAATGTTTTCCTCATTATTTTCTGTTTGCTGCATACCTCTCCCCCACTGTGACTGCTATTTGACCTGCTGTCCGCTCAGAGACCCTAAGGGAAAGAGAGAGGGAAGTGTGAGCGTGGGCCTCTGTGAGAGAAGAGAGAGATCATGAGAGTCCCTGCTACATTCTGACTGGTTTATATTCATTAGAAAGAAATCAACCACACTTAGGATGTAAGACAACCTCTGAAGATAGGGAACATCTTTGATGTAAGGCAGGAAAAGAGTGGATGCATGTAAGGGACAGCTGTGGGCATGGGTAGAGTTGCTTTCAGCATGCACACGAGTTTTTACCTCTCTTTTGCATTAGGATGTCATTAATGAATAGAAACTCAACAGAGAAGTTTGATTTAAGGGGGACACTGCAGGGTGCCTTGCTGCACCAATCCCTTTTGCTCTTGCATCTACAAGCCTGGTGTGCCTGACTGTGGTTAATGAGAAAATAGAAGGATGAGGGTGCAGAAGGGGAGGAATTATCCCTCTCCAGTGTTTCTTAAGCGTGCACCTCTAATACTGGCAGATCCTGGAAGAGTTCTTCCCCCATTGCAGCTGTGTTTTCAGTGAATTAGGTTTCCTCTCAAAAAGCGGACAGAAAAATAACGCTGAAAGCATCTATTAGGGAGGGCATCACAGTCACTGAGATCAAAGTTTCTTTTCATCCTCTCCAGAGAGCCTCAGACATTTAGGAATTTAAAAAGCCCTCCATTGTGAGATGCCTTGTCAAGGCTGGCGCAGGGCTTGACACTGGAAGGAAAGCACTGACCAAGACAGGAGAACGCCTCGAAGCATCCATGGAGGCAAAGGGATATCAATGATACTGCACCTCTTCAGCTGCTCAGCGAGACACAGCTAGTGATCTGCAGTAAGGACAACATTCATACCATCGTTCCTCCTAAGTAGTGAGTCTCCATTCTGAGATCTTCCTTTGGATCTGCCCTGCAAAAGCAGCTCTCAGCTTTCCTGCTGTCATTCATACCTCTGTACAAAGTTATAGATTTCAAAACAATAGATTTCAGCTTTTTTTTTTTTTTTTGATTCCTCTCCACCATTTTGGTTTATGGGCAAATATCATTCTTCCTTTCTACAGCGTTTTCCATTTGAATCTGCTGAGCATTTGACAGACAATAAAGCAGTAACATTCACAACTCCTGAGGCAGGGAAAAGCTACAACTATCTGTTTTGCAGGTCAGGGTGTGCCTTGGGATTATGCAGCTTGGCCCAAGAGCATCTATGAAACAAGGTCAAAACTCAAGCCTGGAGCCCTGACCTCACTCCTTTACTTCAACCACATGGCTTTCCTTGAGGAACTTCATTCAGGTGTCCTCCAGGCTGGCTTGTGACATTCCTGAATTGCAATGATATGAATTCCTCTTTTAGTAGCAGTGTTTCAATATGTTTCAACTACATGACTATGACTAGGTTTAGATGCAGACTGCATCTGGCACTGGAATGCAGTGTTGCTCTTGCTATGCTGTCAAAGAGTCTATCATTATAAAAATAAATAACATCTAGCTGCTTCTGGCATTTCAGTGCAAGCAGTATTTATCACTTTTGGCTGATCAGTGCCTGATTCAATGTCTCTAACAAACAATGGGTATATTCCCAGTTGAATTCAACATGCATTTAATCAGGCCTTTGCTAACTGTGCTTCCAAACTCCACATTTCATGAGCACTACAGCACTGTCTCTTCCATTTTCAGAGAATTATTCCTCTTATTTCATTGTGCAGATCGATACAACGGATTTCACTCTATGGATTATGTCACTGAATGTGTTTTTGTACAAGCAGGCTCTAGATTTAGTTTACCCCCCAATGTGATGCTGTCTTACATGCGTGGCAATCTGGAATTAATGCTAAAAATATATATATATTTCATCATAAATGAACAAAAATATTCAGAAGGACAATTACATTCCATATATGAGCTCAATGACAGAAGGAATCTTCCGTGATTCAAGCTGTATGCTCTTCTGACTGAGCACTGCTGTCCAGCCTTCATGGGTGCAGTAAGACAGCTTTCCTGGGCACAGAGCAATCCTTGCAGAGAAAAGGCCTGGGGAGCCTTTCACAAAGAAAACAGCAGTTTGCTCCTTCCCTGACATGACTTGGGAACGGCTTCAACAACAAATATAAAGCGAAGGAAGGGAAGGAACTTCCATTCAATGTCCACGACTTGTAGCTCTTCATTTTTAAAGTTCCCCATTCAAAAAGCTGAAATGTAATCAGTGTCAGTTTGCAATTGCAGTTCCTCCAAAGACAGCGGATGAAGCCTGGGGTGCAACATGCTGCCTCTCAGCTGAGACAGCCCTTTAGAAACAAAAATTACATCTTAAAACTATGAGCTGATTTAACAATTGAACCCTAAAGAATTTAACATCACATAAACATTTCACACTTTCTGTTTTTTCTTGCCAAGGGTCCATAGTCTGGTCATTAAATCCTGTGCAAAGGTCATGTTACTATGGATATGACCTGCAAGAAATGTGTTGCCTCAAAGCAGCGCGAGTCACATGAACAGGCTACAAGCCAAGACTGCTGATTCACAGCCCTGTCAGGATTTGCATGCTTGTGCTGGTCTCTCTGAAGAACAGTCCTTCCACCACCAAGTCTATGTTCGTCCTTTAAAAGTGTTCATGCAGGTGTAGCTCCCAGAAAACTTGTGGATTTCTTCAAGTGCTGCCTGAGGGAGAATGCTGCAGGAGGAGCAGAGAGAAAATAAGCAGACCAGACAAACCTTTCAGTCTGTTCTAATAGGAGGATGTGTAAATATCTATATCTATCTATCTATATAATTTTTTTTCCTCTTTTAGTATTTAGTATTGTGATTATTTTCCATTTCAGTTCCTGATTGAAGTAGGTTTTCCACAGGCTTTGGTGCAAATTTGCACAGAAAAACGTTCTTATGTGCTTTTTCTATTCAGTTGTTTCAAGATATAAAGTTATGACTTTCTTTCCTTAGGCACTTTAAAATAATCCTGTCCTAATCATACACACAAATATTTTTGATAGCTTCATGTGTTCTCTAAATACAGCTGTGATGCACATACTTTACTGCATAGGAATCCATTACAATACAAAGCACAGAGTCCAAAGAGTGGCTTACTGAATCAAAAGGAGACACACATGTTAGTGGTTAAGAAATTTCCCAGATGGCAGTTTTCAGACCTCAGGAAACAGAATCCTAGGGAGATGGTTTAGTGGGCATGGTGGTGATGGGCTGATGGTTGGATTCGGTGATCTAAGCGGTCTTTTCCAACCTTAACGATTCTATGGCTCTAATTTTGGGAGTAAAACTGGTTTCGTACAAGGGGCAAACTCAAAAAGAAAATCTAACAAATCTGCTAAAGGAACCTCAGAAAAGTTTCCCTCTACTGCTTCTGTGGCTCTCCGAGGAAGGGATGACTTGGTCTGAACCCAGTTACCTGATAAACAGTCAAATTGAGGTTTGCTTTGGTGGACAGACAGAGCAGGACTGCAAGTAAATCTTGCCTCACTAGCTGGACTATTGCTGGGCATGGGAAATATTTACCTTTTCAGGATGACCAGAACATTCATTGTCCATGGAAGGAGCAGGAAGGCTTGATTCATCTGCACAGCTTCCACTGTCCTCCTAGCCACAGTCTCTGGCTTGAGAGGAGGAAAAAGATTAGGGAACCTAAATAAATAAAGTAAAAAATAAAATAATTATTTGTTAACCAAACTCCTTCTTTTAGAAATCACTGTCCACGTTCTGTTACTCACTGTAAGTTATCATTGGCAGCTGGTATTCAGACATGCCTCAAAGCAGGCTAAGAAGGGGCAGGAGATTGTGAAGCCCAATTCCAACCACTGGTACTGTATTACAGCTAAAGGGTTTAGGATGAAGTGGCACAAAGTATTCAGCACCCTGATACAGGGATTTTCTTAAATTGTCTGCAAACCAAAGCCAAAACGCTGCCTTTCCAATGTCAGAGTTCTTTCTCTCTGCTGCTTTTTGATTCATTCAAATTCTCCACAGGTAAAAGGCAAATATTTTTCAGCTCTTAATATCAAACGTAATTGGAACTAGATGATCTTAAGGGTTACTTCCAACCCAAAGCATTCTATCATTCTATGACTCTGTAAGGCTTTTCCTGGCTGGATGCTGCATATTTTCTTGACCAAGAGGTTATTTTGTTGATCGTAAAAGATTAACTTGGTCAGCCATTAGGCTTTTTTTTTTTTTTTAGTTTAGCTTGTTTTAAAGGATGTAGTGAAAGCCTTACTTCAGTAAATGGATTTCATTCCCTTTAGTGGGAAAGGATTAAATATATCAATGGATAAAGAAGGAATTTGCACTGTTAATTCTCAAGCAATTTGTAGACTGCTCCCTTTTGAATGACCTCAATTTTCAGATTGCCTCTCCTCCCTCTCTAAGTGGCTGCAAATGGCCCAAATACACCCAGGGAAAAATAGCTTTCAGATTTCTCTGTAGAAGCAACTGCCTCACTAAGTACAGGCAGGCAGGCTGGATGAATACGCCAGCAAACTGAGGGAACCAGTCTGATGAGTCCCAGGTGGCCTAGAGTGACCCTCTGTTCCCAGGCAGCCAAATGAGACATCAAATTCTCTTAACTAAATGAAGCATTAATTAGGAGTGTATTCTGATGATTCATTTAAAATGAGATGCTTTATTCTAGTTCCCCTGGACTGACCTGATTCTCATGCCCTGGAACATCTCTGTGCTCGTGTGGAAGGGCAGCACTGTTGTGGCATTCACTCCAGGACAGTCCAGCAGCCCCAAGGTCAGGCTCTCCATAAAGGCAAAAGAAGAAGCTTTGGAGGTGCAGTAGTCAATGGCACCAGGGATGGCTGACAAGGCCAGGACAGAGTTCAAGCAAACTATGTGTCCATTCTGCAACTCCAGCATCCTTGGCAAGAACGCTTTGGTGGTCTGAAGAGCACAACAGAGGGGGTGAGGGGGAGAAAGGGTTTACTCAGCAGAGATGCAACAAAAACAACAGCTCCTGAAAAAAACAATAAGGTGACACAGAGACAACAAGTCAAACTGCACTGCCTGTTCAGCCAGGAAAGGAGGGGAGGAGTGCCTTGTTGCTTTGCACTCTCTGAAAGCTTTTAAACAGGAAAAGTTGGTATAGAGGATAACCAATATTTCCTAGTACATACTTAAGCAGTTGCCTCAGATCAAGGCCACAAACAAAATGCTTTGTATGTTGAGAGCTTCTTGTGGAGGATAAAGTCCTCAGCAACGAGATGAAATCACAGGAAGCTCTTTTCTGTTACTATTATCTAACTCAAAATTGAATGCGTTTCCTTCCCCCAGCAAGGCAGTCTTGAGCTGATGTTCCGTACACATCACTGCACAGAAAACTCTCCTCTGTGGGCTGAGTTTCTCAGAAGACATCAGATGTTTTGCTGGAAATGACAGAACGGGGATACAAGAGCATCAAATACTGCATTGCTATTGGAACCTTTGACGGTTATTTTATTAACTTCCATTTAGAAAGACAAAGCATCAGCCACGGGTTTATCTGTCACTCTCAGTCCCAAGTCTGAACCCATGAGATGTGAGAGCTTATCTTACCCAGAACTGTCCCAGGGTGTTTATATGCTGTGATTTGAGCAGTGCATCATCGTCACTGTCCATCAGACTTTTACCATGGACCACAGCAGCATTGTTCACTAGGACAGTGATGTCACCCACCTGCAAGGAAACAAATAACTCGTTACAGCACTCACTATTTTATCTGAATGTCTACTACTGCCAGGTTACACTCTTATTTTCACAGCTTTTGGCATCCTGTCTGCAGGCATCCTTCTGGATCACTTAGGACTTTGCATGACATGAGCTGGATGTTCACCTTTCTTTTTTCCAGCATGACCACCTTCCTCAAAGAGAAGGAATTACTGCATTTTGCCTACACTGTTTCTGCACACCAACCTTCTCCCGCACAGCTTTGGCTTGCCGATAGACTTCCTCTCTGTTTCCAACATCACAGATGAAATAATGGCATTCTGTCCCCATCATCCTGATTTCCTCTGTGGTCTCCTTCAGGCATTTCTCAGTTCGACCCCACAGGATGATCTGCAACAACAACAACAAAAAACCCAACAATCAAACCTTTTGTTAGAGCCAAAGTACTTCTGCTTCAAATCTAAGATAATTAAAACATGCTTCTGACTTCAACAAATTGACGAACATCTTTGATGTGTTTTCACTGTCAGCCCTGTTGCATTGCTTCACTTAAGACTAACAATGATTTTATAGTACAAGCAGATGGGACTTCAGTGAGCTGCTGGTGGCTGGATCCCACTGCTGATGCTCTGCTTGCAGGTCCTTTACCAGCAACAACAAGAAAGAGCAGTTATTTAGCTTAACCCAGTAAATACACAAAACACTTCACAAATACAGTAAGACATTTTTTTCCAGCATATCCGAGGTAACAATTCCCAGTGCTGACTGTTTCCAGGCTGGTGTTCTAGCTGCTTTTCAAACAAGGCTCATCTTAATACAGCCATTTAGAGGGAGAGATTTCAACCATTAATTTAATTTGCAGCTAGTACAAGCAAGATTTCATTTGCCACTCCCAGTTAACAAACACAGTAAAACTGATACAATAGTTCCTGCATAAAGAACAATACTGGACACCCATGGAAACAAAACATTGTGTAGCACAGATCCGACACATATTGAAGACAGAACCAGCACAACCCTGTCTGTGTTTCTACACCATCATGGAAGTGAGAAACAACCTGAGATGCTACCAGGTTGGTTAAACGCCCTCATGGGGTTTTACCCCTGTAAGTGTTCCTAGTGAGACAACAAGGTGAGTCTCAAACATAAAGTGGTGCTTGCACCACAAGCTTTCAACCACTAATCCACAGCTTAACAGATTCAATGGAACACATATATATATTTTTTTACTATATGCAACACTATTTTTCTATTTCTTATAAACTATAAAATGACATGATTCCATCTCTGTTACCTAAAATATCTACATATGAATCAATCTACCATTGTTGCCCTTCAAGCTACAGTCTGCTCTGTGTTCATCATCTTAAAAATGAATGGCCAGCGATTGGAGAATGATACAGAAACCATCTGAGTGCTCTGTGATCCCAGCAGCAAGGTCCAAAGGAGAAAGAGCAAAAGATTGCCACTGCTCACAACCGTGGCTCAAGGCAACACAGGTTTTTCCACAGTAGGTTATGTCTATTGTGCATAATTGCTATTTAGTACTAAAAAAAATAAACAAAGACATTCACATAATCAAATGCAGGTTTACTCTAATCAGGGACAGGTAAAAAATAGGCCTCGAAAATGGAAACAGTTTCATTGCTCTCGGAATGACGCTGTTTCCAAGCAGTGGTCTTATCACCTGCCACCCAGGATTACAGTTGTTTCCTGTATCACAGGAATGGAGTATGGATCTGACTGTTAAATTGAACTTTTTATGGTTAAATAAGCACACTTAGATTACTATATCTTTATAGTTCAAGTTTCTTTCAAAAGCAGAAAGAAGAGGGAAGTAGGTCTCAATTACACCACTGCTTATAACTCAGTCCCTATAATTAATCACGGATCCTTAGAGTTGGAAGGGACCTCTGAAGGCCATCTAGACCAACTCCCAGTACAGACTTAATACCAGCAGGATAAACACAACAAATTGGGTCCTGTGGTTTTCCCTCCCTACAACAAATCCCTTGCAGAAGGCTTTAACATGCTTATTTTTAAGGATTACTTAAACCCATCTCATACCTGGTACTAAAACTGATATCTGGCAGGCTCAAAGAGCCCTTCCCAGTGCAACTAAGCAAGAGTAAAGCCCAGAAGTATCTGGGCTCTCATTCATTTCCTAAATGAGTTAAATGTACAATTAAGCCCATTTATTAATCACTGATGCACATGCAGGCAGACTGCTGGCTGTCCATTCTCAAAATCATTGAAGGGCTGCAGAACTTCAGAGCAAGCCTGTGCATGGCAGAGCCATTTCATGGGAAATCTCATCTCAGAGCATCTCATCTGCAAAGAGAGAGCTGTGTTCAGACTGAAAAAGCTGTAAGAAAGCAGACAGATAACAATTTGGCCTGCGTGTTGGCCTCAGCACGTTGCTGTTGGCCATCAGGCTTTGGCATCTACACAACGCCTGTAGAACTGAAGACTATTTACATGCTCCTGAACTCAGAGCTAGACTGGGTGATATTCTGTATGCCTACTCTGCAGACTTCAGGGGAAATGGAGAACATGTGAGAAATTTCACAGGCTCCCAGGAAATATTTACAAAATATTGCTTAACTGCAAGGGTACGCAGTTACTTGCTTTCTTTCACAACCTACATCTCTGTGGAAAGGGGAGAGAAAACACTACAAGCTGTCGACAGAAGCAGCAACAGAAGCATTTGACTGCAGTGTTTGCATCGGTGTGGAGTTCAGCCTCCTCACAGGACTGCATCAGTGATGTGCAGGCACTGCAAGGTCAACTGACAGCGCACAGAGCGATGGAAGGCACAGCAAGAAGAGCAGAAAGCAGTCAGGTAAAGGCAAGGGGAATAAATATGGTTAGAGACGGACCTCACATATGCACTGTGGCTTTCCCACTCCTATTGTAGAACAAAAAGTAGATCCCTCACTCTTCACTTTCATCTGTTTCAAACATCCCCACTCCCCAGAGCTGCCACTGATTCATTGAATGCCAGGAAACATACATGGAGGAACAGTTAAGTGAAGGACAACCTGTTAAAGGAATATTTGCCTGTGATGCAGCTCTTGGACATAATATTTCTTATGCCCCAACAGTTACTCTGGGACCTTGAATATCCTATAGGCAAGTCTTGCATGCAACCCTATTTAAATTTGGGCCATCTGGGGAAGGCAATTTGTTGATTATCCTGCTGGCAGCATTAAGTTCAGGACTGATTTTTTTTCCATGGGAAGTTTTCATGTCCTTGACACTGCTCACACTCAGGTGAAGGCTTCAGCCTGCATCAGAGAAAAGCAGAAAATAAAAGACCATTCTTTTGTGAGAGGTGAAAGTTCCCTAATGGCACAGTGGGAAGTGAGGTTTCCTGCCATCATTTCTGCTACTTTTCACAGATGTATAAAACTCAAAACTCGATACAACTTGCTTTTGGTCCAAGTTCAAGATTGAATGCTCCTACACGGCCCTATGAGATCTCCAATTTCTTGTCTTACATCTGGCCAAATTAAATTGGCACAGGCTTCATCCTAAAGACTCCGAGAAGACTGAGTGGCTGCATCAGCCTCATCACCCATCCACACCATCACAGAACCACTGAGACTGGAAAAGACCTCTCAGTCCAACCACCAACCCCACCATGTCCAGTCACTGCCCCCATGGGACGCTGGCCAGGAGGTCACCACGCTTTACTGTTGGACCCCATCTCTGCCTCCCATGGAGCAGGATCTCCCCAGGCTCTTTATTTGTGTTTTTTTTTCTTTTGTTGGCCTGCTCACATGGGAGCCCTATGGTTGGACATGGGGACAGAGTGTGCTCAGAGCAGTGGGGCCACTGGAGCATTTTATTAGGAAGCATAGCTTGCAACACGTGGGCACAGTGTGTGTTGCTGTTCCTTTTTGAGGTTAATTCTAAACTGGCAATGACTGTGACCCAACTGGAGAGAATGAGTCTTACAGACAGGGCCTTTCCTGTCTGGGACGGAGAAAAATGCAGAAGAAAGGAGAGGAGATTCACAGCACTGCTTATTACACAGCCCGTCAGGCACTGCACAGCCACCCATTCACGGTAATTTAATGGTGGATAGAGGAATATTTAATCTGTGTCTCGGAGAAGTTCTTGGACAGACAGTTTTCCGTCCTGGAAAGAATCCAGCCACCATTTCTTCCCCCTTCATCTCTTCCCTGCCGCACCAGACACGCTCTCCTTTCACAGGGTTACTGACCAGAAAATTGGGGAGGGCAGCAGCCCAGCGAGGCGGTAAATCCCTGCTGTGGCCCTGCTCTTACCTCGGGCTGACCCCAGCAGGCAGGTGGGGTGTGAAATCCATCGCCTGCGAGTGCTGGCAGGGCAGGGGGTTTCCACGCCGGGCACAAAGTAATGGATTTACAGCGACAGAGGAACGCAGCGTGCTTTTCTCTCTTACCTCTGGAGGAGGGCTGTGACATCACAGTTTACTGCAGATTTTCCCAGGATTTATTCGTGCTAAACAAACCTTATCTCTTTATCTTCTCCCCTCTGGCAAGGCAGAGAGCTGCTTATCTTGGCCTCAGGAAAATCACTCCAGTCCCAGTGGCAGACCCCTAGCCCTGCTCTCCCAGAGGCCTCGTTTAACTCTGGGCTTAATCCGCTAATGAGACATGCCCTAAGGTCAGAGGGCAGCCAGAGGGAAGGCTTTGGCTGCTGTTGGACTGCAGATTTTTCAATAGAGCCAGCACTGGAGGCAGGCCCGCAGCCCCAAACCTGGCTCTAGGTTTCAATCCCTGCTTTTCACCTTGCACAAGTCCACGTTTGAGTTATGTTTTTGATGATTTATATAAACTGGTCTCGATTGATGCTACTGCCAACCACAATATACTCACACGACCTGCGCTCCCAGAGCCTCAGGTATGTGATTAGTACAGGAGATGAGGTTAATTTTACCTCATTTACAAAGCTATTTAGCTTGTTTGCTCCAATCTTATTGCTAGCATAAGTCAAGAATGACAGCAAAGGGATGCTGCTGTTACATCTTCAATTAAATTGGCACTGTATCCCTGGCAGAGCTGCTGTGCTGGACTTTGCACCACAATTGCAAGGTGACCCACAGCAAAAGCTTTTCTGAGCCTGAACACAGCATGGCTTAGGTTGGAGAAGACCTTAAAGATCAGTCACTTCCAACCCCCTGCCATGAGTTGGCTGCTCCCCACCAGCTCAGGCTGCCCAGGGCCCCATTCAACCGCCTTCAGAGATGGGGCAGCATGCTACAGCACTACAGCACCTAGACACATGCCTGTCTTGGTGCTCTGGGTTATCCAGGCTGTATTCTACTGCACAATTCACTGCTACTCTTTTCCAACACAACAGCATGCACAGTGACTAGGAAAAGTAACTTCCATCCCTAGAGTCTGCATTTCATGATTCAGAAAGCAATCACCTGTTATCAACTGGCAGGCACTGAAAGATTAAAGAGTTGCAGAGACGAAAGTGCCCTTCCTGCCTGATCTCATCATTGCTACCTCCACAAACCAACCACAACGCCTTGCCTATCTCTAGATAAGAAGTATTTGGTAGGTCAACACGTTTTCCTCCCTTTCAACCTCCTTTCCAGCCCAGAGAAACAAAAGTTGCTCTGTTTGAGTTGGTAACTGTAATTGCACAGACCTTTGTTCAAACAGAGAAAGCCCTTCTGCACCTAATTCTGTGCTTTTAGGAAGTACAAAGTGTCAATAATCCATTGAAGTGAACCGGTTTTATCCCCACACATTCACAAAGCCCAGCAGTGCTAACTCACACTGGCCCTCCAAAGGCACACATTCCAGTGCCATAATCCTGGCAGAATTTGGGTATCATGAGATCAGCAGGCTAAATCCTACAGCCTCAAAAGCGTTTCTGTATTTTACATGGCAAAAGGGTTTTCTCCTTCACCCCTTCCCTTGTCTTGCCCCCAGGGCAAAGTCAGACAAGTTATTTCAGGAGCCCTTCATGGGAGAGGCATGCTAAAGACAGATTACTGGAAGAGTGAAAGGTGTGGCGATTCAGTGGGAAAAGCCAATCTTTGCTTTAGAAAGGGGAAAGAAAAAAAAAAAAAAGAACCTTTTGATGCCTGAAGTAGGTCAAAATACTTAACCCAGCTCCTTAGTGACACTGGTATAAAAATAAGCAAACAAAGCAGGTCATTGGCAAAATTTTCTCAATTCCCTCAGTGGAAAGTGAGCACCAAAGCTGGAAGGATCTGGTAGAAGAAAGATTACAGGTAAGCACAGGGGAAAAAAAAAAAATCAAAGGAATGAGCCTGTTTAGCCAGTTTACACACATGTTTCTCTAGGCTGGTACTTAGAGGTTGTAAAGACATCAGGTGAGAAGAATTTGATTTAACCCTGCCACCACGGTAAGCACAGAACACAGCCCTTATTATGGGCTGCTCTGAGTTGGAGCCAGGAGTAACATGCAGTAATGAGGATAAAAGTTTGGTCTACAGAGACCCCGGAAGGAGACAGAAGAAGTGAACTGCAGTTCCTTTCCCCTGCAGTCAGAACTTTTATTACTTTATATTTTGACTTTGCACTCAATGGAATCAATGTTATTTCCCTAAACCAAAGTCAACTCCAACTGTACCCCAGCCACCTCTTTTTCTTCCTCTGCAGGAAACAAAGCAGCACCTAAAACATCATGGAGAAACACAGACACCTGCCTGCCGTCCAGCAGAGGCCTTCCTTGGATAGCAAGCTTTCAGTCCTGTCTTGCAATGAGGCATTTAAGACCAGCTCCCTCTGAAGAAGCGAACAAATGCCCACTGTTCTCACAGTCAGGAACATTTAAGGACAGGTGGCCCCACACTGCCTTTTTTTCCCCCCCCCCCCAATGGTTTTTCCAATTGCTTTTGTCTGCAACACGAACTGCAGACTGCCTTGGGAGCAACACTTCTCAGCTCTGCTGTACAGAGCAGTTGAGGAAGGGGAAGGGTGAGGGTTGTTTGCAAGAAGAGGTCACGCAGGAGTCAGCCTTTACAATCCTATTAACGCTGGGACAGGGTCAAACGGAGTGCACGTTCCAACAAAAGCACCAAGTGGCCACAAGCTGTCACCCCGCAAAGGTTCACCGAGGCATTTGTGGGGGAAAAACGACAGATTTTTAATGGTGAATGTCTGCCACACCATGTGTTAGAGCCGGCCTCTGCTCCGGGGAAGCAGAACACACAAAGAAACACCCAGCAATAAAAACCCCTTTGGCTGCAAAGCACAAAAAGTATCTGGGGCTGAGAAGGGGGGGACATTTGGAAGGTAGGGATTCCATAAGAAGGCTTTGCAGATATCCACCAACAGAAACATAAGGCTCCATCCTGCAGAAATAGCCAGCGTGCCGCCGCCTCCAGTCGCTTGGCACGCCATCCTGTAATGCAGGCTCATGTAAAAATGTCCACAGAGAGCTCAGGAAATTGTGGGGAGGGTAAACATGCAGGTGCAGAAAGCCCTTTTGTCCTGCAAGGAGAGCAGGCAGGATGGGGGGGATAGGATGTCAATAAATAGCATTGCAAAGGAAAAAAAAAGAAATGACTGGGTCTGCTTGGCAGAAATGCTATGGTCTGTAGGTTTTCCTTCCAAAATTCTGCCTTTACTTACGGCCCATGGCTCTCAGAGTGAATTCTCACCCTGTGGCAGGTTTAGTGTGCATGTCATATAGCTAAGCACTGACTAGGACAGAGTTATACTGACTCTGAACAGTGTTTGTTTCAGTAAGGTTACAGACAACCCAGAGTTCAGATGGCAGGGAAGTGTTAGAAGTAAAGGACTTGGATCCAACCACCTGACTTCGGAATGGGATTCCTAAAGATTCCTGGTTCAACCAACAGCTAACTGAGAAGATTTCCACAGTGCCAAATCTTGAAGTGTTTCAACACCTCTTGGAGAAGGTTGGCCAATGCATCACCACCACTGCACTCAGAGGCTCAGGGCTGCTCCTCTGTATCACTTACAAAAGCACCAATTACACTTAATACCAACTGAGGGAGTCCACCAAGCCTGCTTTAATTCACAGCATCCTCAGTTTTGCTTCAAACTACATCATTACGAGTGTTTTGTCAACACTTATTTTGGGGGGTATACAAAATTCCACTGTAACCTCAATAAAAAAGTAATGCAACTTGCCAATTAGATGCTGTGCTCAATGCTACGTGCATTGGAGGCACATTTAACCCACAACTGACACAGTGCTGAGATGTGTCATTACAGCCCTGCTGCCCTCAAGGGGTCTCAGCATTCAGAAACAAGGTGGACGAGATGGTAAATGGAATAGAAGCTCTGCTGGACAAGGAAAGCCACAAGGAATGTCTAACAGCCAGAGGACAGGTGGGACAGAAAATCCCAGTCTTTGCAGGAATATCACTGGAAAGAAAGACATGGGGAAAGTATTTGAAGTTATTAAACTTGAGGAATGCTTGCAACAAAAACAGACGTGGAAACCTAAGAATGAATAATGTTTCTAATGCTGTCATTATAAACTGCCCTCCAGAAGGACCTAAATGTGCTCCAGATCAGCCATGCACATAATATGATGCAGCTCGACTGAAAAAATTTCTCCCTTGAGGCTCCTGGAAAAGAACAGGGAGTTGAAATGCCTGCATTAAATCCACATATAAACTGAATGCTAGCAGCAGCTCCAGACAAGCTCCCCTACAACTCTCCTTACTTTGACTCCAAAAAGAGGTTTGCTACCATTTTAAACCCATATAAAAGCTGTCAAAAAGCACCTTTTCATATGAGTATTTACTCAAAGAAATATGGGATACAGTTTAGAAAAAAGCTTTGATATTTAAAAGCTTAATTGCTTTCCCCTATTTTTCTGTATGCTTCCAAATGTTATTTTTTAATGATGACTGTTGCTATGCAACAGGGCAGAATTTCTAAAATCTATCCATCTGCTGTACAAACGGTGGTTATTAGGATATATTTAACTCTCTCAGCCCATCAAGACAAAGAAGATGGATGGGAATCAGAGGATGATAAGCTTCAGACAGTGCATCTCCAAAAAAACATGCAGAGTGGCCACAAGGGTCTTTCAGTGGCCATAACAAGGCATAGAATCATGGAATTATTCAGATTGGAAAAGACCTCTGAGATCATCCAGTCTAACCATCCTCCTCCCACCAGCACTGCCCACGTCCCTCAGTGCCACATCTCTACACTGACCATCTCCATGGACAGTGACCCCACACCTCCCTGTGCAGCTGTGCCAGCACATCACTGCTCCTTCTGAGGAGAAACTCTTCTCATATCCAACCTGCACCTCCTTGGCACAACT
The DNA here is from genome assembly GCF_023343835.1 of Lagopus muta. Classification (NCBI taxonomy): domain Eukaryota; kingdom Metazoa; phylum Chordata; class Aves; order Galliformes; family Phasianidae; genus Lagopus; species Lagopus muta. Next base: position 5,288,732 of record NC_064453.1, on the reverse strand, counting down.
GAGGCCATTCCCTCAATACGCTGCAAAGATGAAGTGTAATTACCCTGCTCATAAACATAAATATGAATTCTAAAAACAGACAGGAAAGCCAGCACAGCTCCAGCTCAAAATGACACCTGAATGTAGAAACAGAATTCCTATCCAGAACTGATCAGAGCAGCTCTCCTGAGGCTCTGCTACAACGATGCTTATTTAATAAGCTTTTAATATGGCTGGTCAGGCAATCACAAATCAAGCTCTAGCATATTAATGAGTTACTGCTCTGGAAGATTCCATCCTTTGGATATGATTGTTCTTTGTAATATCATTTCAGTGGTTCAGAATTTCCCACGTTCAGTTTTCCCCTCTCAGCTCAGACAGGAAGAGCTGCTAGAATCGCTTCATGGAAGTCAAAGGCTCTCCTACATTTTTGATGCTGCAGAAAAATACCGGCCTAAAAGGATGACAGTGGGCAAACCCATCAGCTCAGCACTTCCTCTGTGTGAGTGGTAAACAAGTGCAGTGATGTCAGGAGGAGCTGGCTGACCCGCTGCTGAACCCTGGGTGTAAAGATGCAGAGTGCCAGATAGCGCCATGCACACACTTGCCCTCACACTTACACACACGTGTGCACACACACACTCACGCCCTCGCAGCACAGGAGGCGTCACAGAGCAATTTGCAAGGGTTGCATGTCATCTGGGGAGATCAGCAGGATGCTCATAAAGAGACAAAGCACACATTCACATATAAATACAATGCAGACAACAATCTCCAAAGTGCCTGGATTCAAATCCTATAGCCAGCAACACAAAGCACGCTCTACAACACTGCACAATCAGCAGATCTCAAACCCAAAATCAAACATCTCACTGCAGGGCTCCCGTGTTTCCCAAGAGCCTTGGAAATGTTCTGACATCACTTCTGACAGCTCATTGCCCTGCTCTATTACCACTTCGGGAAAGAAGCGTTTGTACCAGCTGGATCTCTTTAATATTCTACTTGGAAGCACAACCTCCTTGAGGCAGTAAGCTGAGCGTTGTCCTCACTGCTGAGTTCCTTTAGGAGATAGAGCATAGGGAACTGGAGTTTGTACTTAAAGTCAAGCTGCTAGAAGCTGATCTCAGGATTTCCCATTCCCTCTCTGAGCTACAACAGCCAAGTCTCTCCCAGTACATGTGCTGACCAGAGATGAAGTGTAGTTTACTAGTAGCAAGAAGATTAAAGTGACAGATCTAAGAGAAGCACTAATTTAATCCTCACGTAAAAAGTACCTGATCTCCTGTTTTCTGTTATTGGTGATCCCTTCTTCTTAAAGTTGTGCTGGGGGAAGTGCAGGTTGGATGTTAGGGACAATTTCTTCTCCAAAAGAGCAGTGATGTGCTGGCACAGCTGCACAGGGAGCAGTGGGGTCACCATCCATGGAGGAGTTCAGTGTGGAGATGTGGCACTGAGGGATGTGGGCACGGTGGGTTGGACTGGATGATCACAGTGGTCTTTTCCAACCTGAATGATTCTATGAACACTGCAGTGTCTTTACAACAAGATTTTCCACTCACATGCATTTAAGTCTCATAATATTTGAAGTTTTGCTCCAAGAGTTAAATGGTTATCTAAGAATTTTTGCTTTCATTTGAAGTGGTGCAAGTTTTGTTCGCTCCTGAGATATGAAGGAAATCTTGAAAACGTAACTTGGGTATACCCAGTGATTCAAAGGGCAAACAGAATGAACAAACAATTCTAATTGCTTCAGATCTCCTGTTTCTTTTTTTTTCCTTTAAGTAATATCTCATGATTTCTTAAGTTCAGACTAGCAATACAGATGAACTTCGCTGCACAGAGAAGCTTCTAGAAGCACTGAATTAAGACTTTGTTCAGCCTCTGCAATTTTCATTTTTGGATACAAGTTGTTACTCATGGAAACTCAGCTTCAGTCCAGCACTGACTGGGAGAGAAGCCAAACCTAAAAGACAAATGCTGTCTACCTGTACAACTGCTGCAAGTTGGTGTCTGTGTGGGTTGAGAGGAAGAAAACCAACGCAATGGGAAGCCATGCTTGACTGCATTTGATCTATTTTAAAAGGTTGTTCCATTTAGATACAGGATGAAACATAGCAGCCAAGTCATACCAACAGCCTTATGTAGGCAAACTTGTGGCTGAAAACATACCCAGCCATAGGACAATCACAGTCTATCATCTTTCCAGGCATTATTTTTATAGCATCTCAAGTATGTATAGTTTTAAGAGTTGCTTAAGCATACTCAAAGGTGCAACTGCCATTGATTATACACTGAGAGCCACATTTATCTCATGGTCACAGAATGGCCTGGGTTGAAAAGCTCCACAATACTCATCCAGTTCCAACCCCTGCTGTGTGCAGATCGCCAACCAGCAGCCCAGGCTGCCCAGAGCCACATCCAGCCTGGCCCTGAATGCCTGCAGGGATGGGGCATCCACAGCCTCCTTGGGCAACCTGTTCCAGTGCCTCACCACCCTCTGGGGGAAAAACTTCCTCCTTATATCCAACCTAAACTTCCCCTGTCTCAGTTTAAGACCATTCCCCCTTGTCCTATCATTAAACAGTCACATTGGAAAGTTGTAACTGGAGCTGCATTTGTGCTTTCAAACAATACTTTCTTGTTATTAGAGCACTGGCACATTTGGCCAGCCAGTGTTAGACAACAAAAATCTACGTTAATCAAAATAAGTCGGCTCTGTATTCAATAAATTGTAATTAAGGAGGTGGCAACATAAGTGTGGCTGTCCACAAAACCCTTTTGTAATTACACGTAGTTTATGGCTAAACTAACAGGATGAACAATTTAAATTAGTTGCAAGACCTGCCAAGGTACCCAGCTATTCCCAAGTCTATTAATTAGAATCGGTTTGATCCCCACTGGGATAAAGGTCAAACAACATGTATTTGACCCCTTCCTACTGGCGTCAGTGTTATCAGCAAACACATCTGTCAGTTCCTGGCTCTGACTTATCCAACTCTTCAGCCTGTTGATGTGATGCTTTGAAGAAGAGAGTCTGGACCCAGCTAGGAAGATCTCTATAATAATTTCTGCTCTATATGCCTTAAGGTGCTGGAAGGTGGCAATGAGGTCTCCCCAGAGCCTTCTCCAGGCTGAACATCCCCAGCTCTCTCAGCCTGTCTGCATAGCAGAGGTGCTCCAGCCTCTGAGCATCCTCATGGCCTCCTCTAGACCCACGTCTTCAGCTGGACACCCTTCAATTATCACCCCACATGCCCCTACCAGCACAGGTTTCCATAACAAGGTAAAAAAAATAAATCCCATCTTTCATTCCTTCTAGGCATTGCAGTCAGAATGCTTAGAAATGTACGCAGGGCTTAAGGTCATTCTTAAAGCAAATTGCTGTGCCAGACTAATTAGACATTAGCTCAATGGCATGTTTAACTCATTTTTAATGCAGTAAAACTATGTATGTTGGTGCTTCAGATGGAAACAGTTCTCAGTCAACTTTTTCCTAGCCTGTGCCAGATGCACAACATAAAGGCAACAGAAATACACAGCAGCAAGTTTAAATGTCACTGAAGTGATAGAACAACACAAACAAAATGGGGATGAATCCCTTAAGATAAGCAAGATGAAAATCCTAACTGAAAAACCACCTGAAATTCAAAAAAAAACAGCTTCTGTCCTCAGACCCTACACCTGGACTACAGCTTTCACCACATCAACTCATTTTGAATTTTGCTGCCTCCTTGTCAAGCTTTCCATCTCTGATGGCTCTTATTCACCTTCAAGGCCAAAATCCCCATGTTACTAAAAGCCATTCATTGGTGGCAGAGCTCCTCTTGCCACCTTCACCCCCCACCAGTGGATATTCAACAAGCGTTGTGTTTCCTACTGCACTCTCTACACCTGAAGAGCATCTGAGGCACCATGATGACATTAATCAAGCCTCAGTCTTAAAGCCCTTCCTAGAGATTTCTTACAGCATTGACAGTCCCTTTATTTTGTGGGAATTTCCATTTAGTTGTCTTGACCTCAGCCTTTTAAAAAGTGGTGGATTTTGGTGTAAGATGTGGCCTGGCCTCACTATTTCCACACATCACTACCTTGATGCAAGATGCCAAGCCTGCTGCTCTGTGAGTCCCTCCTCTCATTAACATTATTTACTCTCTCTACAGCCAACAAAAGACAGGTATGCTCTAAACTATAAACAGAACCAGCTCCAGCCAGAATGCTGCTCCTCAGACATCAACAGATCTCATACTGCAAGCTCTGGCCATGCTTGCCAACCAGAGACACTCATTCAGTATGTCATCCAAACACTGGCCTTGGCACCAGTACACATAACAGGCCCAGTGCCATCCAAGCAGGGACTTGAAACAAGGGCTCCTCTGCCCATCCTTACCTTCAGTCAACAGGGAAGTGAGCTGCCAGCAGGAAGCCCTTCAATGCAATTGCTGCCAGTATGCAAGCTTTGTAGAAATGAAGCCTTTCTAGAGGCTGTAAAGCAGCTCCATCTAATCTGTTCTCTCACAGCTCACCACAGATCCTAAATTAATATATTATGGGAAAATGCTCACTCCCCAGTTCTTTTCACATACCTGGTGAGTTATGATGTGCACAAATAGTTCATTAAGTGCTTAAATTTGAACAAGATTAACCTTATTTCCCTTACAAATATGCCCCAAACTGTTTTGCTCCTGTTGTTTTTTCCAAACCAGTACAGCCCCAGTACAGGACACGCACGTTCTGCACTGGGTAACACACATCAGAACTGTGTCCATTTCTTTTAACACCATCATTTTAAAGGCTTCACAATTCCATTCCATCACACTACCTGTCAACAACAACTACACAGCAATTAATCACATGAAAAATCAGTTCCTCTCAGCTCTGAAATTCTGCTATTGCAATCCAGCTCTTTTCTTTCTAGCAGAACACATCTGCTCTGGGATGGGCAGATCAGGTCTATGCATGTCTGCACTCAGAGTGGATTGCAAGATACGCCTCAGAAGCTGCTTGTATCCTGCAAGCGTTATTTTGAAGTGTGGCTCCTGAATCCTAGGACTCTACAGCATTTTTACATAATCTTCCTGCAATACTCTCACCCTCATCAGCTCAAAGTCTCACTCAGCTCAAACTCTCCAATTATAGGAAGCTCTCAAGCACCTGAAGCAGTTCTGTTTGAATTAGTAGAACAGAAGAAAACTGGCTCCAGGCTTCCATGCAGCAGCGCTGTCTTTGCACAGCTCTCATCCCTTCCTCCTCAGACTTCTCATTCCCATCCCAACCTGAGGGAGGACCGCCCACTCCAATGACAAGGGCTCTTTCTAAATGAAGGCACTAAGCTTTGAAAACATTATGCAAGTAATGACAGGAAGACGACTTGAGATTCCAGGAGACGGCTTGTAGCCTGAATGAAGTCATACGCGCACGAGTATCTTCTAAGCACAAGTTTTCAAGTCAGGCCTTTGGGATCTTTGTTAACTGCCCCATGACAAGCAGTGTCAGTGTGTCTGTGGCATTCTGCAGCTGCCCACCAGGCCGACATCCTGCTAAGAGTACCTTGCAGACTTGCAAACAATTGTCTAGACTGCAGTGCTGACAGAGTGAGGTCATGGCTATCAAGCAGTACATTCCATGCAAGAGTGAAGTTTCCGTTTCTTGTTTTCTTTTTGGTGACACCAGCTCCTTGCCATCTATAAGGGCTCTTGTCTGTCCTGATATTCCAGACTGCTTACCTCATCCACCACTCAAGCATGCAAACCCTTTGAGTCTTCTGCTCTCCCGCAATACAGGAAGCAAATGTTCAGAGAACAGAAGAGGGAAAGGAGAGATCTTTCAGTGCACCTACGAGGTCATTTCTTGCACGGTGATGAACGTGGATAACTCTCAGGAAGGTTAATAGGAAGTTCAACCCTCCTCTGCAGCAGCACCATGCTAACAGAAGGCTGCCCCAATCCATCTGGTGTCTTGGAGACATCCCTTGTCAAAACACCCTTGATTCACCAAAAAAAGCAGATTCATAACAGCTGGAGGAAAAAAAATAGAGCCAATCTAGGAGGGCAAAAATATACATGCTTTGAAAGAACTGAAATAACAGAAATGATCACAAAGAAGCAATAGGAAGGCACTGCTCTAAGATCTCTCATAGTTATGCTGCTGAAGATCCACAATGACCCATCTCCTAACAGGAAAGACTGAAGATACTCTTCCAAAGTCACTGTCAGATAACCTTGAGCACTAAAATACATACTGGAGATGGAAAATGTGTTTCTATCTTATGACTGCAACCTTTGCCAGGTAATTTTATTACATTTTAGCAACTTTTAATAATCCAGTGCACCTAAGAATCAAGTATCTCTTTCCTGGTCAGTCTCAGATTAAATAATCTGCAAACAAAGTGACATGGAAAAGAAAATCAAAACTTCATCACAGGAAAGCACCAAGAACAGGGCTGACAGATCTCTGGCATGGGCACTGTCATTGAAAATGCTGTAGGCAAAGCAAGTGGTGTGAGAAACCCCAAAGCATTTTCCAACTCCATCAGTGATTGAACCCATTCACCCCTCCATCCCTCTGACTCACATCATTAAGGTCTGTTCCTCCATGCAGGAGGCATTGTTTGACGGGTCTGCGCTCCCATTATATTCTTAATGCCATCAAGATATGGAAATGAATTTTTATTTCCATAAGCATTAGATCACAAAGCCATGAAAATCTCCCTCTCCCATTTCAACAACACCCATATACTCTTCCATTTTGGCTAAGCACAGAACACCAAAGGCTAAGAGCCCCAAGGAACTACCAATGCGCGAGGCAGAGGCAATGTTCTATTGCTCAAATACAGGAGGTGTGCAACTCCTTATTGTCTACCATGGCCAAGTACTTCTTGGAAACTTCTACCCAAACATAAAAGTGGAGTATGGATCCTCTGACCTCTTAGCGTAGACTTGAACAGGAATGATCTAGTGACTGAAGTTCCTCATTGCCTAAGGAAAAAAAACCCTGTGCATAAGAAGCATACTTTATCATTTGAAAAGTCAACTAATGCTGCTATGTCCCCTTTCAGAGTCTAAAGAACAACAAGGTGTTGGCTTGTTCAAGTCATATCTGCGGCACAATGGCTGAGCAATGGAGTTAAAAGAATGGGGGTGGAGAATGGCAATGAGGATGGATGTACATCATCATGCCCAAGAGACTGCTGTTCTGTTGGCTTAAGAATTTCAGCCTCTGTGCTCATCTATCAAGCTGAAAACTGTGTTTGTATTCAGCTCAACCCTTTTCTGATTTATTTCTTGCCTACTTCAGAGCTTTAACTGCAAGATCAAAATTCTACACTCAAAAAAGTTGCACATGTGACCATTTTAAATCTTCATGGAATACAACAGTGTCATCCCACGTGAAAATTGTGAAGATGCATCCTATCAGTGCTTAACAAAACCACCTTCTGAAAAGAAAAATAGACCACGAGTGGAAATCCAATCCAGTCTAATTACCAGAGGAGGTTTCATATGCTAACAGGCTCAACTAACTTATCTTTCAGAAGATTCTAATCTCAAAATAATGGTTGTATATCGCCGCCTACCTCCAAAACTCCGCCACTATGTCTGTGTGCGCAGGCGCTGTGATGTGTTTTCAAGATATTCCACACACCCAGGGTTAGAATCTGAACTTATGGCACTGCTTCTGTTCACCTCTGTGCAGCACTGTGCCTGGCCTCAGAATTTGGTGCCTTAATGGATGCTTTTCACCAAACTTTCTTTGGGTGTTGTCAATACGCCGTCCGACAACCAGAATCTGATAATAAATTATTAATTATGATCAATAATTCAAGCTTTGAGTGTAATTATACTACAGCTAACTGCATACAAAAGCAAGAAAAAGGTAGAATATTAATTCTCCAAAGTCTTATTGAAAGATGACTTGTCGGCAACTCAATTTTCAGTTTGATTGTCCAATGCAATGCATAAGATCAAAGAGTAGAGTCAAACAGGGGGCTGCATGGAGACTGCATGGGATACAGAAAGTCAGCCTGAATACAGAAGGCAGAAAATGAGTGAAACCTCAGAGCAAAGGGAGTTAAACTACCACATCAAGGTAAAACTTTCATTCATGGCATCATGGAATCATTACGGTTGGAGAAGACCACTGAGATCATCTATTCCAACCATCAACCCATTATAAACGTCATTAACAATGTTGAAGAAAAAGTTAATCCTACTTGAGCAATGCTGGAAAGATGTGCCACCACCAACGGGCCAGAGGACCACAGCTTGCAGAGTGCTGTGTTTCACTCTCCAGATCACTATGATTTAATTGAAAGGAGAATCTAATTTGAGTTCATCAAAAGCAAAAAGTAAAACACCTCGACGACAGGCATAGAAAACACAAAAAAAAGCCACCTCAAAGTTACAAACAATGGCTAGCAACCACACAGCATCTCCTAACGCCATGAGATGAGTACAAAGCTGCCCAAGAATTATTCACTTGTTCAGCCTTTCAGCCTAAGATTCGTAGTGATTGTAGAGAGAGGACATGAAGGTGAATCACAGTCTCTATCAGTTTTCAATAATTGCACCCTCAGCTCTTGAGCTCTTCTTGGCCCATGGCAGCAAGGGCTGACTACCACTGCTTAGCACCCAGTTGAGGATAAGGAGCCCCTGGGTTAGCTGTGGAAGTGGTAGCACTCCAATGCCACAGCTCAGCACAGCAACCACCCAGGCTAAATAACTAACAAGTGAATCATGGTGTCCTAACAGATAATGGAAATACACTTTCAGCAAGCTGCTTGGGTCCAAAAGTCGATCAACTTGTTTGTTCTGCCTCCACGAGTTGGTAAGTCTCAACATGATGTTTAAACACAAGCATGTACAAACATCAAAGTTCAATGCTGACTTTATTTTACACCTCAAAGTCGTGCACCAGAAACCACTCTGTGCCACACATGGAAAACTGGAGCACACAGGTGAGGAAGAGACAAAACACTAACCCAAACAACATGCACATTTTTCTTTAGCTGTCCTCATTCTGTACTTTTCTTCCTTACTCTGTGTTTACTCTCATTCATTCTCTCTCACATGGCACAGTATTTATGCAGCTGTCTAATTTCACATGGTTCTTCCCTTCCCCTGCTATCCCCCTGATGAGGAATAAATATGAAAACTTCAATCTCAAATCCTTGTTTGAGGGCTTCATGCACCCGCAGGTAATGACAAGTCTTCAGCTTCTCTCCAAAACTTGGAGACAACCAATCTTTGGGCTGGAAAAATCCTTCACCTCCCCACTCCCCCCCCCCCCCATCCATTACAACCATCCATCTACCAACAACTGACCACATCCCTCAGTGCCACATCTCCACATTCCTTCAATACCACCAGGGATGGTGACCCCACACCTCCCTGGGCAGCTGTGCCAGTGCATCACCACTCTTTCTGAGAAGAAATTTTCCCTAATATCCAGCCTGATGCAACTTGAAGCCATCACCTCTGGTCCTATCACTGTTACCCGGGAGAGGAGACCAGCCTCTGCCTCTTGGTCAGTCCTGGCTTTTTGCTTGTTTGTTTTTAACTATCCGTGTTTGATTCACACCTGTACTTATGAAAACAGATTTCAAGGTACACAGCAGTTCCTGATGAGGGAAGGAGGGCAGCAGCTACATCTGCATCTCCAGGCTGCAGAGCAGACACAGCATTCTCCCAGTCCCTCTCCTTTCCTAAAGGAAACATGCAGACTAAAGGAGAGATGCACAGCTCATACTCAGTTGTGCTGCTCCTCCTTGCTGTGGAGGCACAGCCTTTGAGCAGCACTCATCTTACCTCAAACAAGGTCAGCAAAAGGCAGCACAGAAGTGGCTTCAGAAAGCACATGAGATGACTTGGCAAACAGAAAGCCACTGGGGTGAAGCAGAGCTCATCCCACCCCAAGTCCCAAAGCAGGGCAGGCCCAGGTCATGGAGGTGAGTCCCCCTCCAGCTGCCCCTTCTCCCCTCCAGCCCCATGGTTCGGGCACAGCTCCGGGCCCCACACAGCAGCAGGTGCCCATTCCCACATCCCATCTCACCTTCCTGGCTCCTCGCCTGGCAAATTCCCGGGCCAGTTGGCGGCCGATGCCACGTCCCCCACCTGTCACCAGCACGGTGTCCCCAGACAGGTCCCGTAGTTTGGGTGGCAGCAGAGCACAAACGGCGGCTTTCAGCACCAGGTAAAGCATCTGCACGGGGAGCAGCAGCACAGCGCCCAGCCATTTCCAAACCATCCTCTTGTTCCGGGTGATGGGTGGCAAAACTCTCTTCCAACCCTTCACGAGACCAAGGGAACAGAGATGGAAAGCCAGCACCCTTCATGCACCCGCAGGTGGGTGACGAGTCTTCGGTCCCCCTCCAAAACTTGGGGGCAAGCAATTCTTGGGCTGGAAAAAAAATGGGGGAAAAAAAATAATAATAATTCCTTCTCTTCCTTCCTAAAAAAAAGTGGGGTGGAAGGAAAGCAGTGCAGCAGAGCTCTGCCTCTCAGTCGGTGTCCTCCGGGGTCGTCACATGCAGGTAATGCTGATCCCGTGCCTTTAACTGGAAGACAGTTTTGTAGGAAAACAAAAAGTAAAATTAAAAGTAGCCATCCGTCCCTCCGTGCCAAAGGCCGACGTGCAAATCCCGTGTCCAAATGGAAGGGTTTTTGGTTGTTTTTTTTTTTAATACTTGGAAAAAATAAAATAAAGCAGCCTATGTCTCCAAATTGCTGCCTGCAGCGCCTTCCAGGCGGCTCATTTCTATTCTTAGACTCAGGAAATCGCTGAAATGAGACAGAATTGCCAGGACTTTCTATTTAAGAAAGGGTCTATTCAGGGGAAGGTTGTTTTTGTTTTCCTATCTATAAATATCTGCCGGCTCTCCGTCCCGAGCGGCTGCAGGGCTGGGCTGCCCCTCTGCCCCCTCTCCTGGTTCCTCACCCGGCGGATCTGCGATCACAGAGCAGGAATTACGCCGCGCACTCCTTCAGCCCTTACTCATTTCTCCCTATTGCTCTCTCTGCCTATCGCAGCCGCGGCGCTGGGGAGGTTTTATACCCCATTAAGCCTGATTGACAGTTAAAGTGTCGGGGAGATTTCACTACTGTTCCTGTGAGTGGCTGGCTGAGCTCTCCCCTCCCCCGGAGCCCGGTTCCCGTTCTCCGGCTGCCGCCCGCGGTTCGGGGCTGCACCGCACCGCAACCCGCACGGAAGGGAAGCCCTGGCTGCCATAGAGCCGCCTGCCCGGCTCGAACCGGCGTCGGTGGGAAAGCTGCTTGCAGCCCGAGATGGTTGGGCTGAACCCAAGTCGACATCTGTCAGCACCCAGCCGATGGTTTCACGGACAGCTCGTGGGTTTTCCATGCTGGGAGATGCTGGTGTTGCCCATCAGTGGCTGAGCAGTGACAGAGGGAGATGCACTTTTTTGCATCGAGCAGCTTTTTGGATAAGAGAAGGCTATGGGGAGACGTTGCAGCCTTCCAGTGCTTGAAGGGAGCTTACCAACAGGAGGGAGAGTGACTTTTCGCGTGGTCTGATACGACAGGACAAGGGGAAACGGCTTCAAGCTGTAAGATTTAGGTTGGATGACAGGAAGAAAGTTTTGACTTTGAGGCCCTGGCACTGCTGCCCAGTGAGGTTGTGGGTGCCCCATCCCTGGAGACATTCAAGGTGGTGTTGGATGGGCAGCCTGAGCTGGTGGTTGGCAGCTCTGCCCATGGCAAGAGGTTGGATCTGGATGGTCTTTAAGGTCCCCTCCAACATAAGTCACGCTGTGATTCTGTGATGATTTCTCTCTCCTTTTCCATGACTTTTGTCCAGACACAAGAGCACAGTTGCAACACAAGGTCTCTGCAGCACTTTATGTTGTAACAGGAGAAAGGGCAGAAATGTTGCAATTAGGTCCCTGAGTTGTTTGTTTGCACTGTTAAGCGTGAGGTGGGTATGTTGCATACTGAGGAGGGTCGAAATGCACATTTCACACCATGGCTTTGGCTGGAGGGGACCTTAAAGACCATCCAGTTCCAACCTCTGCCATGAGCTGGTTGCCCCCCACCAGATCAGCCCATCCATGGCCTTGGGCACCTCCAGGGATGGGGCATCCATCACTTCTCCAGGCAGCAGTGCCAGAGCCTCTCCACCTTTGAACTCAGGGCTGCTCACCCCGCATTACCAATTGTGGCAGCACCATCATAATCTGAAATTTAAAGTTTACAGGATGCCAGAAGATCCTCAGCGATGTCAACTTCACACTGCTGGTTCAGTCGGGCTGGTTTTGATGAGTGTGCTGTTAATAAGAGCGTGCCAAAATGAAGCCAACCCCAGAGGTGAATTCTCAATCTATATCCACTATCCTGGGAAGCCATCTAGTGGTAAAAACTAGAATTACTGACAAATCATGGAATGGTTGGAGTTGGAAGGGACCCCAAGGGCCATCAGGTCCAACCCTGCATTGAGCAGGGACACCCACAGCTCCATCAGAGCTCACAGCCCCATCCCCTGACCTTGGGTGCCTGCACCTCCTCTCTGGGCAACCTGTGCAGTGCCTCACCACCCTCACTGTAAAAAACTTCTTATATCTCATCTAAACCTTCTTTCAGCTGGAAACCATTCCCCCTTGTTCTATCACAACAGACTCTACTAAAGGCTCTGTCTCTTTCTTCCTTATAGCCCTTCTTCAGACACTGAGAGGATCCAAATGATAAAACTGAAGGACGTTCTCAAGCTTAATTTCCCCTACTGTTTACTAAACAACCACTGCAATGGAACTGCACGAGTCTAAAAGCATCCAGACACAGGCAGTGAAGTTACATTACACAGCCAATAGCAGTGAGCTAGGGAGCCAAATCCCTTTGAAAATAAACCTGATTTTATGCTTCATTATCAAGCACGTTCTTGAAACCACAGCTCAAAGCAGCCATTCGGTTCAAGGGTTATTTGGTGGCAAAAATAAGGACTGGATTTTTGATGCCTCCCACATTCAAACTTGTACCACGTATGGTTCTGTCAACACTGAATATGAACAATATCCAAATCCCTTCAACCTCAGCACTGTTAAAACTTCCACAAAGGTTTCCAGAAAAAGTAAGATTAAGAGAGAAGCTTGCAGAGTTCTCACCTTTAAATGCCAGTTTTCCTTTCATGAAGTAAGTCAAACGATGGTCACAACCTTGTCATACGGGACCAGGAGAGGGGCTTCTAGGGAGAAGAAGTTGAGCCATTGCAACTGCAGTCTGCAGAGCTTGTTCAAAACCAGGTATCCCCTAACACAGCAGCATCTGAAATAACCAGAGCTGTGAGAATTTCCATGGCTGCTTGGCAGCACTGAGCACTTCTGTGTGTTTTTACAGTTAGAAATGGAGCTGGGGGAGGCACCTGGCATTACAGCTTTCCTCTCAGTCCAGAAACTCTGAAGGGGAGAGAGAAATTACACAGAGAGCCCAGTGTCTGGCTTAAACAGGAATGACTCAGTGTCTGGACTGGTAACAAATATAACAACTTTTGGTATAGAAATAAAGAGCAGTGTTAAAAATGAAGGCATATGAAGTTCAAGCAAGGCTGATTTTTTGATTCTTTGAGACATTCACAAGTCCTCTAATGCCGGTGGAACGAGTCCTGTGAGTATTTATCTGCTTCCCCATTAAACAATATTCTGAAATGTATTAAAAATGGCTGCTTGGTTTTTGGTTTTTTTTTTTCCATTCATTATGGATGAATGTTGTGCAAACAGGCAGCTGGAGCCAAAAGACACAGCTACATACTTAAAATGAAGTATTTCTATTTTCCTAACGTCACCTTCAGATTTCAGTGGATGTATGAACTCTTTCACTATTTGACTGCTTTGCTTTGCATTCACCTCGAAGCAGTTGCAACCAGAAGCTCACACACTGTGCAACAAGAGCAAGAAATAGAGGTAATACAGCAAAACTGGAGTTAGTGCTTCTTGTCTGCAATAATCCTGGTGAAATTCATGCAACTCATTTTGAAATTCACCTGACTGAAGTGAAAAATCAGATAGCTTTAAATGCTGCATGTACTGCATTCTGCATGGACTGAGGTTTGTCCTCTTGAATTGCAGTTGCATTCTGAAAAGTGGCAAAAGAGTATTCTGGGATTTCACCTCATTACTGCCTGGTAACCATGGCACGCTGTTTGGCATGAGATCTTTTTCAGACCATCTCCTCAACAAACCCAATGTGTGCCTCTGTTTAAAAAGCTCATCTCTTTTTAGTGAAACCCAAACCACGCTTTCATTTAGGTTTGGTCACTCTAATTGCTTTCAGTCAACGTCTTGGTACGTACCTTGGTTGGTGAAAATGAGGGTCTGTCACATCACAGCAGTTGTTCCTGATGATCTCCTCCATGCTCCTACTCAGAAGTCCTTCCCCATTGCACTGCAGCTTTCCATAGGCAGGCCTGTTAACAGTGCAGAATTGCATCAATTGCTGACGCCATCACTTAGTGCCAGAATGAACACTGCATTTCAGATAGCTGCACAGCACTGAACCATTTGTTCCATGAGCATTCACCCCCAACAATGTACAAACTGCAAAACCCCACAATCACTTGGGTTGAGCCATTTTCATGGCATTTTAAATGAAGTTTGGTTCCATTTTGCACAAGAAGGCAGTCGTGCTGCACATCTCAGTGGTCACCCACTTTGTTTCTACTTCTGTTTGTCAGTGTTTGGGTTTGTGCTTCTGAACAGAAGCGTTGGGCTGTAATGCACTTTGATGAATCTACTGTGAATGATTAGGCTTAAATTTAGAATGACTCATTCCTGGGACCATAGCTTGAAAGATGCATTCATGGCAACCCAGCCCATGGCAGGGGTTGGAACTGGATGGGTTTTAAGGTCCAAACCACTAAACCACTCTATGATTTTATGTTTTCTGAATATTTAACCATGAGTGCCTAACTGCAACAGCACCAGCTTAAAGCTAAACCTGCAGTTCATACTTAGATAAGCTAGTTTAAAGGCAGGTTAGCAGCCTACAATAACTGAGACATAGCAATGTACGCTAGCACTCTCAATGAGAGTCATAGGAACATACTTTTCCTTACTTCCCTGTTCCTGAAGGAATAAACAGCAGTGAAAAAGCAACTTTTACCTGCACACTTCCATAAAGAAAGGTCCATTTTTTGCAGAACAGACTTTTCTGGTTCTATAAAGAGGCCCAGGGAAGCCTTAAATATGGAAATGTCTTAAACATAGAAAATCTGCAATACTAAAGTGTCCAGTAGTACCAATTCTTTACACCAATGCAGGTTCTTAACCATGGACAATCCATCACAGGCAGAGATTAAAACTAAGCCTCTTTTTAAAAATGAAACTCCTTGGCCAAGACGATCTGGTTTTTGTTATATGAAGTACTGCTGTCAGATTTGGATAAAGCAAGAGCTGTATTTTTGTGCTTCTTGATTTCATTCTTCCCTTGAGTTCACATTTTCCATTTGAAATGTGTCCCAGTGGTCCTATGATTTCACACTGTCCTTCTATATGCTATTAAGTATTAAAAGTCTGATATTGTTGCATTGTAAGTGGAGTTTTGCCATGGACTAAGCTCACAGGGACCAGGTTTCTGTTCAGCTTCCAGCCTTGACAGAAAGCAGTCTGTGTCCTGCCTTGTGTGAAAACCTACATTTGGAAATCTGCTTTCCCAGGGTCTCACAGCAAATCAGCATTATGAACAGAGATACAGCAAACCCTCTACTGAGTGAGCACAAGTTCCAGATAGAACAGAAGAACCACAGACTCACTCACTATGGTTGGAAAAGACTTCTAATCACCAAGTCCAACTGTCCACCTACCACAAGTACTGACCACAAAACCATGCCCCTCATAGAGCCATAGAATCTTTAAGGTTGGAAAAGACTTCTAAGATCATCTAGATGATACGGCCTTTCTAAATCCAGTATGCATAAAAACTTCATAATAACATTCAAAGTGCTTGTTGGTACTATCAGGAATTCAGAAAAAGGCATGCAACATCAAGGATGTGCTATTTCTTTCAATTGCTTAATTGTGTTTTTGCATATTAGATTTTATAATTTGTAATAACTGCCTGTCTTTTTTCTCACCTTGGTTTAATTAGAAGCCAAAACCATCTCAGCCTATTAAGCTTGTGTCCTCATATTGAAAGAGAGAACAGGGAGAAACACCACATGTTGGTAGGAATCACAGAATCATCAAAGAATCATAGAATGGCTTAGGTTGGAGGGGATTCCAAAGATCATCCAGCTCCAAACTCCTGTCATGGGCTGGTTGACCCCTACAACAGGCTGCCCCGATGTCCAGGAATGGAGTGGCTGTGCAGTGTTAAACTGATTAACTCATCCAACGTTTTGTTTTGTACATTTACCTCACCTTTACATCACTCAGAACTTGCCAGACCCTCTCATTAATCCCTCAGTCCTGACAAAACCTCTAACACACAAGAACTGGTAAAGAATTAAGCCCTTAAGGCAATTAAAATTAGAGAAGGAGTTTATTGTTTCAAGAGTCTGAAGTGAAATCTGATTAAACCAATGTGAAATGGATTCTGACAAAAACTGAACAGTAGGTTTATTCTTGAAAAATTTTGCACTGGAAGCTTGTAAACTAGCTAAGGGATAAGTTTGTAGATGAAATCTTCTCTGAGCCCTTACGAACAATGCCTTCTTTAAACATTCTCATTAAAAGTGGTTATGATTTCTTTCCAAAGCCAGTGGTTCAGTAGAACATATGAAGAAGAAAATAATCATCAATGGAAAATGCTTTTGGTTGGAAGGGAGAATGGATCAGCTTTAGGAATATAGGGAAGTAAGATCAAGTTACAAATCAAATGATGGGAAAATAAGATCTCTAGAGAGATACAGCTGGGCTTAAGGCAAAAGGCACAGAGAGACGACACTGTGTTCATTCAGACATTCAGAATCATAGAATGGCTTGGGTTGGAAGGGACCCCAAGGATCATCAAGTTCCAACCCCACTGCTACAGGACCCCAACCTCCAGATCTGGTATTAGACCAGGCTGCCCAGGGCTCCATCCAACCTGGCTTTGAACACCTCCAAGGACAGGGCATCCACAGCCTCTGTGGGCAGCCATTCCAGCACCTCACCACTCTTTCTGACAAACCTCTCCCTGACATCTAATCTAAACCTTCCCTCCTTGAGCTTAACCCACTAAACTTTTCATAGAATCATAGAATGGCTTAGGTTGGACGTGACCTTAAAGATCACCTACTTCCAATCCCCTGCCATGGGCAGGGCTGCCCACCACTAGATCAGTGATGATGATTTCTACAAGGATTAGCTGGATTCTTTAATAACTCATCTGAAAGTTTCGAGCACTGTACCCACTGTTAGCAGAAAGCCAATCTGCCCATCCTTGCTGAATCACTGCCATTACCCCCTCAAATTGGTACCACTAACATTTTTAAGTGAACAGCAGTTTTGGAAGTGGACATGGGAACAAATGATACATGGGGTAAACAACCGAGGGCTTCCAAAGGCCAGCTAACCCTTATAGGGCCTTCTGCATTCTTATGAATGCCCATGTGCACCAATGCCTATCATGAGGATAGGATTAGCTGAACCTCTGGAGGAAGAAACATCAGTTATAACCATAGCATGCACTGATCCAGTTATTTGCTAGCAGCTGACCTGTAGAATAAACCAACAGAAATGCTTTTACAGAACAACCATCTCTGTCCTCCAATTAAACATTGTCCAACATCATTTGATAAAAAATAATTCCCCCAAAGCAACCAGTCCCAAAGTCCGTGAATAACTCTTTGTAGGATGCCCACTACTCCTCCAGTCTCTCTAATGGTTGGCTGCTGCTCTGAAAGTCCTGGTTCAGAACTCAGAAGCTATTAATTTTAGTACAGATTAGTTACATCCATTACGTATTTCCCAGAAATTAATTTTTGCTTTAGTTTATGGCTTTATGTGTCTGTTTAAATCATTAAAACTGACATATCTCCACAGGTCTGGATGACTAAGTGGGTGGAGGGGCTAAGTCAAGTGTGCTACACCTCACAGTGATGGAAGGGATCAATGAATCCTCAGCTTAGTCAAGTAACTTGGGTTAGTTTTGGAAGGATGCGCACTGTGATCACGTTCCAGGCCTGCTGAGTTAAGCTGAGAATTCTGTTATGACTTTCTTATATGGATTTCTTATGCTTAACACCTTTATTTTATTTTATGTTGAGGATTTTGAACCGCATAGTTCGAATAGCTGTGCTTGTTGGATTCCACTAGGGTTAAATTTGACCTATTCACATAAGAATCCAGTCTAGTCACCCTTATCATCCAGTAGTTTCTCTCTCATGACTCAATCTGTTTACCCTCAATCCACATAGCTGAAGATTTCTTCAACCTATTGACTTATTCACATAAAGATTTATCCCTACTTCCTTTAAGTAGAGACATATATTGTGTAAACAAGTTTTTTCTAGGTAGCTGTATTTCATCTTCTTTCGTAGGCATAAGAACAGCTAGAAATGACTCACTTTTTTAGTCAAGAACCCAACCTCTGAGGGAATATCACAGAAGTTTCTGTGCCCTAGAGGCCTCCAAGAGCTCCTCTAGGGAACCCTAGTACTGCTAGAGCTTCTAGCTCTCCTAGAGTTCTCCTCAGTGTGTTCTAGGATGTCCTGGAGCCTTCCTTGTGTGCCTAGAAGCCCCCCGGAGTACTTGAGGGCACCCTACAAGACTCCTGGAGCTGTCCAGTGTGCTCTAGGATGTAATAGAGGTTCCCCAGTATGCTCTAGAGGTCTCCAAGGACAGCCCCGTGTACTCAAGAGCACCCTAAAGTACTACCAGAGCTTCTTGGTGTGCTCTACGATGCCTCATAATGGCAGTGAGTGAACAAATAAAGAAACAGGTGATTCAGACCCATAAATCAGAATACAACTAAACCAGATGAAAACTGAAGTCCATTTGCAATTTGGGAATACGCAGAGTAGTGACGTATCTTGATGTACTGCAGGCATTACTTTGGCCATGCTAAATAAAGCTGTAATCTGGCACTGCAGGATGTTTGCACGTTGCTAGCATCCGGCGGCCTGATCTGTAGGTGGAGGGTGGAGGAAGTTTGATATGCAAATGACTTCTCTGTTGGGTCAATCTGGAGGATATAAATATTGACAGAATTGTATCAAACAGTTCACTACAAAATCACCCTCTCCAAAGAAAAATGGAATTATTTTACGGTCTGACATTAATAGCAGGAATTCTACTTGCTTTTTTATTATCGGTTTTAATTGAAGCCTCTTATCATTCCTTCAAGGCAAAAATTCCTCCTGAAGTTGACCAGCCATCAAAGCTCAGCTTCTATAATTGGCTTTTTACTATGATTGAAATTCTGGTGAGTTTATCGTGCTCTGTGATATTGTGATTTTCAGGAAAGGGAAAACGTGAGTAGAACTATGAACATAACATTTAAATATTGCAGCTGTGTGTAATGGGAATCGTATGGTGACGCAAGTTTGGTATTTTAATACTGTCCATAAAAGCTGCCTACATGAGGTGACATCTTTTAAATGCTGAGATTTGTATATTTACACTGCAATTGTAACTTGATTGCCTTTTGTGATGAAATGATCGGTCCAGTGAAAAACATAGGGGCTGAAGACCTGATAAATGAACCTTCTGTATCCCAGGGCACTCTGATCTATTTGAGGTAATTTCCTAAATTTTTATCTATCTGTAGTAATTGTCGTACTCATGATTCTGTTCTTATTTCTGCAGTGACTAAACTGCTGTGTCTTAATGAGTTAATACAGAATCATGTATACTGGAGGTAATCTAATCATAGGATCATAGAATCCCCAGAGTTGGAAGGGACCCTAAAGGCCATCTGGTCCAACCCCCTGCTATGAGCAGGGACACCCACAGCTCCATCAGGTGCCCAGAGCCCCATTCCGTGTCCTTGGGTGTCTGCAAGGATGGAGCACCACTATCTCTCTGGGCAACCTGTGCCAGTGCCTCACTGTAAAAGACTTTTTCCTTAAATCCAACCTAAATCTCCCTTCTTTAGTTGGAAACCATTTCCTTTCAACACAGATACTGCTGAAGTGTCTGTCCCCTCGTTTCTTACTGCCCCTTTAGATACCAGTAGGCAGCTCTCAGCTCTCCGCAGAGCCTTCCCATCTCCAGGCTGCACAGCCCCCAGCTCTCAGCCTGCCCTTGTAGGAGAGGTGTTCCATACCTGAATCATTTTTGCGGCCCTAATCTAACCTCCTGATCAAAGAAAGTTCAGTCACAAGAGCTGTTACTACTTCTTATTTATTTACTTGTAAACTAGACTGTGCTATATGTGCTGCCAGCAGAGTAAGAAACAGCTCTTGCCCAAGACATTTTCAAAGAATACAAGATCGGACTAAGCCTTATCACGTTTGGCAGATATCATTATGCCTGGACTTGATTTATGGTCAGACGTGGTGATCTTACAGGTCTCTTCCAACCTAAAATCTTCCAGCCTTCCATGATTCTATATCAAATGGAAGTCTGTAGGAAAAAGAGCAATTTCATGATTTCATTATTGTTTGTATGGGGTTCATCTCAAGCAGCAGTGTTCTGTCATCCTCAAATTATATGTAATGTACAGTAATCCTGAAAAGTCACTTTGGGTGATACGAAGTCTTACATGGGTTGCTTAAACCTACATGCTTTCACCAAACCAGGTCTCTCATCCTCCAATGGCTTATACCATGTGTACCTATCTACACTGCCTGGTGTGAAGGAAGAGTTGCTGTCCTTACATATTTCAGACTGCTCCTCATGTTAAGCTATATATTAACATAATACAATTAAATGTCTGAATGTTATTAGGTCCTCTATGTTTCCGTACTTGGTTTGATGAAAGGATTCTTTCAGATGACTCTCTTTTCTGAAGCTGCTTCTACAAGCTGGTTTCAGCTGGGACAGGGTTGATTTTCTTCACAGTGTCTGGTATGATGCTATGCTTTGGCTTTAGAAGAACAATGTTGACAGCACGTCAATGTTTTAGCTGTTGCTGAGCAGTGCTGCACAGAGCCAAGGATGTTTCAGTATTTCAGCTTCTCATACTGTCCTGCCAGTGAGGCAGCTGGGGGTCCCACGGAGCTGGGAGGGGACAGAACCAGAGAAGCTGCCCCCAGATTGGCCAAAGGGGATTTCCATACCCTATGATGTAGTGAGAAAAGCTATAAAACTGAAGGGAGCTGACCTGGGGGGCAGCTGTTGTTTGGGTTCCGGCTGGGCATCGGTCAACGTGTGGTGAGGAACTGCTTTGTGCATCCCTTGTCCCACTCCTGCTGCCCTTTGAAGGCCACTAACTCTGACCCATTTGGCAGGCAGTCGTGCCAATGTGTGAGTTGCTTCACTATGCAACAACTGGGTTATAATGTAAAGTTTATCTTTGCTCCACATTGGGAAAGAAACTCACTAATCTGTATGATGAAAGCTTATTCAAAGTTTACGCTGTTATTCTCAATTATTCCTCAAACCACCCATTTTGATATATTTTACTCTCCCACTTTCTAGAGAAAAGTGGGGAAAAAAAGGCTTCCATTTGCACCAGATAAAGTTTAGATCAGATAGCAGGAAGAACTGCATCACAGAACGGGTGGTTGGGCATTGGAATGGGCTGCCCAGGGAGGTGCTGGGGTCCCTGGAGGTAATGAGGAGCAGTGTGGATGTGGCACTAACACACATGGGTTAGTGACTGACCTGGTGTGGTTTCTTACAAAGCACACAGTGCTTTGTGCATTGTGCATGTGCAGTGAGAATATCCTGCTGGTTCTGATGAATGTTGCTGTTGTTGTGCCAGTGACATCTCCTTCTGTGCTCCCTGCCATGTACGTTGCAAGGAAGGCCTCTTTTTTATTGTAGCATAGCACAGTCTTCTGCCTTTTTGTTGAACTTATTTGAGGCACCCCTTAGATGGATCAGCATTTAAGCATCTACTGGAACAGAGGTGTCACACATATGATGCTCCAGCTGCTCCTGTGTACATGCTTTCTTGAAGAAACTAATGAAAATCTCAAAGAGAAAAGATGGGAGAAAGCCTACCAGCTCACAACATAGCTTCTGTGTTAACCCATTCCTACAGATCTGCATTCAGATCTGTGCATATCACACTGTGATATAAAGCTATGATAATTATTTGGTTGGCAAAGCATAATGCTTCAAGATGAGTAAGAGAGAGTGACTGTCAAAAGGACTCTCCAAGTCCATGATGGACAAACTGATGTTCTTTCCCATTTCATATGTGATTTCTTACTTAGTTGAAAAGTAAAAATCTGGTCATTGTGTGATGTTCAATGTAGAGAGAAGCCTGTGGCAGAATCTAGGCATTTGAGCAAACAGTTTTTCAAATTATTGCATGCTGGTTTGGGTTCTCCTTTTCTTATACAAACACACATTTTAGAACCTGGCTTACATGATATGTTCACCTACTAATACAATCATAGATATCTAGAAATAGCCATACCTCCTCTATTTTGAGTGGACTGTTACTGTTTCTGAAGTATTTTGTAATTATTGATCAAGAAAAAGTTTTTCAGTGCAGAATTGAATAACATACCAAATTCCCCATTCTTCTTTATGGCAGTTCTTTTCCTTAAAATTGAAGATGTGTCTGTGATGCCAGGAGCTCCTAGGATAAGGAAAAGAAAGAGGATATTTACATAGAATGTTCTGATACAGCGTTTATCATATATATTGTTAATACTTGGCACTTGAGGGCTCTGCTAAAAAAAACACAGGGATGTTAGAAAGTGCAGGTGAGATTAAATAAACACAGAGCAGCAATGTGTTAACTTCAACATCCCAACATTGTCACTTCAACAAAAAACAAAGAAAAAGCAGAAGTCAGAAACATTAGGTTACAAAAGCACCGTGGCCATTAGTTGATGAGGCATTGATACAGTACATACATGCATAATTCTGCTGCTCAGAACAGAACAACGCAATTTGCAAATTGCTTGTTATGATTACCATCATTCCGTTTGTAATTAAGTCATCATTTAACAGGAAAAGAAGTATTGTCCCTGGCAGGAAATGCATCACTTAGAAACCATTCTCAAAATAAAGGGGGATTCCAGTGTGATCCTCAGGTTATCTATCTCAATTATCAGTAATTGAATGCCTTTGGATAAGAAGACATTTTACTTAACAAACATACTTTGTTTTCCCTGCTGGATTTAAGAAACTGAAGAGCCATTTCCTGAATCCCTGTGGGATCTCGGTAAAGGTTTCACAGATGGAGGAGATAAGGCTCAGAACCATTCTCACCAAGGTCTTTGGAGCAGCATTTCATTACTGATTACAGGCATCACTGACTTTCTAAAACCTTGTTGTCACTGATCCTGCGGCTGGAGGTGATCAAAGACCACTCAGTTACTGTCATGGCTGGGATGTTTTTATCTCATCTTACCTTCAGTCCTTCAGCTGAGCCATCTGGAGTGGACAGTCTCCCTTTACAATAAATGGTGATGAGCAGCCATTTCCAGAGCATAGCTTAATATACCTGAAGTTGGAACTGTCCTCTAGAGATGTCTTTCTCTTCACAGACAAGAAAAGGAGGCTTAGACCTCATGACACCTACACTGCATACCTACACAAATTGCTGACATGTGGTAAAACTAGATTACAGAAATAAGAAGGGATTTAAAGGGGACATTCAGTGGAAGAAGTATTGCAACATTCTTCTGAAAACAACATTATCTCAAACCACAAAGATGTACATTTCCATTTCACAACTGAAATCACCGAGCTTTTTTAATGAAAATCCTGTACAGTAGCAAACACCCAATGCAATTCTCCTAAACATAACACAGAGAAAGGCCGCTTCTGGCCTTCTGTGGTCCCAGCAGAGTGGAAGGGCTTGGATTTTCTATTCTAATTTCTTATTTTTTCTGTTATATCCAGGCAAATAAATCAGCGAGTTTGGGGATCTGCAAGAAGCACGTACTTATCAGGATGTTTTCTAACGGACTGAGGGCATGGAGGGCTTCAGAGCTCCTCATAAAGGATCTGCACTTTGGTGAGGTGCCAGTGAGGATCTACCTCCCCAGATCACCATCTGCCAGCAAACGGAGGGGAGTCGTCTTGTTCCATGGAGGATGTGGGATGTACGGAAGCATAAGTAAGGAACTGAAAGAGAAAATGCGATATTTATCATTATTTTTTACACAGGCTCATTAATGATATATTTTTAAAAATTATTTTGAACCTAAGAAGTGACAGAGGCTCAGCTTGGGCTACAGAGAGACACAACACGATGCTTGGTTTTACTTTTTCAGTTCTTTAATCTGCCCTTGTTGAATATCTAAATTATTCTTGGGAGGATAGAGCCCTATTTATGGCATTTATATCCCTTACAAGTGGTGCTGCTAAATGAATGCATCTGTTTCGGTCTGAAAACGTGACAGAAGTTATTAACTCCTGCATTCCTCCATTGGATCCCTTCCCCAGTGGCATGCAGCTCCTGTGTGCCCCAGGTCCTTTAATTAGCTTGACTTTTTTTCAGTTTAGTTGATTAGAGAAAGCAGATAATTGCAAACTTAATCAAAGAAGCTCCAAAAGATACAAACACATATTAAAAGGTGTTAGGATTCTGAAATTTAAGGTGGAATGTATTACTGAGCAAATGGCAACAAGCCAAGTCTTTTAAATGTAATAAAAACTGAACTAAAGTAGAAGAAAAGCCCAGCGCATCTTTAAATACATTGTAAGAGGCATAATCCTGCCCACTAACTTACAGTGGAATGGTTTTATAACTCACTAATGAGATTGTCATGTGGTCATCTCTGCACACCTCAACTGAGGTGTTACGCCACCAAGAAAGAAGGGAGGATATTGCTGCAAGTACTCAAAGACATTAACTGCATTCATGTTTGTTCTTCAGAAAGCCATGAAAGAATATGCCAGCACATAGCCAAAAAGTCTGATTCCGTGGTGGTGTCAGTTGGGTAAGTTGAGCTTGAAAAAACTGAGCTCTAGGAAAGTCTGTCCTTACACAGACATGTGCAAGCCAGCATGTGCATGACAACAAATACTGACTTGGGTTTACCAATAACAAAAGCAATCATTAGGATGTTTAACTTATTAATCCATAGGTTTAATTAAGTGGAAAGTAGAAACAGTGCACTTCAGCCAACAGAGGAGGGTTAACAGGCATAGCTTGGAGAAGAGAAGGCTCTGGGAAGACCTCGTAATGGCCTGCCAATACTTGAAGGGAGCATATAAACAGGAGGGAACAGCTGTTTATGAGGGTAGATGGTGACAGGACAAGGGGAAATGGTCTTAAACTGAGACAGGGGAGGTTTAGGTTGGATATTAGGAGGAAGTTTTTCCCCCAGAGGGTGGTGATGCACTGGAACAGGCTGCCCAAGGAGGCTGTGGATGCCCCATCCCTGCAGGCATTCAAGGCCAGGCTGGATGTGGCTCTGGGCAGCCTGGTCTGCTGGTTGGTGACCCTGCACACAGCAGGGGGTTGGAATTGGATGAGCATTGTGCTCCTTTGCAACCCAGGCCATTCTGTGATTCTATGAACAGAGAAAGCCTGCATTGCTGCCTCAGTTGTATTTCTCTTTTCCTTACTCAACTAATATTCTCCAGAAAGATCACAAATGCAGAGAATAAAGAGCCATGGCCATGGAGGTGCATCTTGCTCTCATTCACTTTGACCTGACTTTCTTTCATCTAAGAAAGTACGTTGTTGGTTAAGAACTAAACAAAGAGAGCCTTATGTTGTCATCACTCCCCTGTAATCCATTTGTCCCAGTTAACAAAATAAATGAAATAATTGTCTGCAGGAAGCTATTTCATCATCACTGTACATTTACTGCATGGTGTTTTATAACACAGTGTCATTAAATTACTGTTATTATATTAAAGCGTAATAATAACACACAAAACCTCACTCATATATAATAATAAAATACCGACAAGGTGATAATATAAAATATAATGGTAAAGGTAATGATCAGTGTCCTCAGGATCCAAGAATCAGCTGGACCTTTGGGTATGCAGGATGTACATCCACGGTACCCACAGTCAGTGCAAAGGGGAGAACCAATGTCATTTAGCTGGACTTGAGCAAAGCCTCTGACATGGTCCCCCACCACATCCTTATCTCCAAATTGGAGGGGTGTGGAAGTGATGGATGAACCACTCGATGGATAAGAAACTGGTTGAAAGGCTGCAGACAGAGGGTGGTCAGCAATGGCTCTGTGTTCAGGTGGAGGCCGGTAATGAGCAGGGCTCTGTCTTGGGACCGGTGCTTTAACATCTTTATCAATGACAGCGATGGCGGAGTCGAGTGCACCCTCAGCAATTTGCTGACGACACCAAGCTGAGTGGTGCGGTCAACACGGTAGAAGGAAGGGATGCCATTCAGAGGGACCTCGAGAGGCTGGAAAGGTGGGCCCGGGTGAACCTGATGAGGTTCAACACAACAAAGTGCAGAGTTTTGCACCTGGGCAGGAGGAATCCCAGGCATCCATACAGACTGGAAGGAGAGCAGCCTTGTGGAGAGGAACCTGGGGGACCTGATGGATGAAAAACTGAACATGAGCCAGCAGAGTGCATTGCAGCTCGGAAAAGCAAATGGTATGAAGAAGGGTGGCCAGCAGGGACAGGGAGGAGATTTTCCCCCTCTACTCTGCTCTTGTGAGGCCCCATCTGCAGCACTGCATCCAAGTGTGGAGCCCCAGTACAAAAAAGACAGAGAGCTGTTGGAGAGGGTCCAGAGGAGCCACAAAGATGATCAGGGGGCTGCAGCACCTCCCCTATGAAGACAGGCTGAGGGAGCTGGGCTTGTTCAGCCTGGAGAAAAGAAGGCTGTGGGGTGACCTCATTGCAGCCTTCAGTACTTAAAGGGAGCCTACAAACAAGGAGGGGAGTCAACTCTTGGAAAGGGGAGATAACAGCAGGACAAGGGGAAATGGATTTAAGTTGAGGGAGGGAAGATTGAGGTTGGATGTCAGGGGGAAGTTCTTTACAGAGAGTGGTGAGGTGCTGGAACAGCTGCCCAGAGAGGCTGTGGATGCCCCGTCCATCCCTGGAGGTGTTCAAGGCCAGGTTGGATGGGGCCCTGGGCAGCCTGGTCTGGTATTAAATGTGGAGGTTGGTGGCCCTGCATGTGGCAGGGGGCTTGGAGATTCATGATCCTTGAGGTCCTTTCCAACCCTGGCCATTTTGTGATTCTGTGATTCTGTGAACTGCAGACTGCACTGCTGGCACAAACTTTGATCACAAGCACAAACACAGAGGCCACAAATTGAGTAAATGTGTGGGTTTGTATAACGTGGGTGGTGGAACTGCACTATGTGAGCCTCCGTGCTCTTAAATTATGCCAGAATAAAGCAATTGACAGACACACAAGTATGTAGAAAGTGCTGTCTTTTGTACCTTCCAGGTACCGCTTGGCTCCTGAGCACAGTTTCCCAACCCAGAGCTTGGACTGTGTCACTGCCACCATCCACTTTTTGAAGACTGCCAAGAACTACGGCGTGGATCCCGATCGGATCATTGTATGTGGGGACAGTGCAGGGGGCACTTTTGCAACAACTGCTTGCCAAGAACTTGTGAACAGAACAGACATCCCGAAGATACGTGCCCAGATCTTGATCTATCCATTCCTCCAAGGCTTGAACTTCAACCTGCCGTCTCACCAGAAGAATGCTTCCATTGGCTTGCTGTCCCTGGAACGGATGGTCTGTTTCATTCTGATGTACCTGAGAAAGGATTGCTCTTTGATGGAAGCTGTCTTGGCAGGTTCTCACGTTCCTGAGAGCATGAATTTGAAATATGGGAAATGGATAGATCCAGATCTTATCCCAGAGAAATTTAAACAGGACTACAAGCCACCATTACCCGCCTCATACATACCCCAGGTCCATGAGGAAACGAAAGAAATGTTTGAGACAAGGTTTTCACCACTCTTAGCAGAAGATGCTGTTGTTGGCTGCCTACCTGACACCTGTATTATCACCTGTGAGCACGATGTGCTCAGGGATGATGGGCTGCTGTACAAGAAGCGGCTGGAAGACAACAATATCAAGGTGACCTGGCACCACATTGAAGATGGCTTCCATGGTGTGCTGTGCTTTTTGGGTTATGGCATTTTCTCTTTTCCCTCAGCAAGTAAGATAATGGATCACATTGTAAACTTTATAAAAGGCTGTTAAAAATGTCTCCTTCTATACACTGAACTACTATGCAGAGCGAGTGCGTTTCAGTTAATCACTCAGTATCAAGAAGTAATAACTTATGATAGTGCAATCTGCTGACTTCTGGCTTTCAGTTGCTCCTCTTGGAAGCACGATGTGGTTTCTTTCTGTTTTTATCCATTAACTAACATTTTATCCTTGTTTTGCTTCTCTTTTTCTGTTTTAAGAATTTGTGTTCTCTTCTTTTGTCAAAGAACGAAAGCTCATGATTTATAAAGAAAAACACACTTTAAACCCTGGAATACATAAATGACCATAAATGCACACACATGGATCACACACACAAAAGCAGTATGAGAATACAGATAAAATGAAAGCCTGAAAGCCTCTGGAGGGTAAAGATTCGCTCCCAGTCCCTGAAACGAGCAGTGATTACCACTGATTTATAGGCATATTCAGCCCATGGGTTTGGACTTGGCTGTAAAATCTGATGGGGGAATGGAGTGTACTTGCAGATCTTAGCTTACAGCACAGTGGGTGGCACAGAAGGGAGTAACAGAAGTCAAAGATGTTGGAGCTTTCCATGTAAGTCTCTGAGAGTGGCAACGTGGAAGGGTCTTTTGGCCTTTCAGGGCCCCTTCCAACACAACCAGTGCTAGAGCTCAATGATCCCAAGTGGAACCTGACAAACATCACTGAATGTCCTCTAAGCTGTAATCTGTGAAGCTCCTTTCTGAGGGGCATTTGCTTCTATTCAGGGAGACAGACATAGCATTTTTGTTAACTAATAATGCAGTTATTAGATGAGAACTTGAGGGTAAATTCAGAAACAGCACTAAAACGGCAAGAATACCTTCTGCTAATGCCCAAAGCAAAGGAAAAATAATAATAACCATAGAATCCTTTGAATTGCAACATGAGCATAGATTTGTTTTTTAGGACAGATCCACATTTATAAACGCAGATGCCTGGCTGAGTGCCAGAGCATGTCAAAAGAGCTGGTCATGCAATGCCTAAGAATTGTAAAACATTTCATCATTCTTATGCAATCACTTTGCTCTTGTAATAGCCATGCAGATAAAAGTGTGGAAAGAAGGCAGGATGTTATCTTTCTTTTCCATCAGCTGAACTGTGAGTAGGAAGAAAATGCTGGGTTAAATTCTTCACACTGTCACTATATTAATTAAATGTGGTGACACAGTAGCACTTAGAAACCTCTGGAGCAACCAGTAGTTACTTGTGAATTCTTGTGTTCTCTGCAAAACGAAATGGTGTTTCTTTGTGCTCCATGGACACAATAGGAATTTGGTTCCATTTTTCCTGTTGCTGGTGTTAGTAATTTACTCTTCAAGCAACGAAAAATTCTCCCAGGAGTAAACAATATGATGAAGCTTACAAAGTTGTGCTGATTGAGTATTACAGGATTTGTTTTGATAATAGGACTTAGTGTGAAATTGGCAAGTCATTTTGGTTTCTGACCTGACTATGAAGGGTGGCTCACCAGTTGATGTGTTGGTAGAAGCTGGGCCAGAAGTGCACCAGGATTTGCTACAAAAGCAGTGCAAAATGCTGGCTTGCATGGAGCAGTTAATCCATGGCAATGTCTGCTCTGCCACAGCAGTATTGCTACCTGCACAAGAACACTCACAGTTATCTTGGGTATGTCTGTATGAACTTCAGTCAAACCTGGCAGTCATCGGCTTATCTTTATTCAGGATCAATTTACTACATGCATGGCATCTTCACAACTGTCCTTTTATTGATTCCCAAATGTGGTTTCTAAAGTTTCTGGAATGGAAGTCCTTCCTCCTGTCTGAAGCAAGAGAATTTGGTAACCAAAGTGACCTGAAGCAAAAGTTCAAAGGCCTCAACAACACTGCATGTGACACATTGCTCACTGGTGCCCAGCCTCTCTAAACAGCTGCCTTTGCATCTGAGCATTATGGGCACTCATTTCTGTCATCCTGCACACAGCACAAAACTAAGAAACAAGCACACACACAAAGATTCAAGAAATCAATAGAAGAGCCTCCAAATACAACTTTCTGTGTATGTTTCTCAAATCTCCCCAAACCCCCAGAAGACCACTGAGTCCACTCAGGCTGTGGCCAGCTCTTGTAAGGTTACCTTACCTCATTCTCCTAAGTAAACTTGATGATAGGTTTCCCCATCTGATTACCTCACTTAAAATAATAGTTTTCCTTCACAAAATCCGAGATTCTTATTATCATCACTGAACTTCTGCACATTTTTTGTCTTAAGTTTTCCACTTGGTTTTTCTCCACTGCTTGATCAGCGTGCTGATGGGACCAAATGTGGCAAACAGTGGATAGAGGAGAATGTTCTGTATTTCTTGGTAAGCAAATAGCACCAATAAAGCTTTTGAACAACGGTGTTGACTAACAAGTGCAGCCTTGTAATGTTGGCTTGTAATGTTCTTAATCCTTTTCACCATTCTACTATTTTGAAACGACCACATGACTGATAATTAACTTTTGCAATGTTTTGTTTTGTTTTTTGGTTGTTGTTGGTTTGTTTGTTTGTTATTTTTTTTTTGCCATGTTAAATATCACATCAGCATCTTTGTGGTTCTTAGAAAAGCCTCTTGAATATGCCAATATGCAATGCTCTAAAATGTTTTCTCTGCTGCTTCCCCACCTCCCAGGCAATGATTGCACTGAGCAAAGACTTCTGTGAGCTGTCACAACCCTCTACTCAAACAATGTGTTCCTTGTTAGAGAGCCTCTTACCCCATCCCACATTGTTGTTCAGCACAGTCCTCTTCATTTTGAAATCCACTCCTCTGCTTGGTCACCAAGGCTGTTTTGTTACCCTTTGAACACTTTGCACGTTCTACAAAGAGCTAAAGATGTCCCTACAATTCTACCTTGTGCATTACACATTATGAGATGACCACCTCATCCAATGCAGTGTGTTATGCTTCAGGTCAGTTCAGCAGTCCACACATATTTTCACTGTTCATCATCTGGACCATTATCATTTATGGACCATTGTTCAAACTGCACTGGTCCACTACTGAGATTTTTCCATAGTCTTTACCTGCAGGTCTTGATTTAATACAAATATTAATTGGTTTATAATGCCTGCATATTATTAGCCATATTGAACACATGCATTTTAATCTGTATTGGGAATTACAGTCATAGTGGTGCAGACAGGTAACTGGAGAAGAGCAACTACAGAAACAATGTACTTTTCAGTACATTTTCCTTTTTCAGTAGTGACTCCAATATTCTCTAAAATCTAGAAAGCAGAACGACCTCATTGCATCCAGGGAACTTCCTGTCCTCTAATTTGATTAATTATAGATCTACCTTACATTCTTAAGCTAGACTGCTTGTTCATACAAATACCTGATACGTTCACATGAGCTCACTCATATAAATGACATATGATAATTTCCACAGCTTTGGAAATTTTAATTCGTTTAAATATTTTTTTTTTATTTTCTAGAGAAAGGCACAGCAAAATTGTTCCTATCCTGTTTATTCAGACACTTTCTGACAGCATGCCCCTTCCACCATCCACATCTTCAAGAACTTAAACACAAGTGCAAACTTGCAATGTGCCTACAGTTATGCACACGAATGCCTTTGGAGGCTTGGAGTCATCGCAAGAAGTCATGCATGCAAAGAAATACTGATGGATACAAGTAGGCACACACAAATCTGAGCTTGTCAGCACCTCGTATCCAAGCTTACAGCCAATGGCAGTAGGCGCTGCTGAGTTTCACTTGGCTCGTTCAGCTTTCCAGTTCAGCTTTCCAGCACCAGATGGCCCTCATGCTCCACAGACCTCAAGGAGCACCTTCAGCAGGAGCCCTTTCCCAGCACCTGAGCAGAGGCATCCCCTCCCACCTGGTGTGTCATGGAATCACAGAACCATTAAGGCTGGAAAGACCACTAAGGTCATCAAGTCCAACCATCTACCCATGCCTGTGACTGCTCTAGACCACGTCCTTCAGCACCTCCACAGACAGTGACTCCACCACCTTCCTTGTCCAGCAACAAAGGCCACAAAGATCACCAAATACAACCATTAATTCATCCCCACCATGCCCTCTAACCGTGCCCCCATGTTTACCTGGTGGAAAGCACCCCAGTTGTGGTGGTGTTCTGTTCTTCTGGTTTTTCCTCCATGCTTCTTATCAGTGCTTATCAGTGCTTCAAGCATCAAGTATTACTCTGTGTACCCCTGTGTACCAAGAAAAACCATTTCCTAACTGCCCTATGTACCTAACCAGTTTGTTTCTTTTCCTGCTGCTATCCAGACTTCAGCACAGAGCTTTCACGTGGAAGCTCTAACAGTGATGTTGGGTTGTTGGTGGGCTGCTGTGATGTGCAGACCCAGTTAACACATCCAAAAGAGTCACAGAAATCACAGAAATCACAGAATCACCAAGGTTGGAAAAGACCTACAGGATGATCCACCCCAACCATCCACCCATCACCAATAGTTCTCACTAAACCGTGTCCCTCAACACAAAATCCAAACGTTCCTTCAGCACCTCCAGGCTCGGTGACTCCATCACCTCCCTGTGCAGCCCATTCCAGTGCCTGACCACTCTTTCAGACAAGCAGTATTTCATAACATCCAGCCTAAATCTCCCCTGGTGCAGCTTGAAGCCTCTGGTTCTATCACTGTTACACAAGAGAAGAGGCTGACCCCCAGCTCATTACAACCTCCCTTCAGGTGGTTATAGAGGGCAATAAGGTCTCCCCTGAGCCTCCTCTTCTCCAAACTGAACAATCGCAGCTCCTTCAGCTGCTGCTCATCAGCCCTGTGCTCCAGAGCCCTCACCAGCTCTGTTGCCCTTCTTTCAACCCGCTCCAGAGCCTCCATGTCTTTCTTGCAGTGAGGGGTCCAAGACTTACAGCTCTTGGTAAAGTGACTTCCTAAGGACAGGCACCAAAGCAGGTTGAAACCAGCTGAACAGTGGTTTCAGAACAATGGTTCTGTCACAGGTGCTGCCACAGGGGCCACATCTGATGGGCACGGTTAGGCCACACCTGTCATTGGGACAGCACAACTTCAGCAAAGCTGATTAATTGCTTTCACTATTAAAAACTAAAGAAGGTAGCTGCAACCAAGTTTTGTGCAATGCTGTTTCCTAATGCTCTTGTCCAAGCTGTGAGAAAGCCAATTTGCACATCAGACTTGACGAGTTTGAATTTCCTGCTTCAATTTCCCAAGAGTGTCCCAATCTCCAGGCCACAGGCGACGTGCCTTTCACCAGCAGCCCTTATCGAGCTGGGTGACACAGCTTCCACAAGAAAGGATAAACAAACAGGAACCAAACCAACCCTCTGGTGAAGAGAGATTGGGAATGGGATGTTGGGAAACCAAAGTTGAAGAGGAGTTGTTGGATAACATGAATAGTTTGGGGAGATGAAGCAAAATGTGGAATAAACTTCTTAGAGAGTGAATCCTCAGGCTCTAGAGTTAAGTTCATTCTTGTTTATTCTTTCCAATTAATAAACAGTTTCTGAAGTCAGGAATTAAATGTGAGTGGTTATTTTTTCCTATGCAGGTCACAGACTGTGTATTCTAAAGCCTTAGGGTGCACTGAGTAAAACTGACCTTGAGATGTATATTAACATGAAACTTATCTCTTGAACTCTCTTTTGGAAAGAGAAACTTCATGCATTTGTTTCATCCATACCACGACTTTGCAGAGGGAGAATTTGTTGCGTTCACAGTTTTGGTGTAAAGGCACTGTTCCCAAATTACACCTTATGAGCTGGAAAGGCTTCATTTTACTGACTTTTTGGGGTTTAAATCTTGGCACTAATGATTTGTGTACTGGGGAATACGAGCATGCTCAAGAGGAAGGCACATACAGAACACAATATTCTGCTGGTGTCCAAGCCTTGCTTCTAGTCCTGAAACTGTCAAGTCCAGGTGTATTTCTCACCATCTGCAGTTACATTTATACCTGGAAAGACATCTGTAAGCAACATAATCACGGCACAGAGTGCAGAGACCTAAGGCTCAACCAAGGGGCTGCTGAAAAAGTCACTGAGCAACCAAGCGTAGCAGTGGGTACTTTCATCTGCTGGAGAAAGGATGAGCAGGAGGAACAAATCACTGGTGCTTCAGACTGCACTGCTCCTAGTTGTGCTAGACTCAAAGATGTCACTGTGTGCCAGCGTACAACAGCAGTCAAGCAAGTCCCATCCCAAAAAGCAACCTGGCTTTGAGCTGGAGGTGAGGAGCCCAGACAGCCACAAAGAAGGGAGCTACTGCAAATAGATTTGCTGCACAGTTCATAGACTCTAGTGCTAAACTGCTCTGATATTCATCTCTGCAAAAAGCACATAGGTTAACCTCATTTAAAACCCCTGTAAGATTTAATTCACAGCTTTGGTTGTCCCTGGGATGCTGGATAAATATTCTGTTTGGCCTTTGTGAATGAGATACGTTAGGAAATACATTAAGATCATGCTGATCCGAAAATTGAGAGTTCCTACCGATGCTTGTAACTGCCTAGAAATGACTTGCATGCTATTAGCTATTGCCTTGCACTACCAGAAATTAATCTTCTAAGTGCTACGTATCATGTGTGGTTACAAAGTGCTGGCTGAGCTCTGCAGTGTGACAGCAACGCCTTGGATTGGACTGGGCAGGGTTTGGAAAACAAGAACCAGAACGAAAGGTAGTGGTGGTAGGGGGGCAGTGGGACTGGATGATCTCAGAGGTCTTTTCCAACCAGACGATTTAATCATTCTCTGTACCTCTTCACACAAAACTGTCATGCATCATTTGCTCTCAGTCTCCACAGCATGTCTCAAATCCAATGTTAAGAAAAATCAACCCAATTCTGTTGGCTTCAGCAGAGCAAATCTGCATCTGATAATGCTCTTACCACTCCAATGTCCTTCAGAACTGATGCTGTCAGATATTCACAGGGTTAAATATTACCAATGGAATCACCTCTGCTTTTTACCAGCAGTGATTTTTTTTTTTCTGGCCTGTGTGTCAGCTGCTCCATTATTATTCTTATTTTAGCAATAATAAAACATATTTGAATGCTCTAGAGAAGAGATCATAGCACATACAAAAACCAACATTCAATAATATCCTTGCTTTAAAAAGATCCCATTCTAAGCTGAAAGATCAAGAATAGGGTAAATACATTCTTGATAGAGGTGTATGTGTATAGATACATAAGCAAACAAGTAATTCGTATGACCAGCACCAAATACAAGGTGAGGAGGAACATCTGCAATGCTGAAACCTAGATTTCACCAGGGGTCTGAGAAAGAAGGATGTGGTGGCACAATAAATAAGAAATCAAAAGCTCTGAAGGTGATTACTAAGAAATCCTGTCCCACTTGAACTCAGAAATAAGACAGGCTTGACTGTATTCAAGCAATAGGGAGAGATGTAATAAGTTTTATCTCCTTGTAACACTGATGATATGTCAAGAACATACGGTAATGGGCACAGAACCAAAACATGTTAGCTGTAAATATGAAAAACTGCTTATGCAAGCCTCCCTCATGACTAATTGTTACTGTCTATTTAATTGTATGGTTTGATTGCCACATGCTTTCACCTTCCTATTGGGATTTTTAAAAGCTGGATGATGGGATTCTAAGGGAATTGCCAAACCTGTGCCTTTACCTTCAGAAATACTGCAAAAGTCAGAGGGGGAAGGAGCTGCTTCTTCCATTTGACTCCTAACAGTGCAGCAAGATGGCACTTCTCTTCACCATTTTTCTTGTTTTGACTCTAGTTGTGGCAATGGGATTCTACTACGAACACCCCACAGCAAACATCCCACCTGGATTCAGCGAGCGCAAAAAGCTTTATGCTTTTCACTACATCATGAACTTTGGTTTCGGTCTGGTAAGTACACTTTGCTTAAAGCTACCTTTTAAATTTGATTGCTGATAGAGGGATAAGGGATCGGTGAAATGTTTTGGAATCGATATATATCAAGTACAGAGCTGGATTTATTTGGTGATGGGAGCACTCTCGTGGATACCTGTGGTTCAACCCCACTGCTTGCCGTGCAGCACTAAAGCAAGCAATACAAAAAAATAAACTGCAGACAGCATAATACCTCATTTTTCCCGATGGCTTAAGTTCTAGCTTTTAAATTGTGCAGCCTCAAACAGCTGCTGCACGATATATGTTAAACTTCTGCTTTGCATAAGAGAGAATGCAAGGCTGCACTGAGCTCAGCTCTCTCCTACAAATGCATGACTTCTGAGCCATCTGAAGGGCAGCTGCTACATTCATCACTTTTCTCCTTCGCAGTGTCTGTGTGATTTCCTATTCTGAGTTTAAAAAACACTTCTATGATGGCTAAGTCAAGCTTCTTTTAGCCTTTTAAATGACAAAAGGAAAACATTCACTTTCTTTGGGTTGTGCATGACATTTCACTGAAATTCCATGTTCTGCTGTTATTATCTTGTTCTTTTTCCCTGCTACACTGCTTATTAAGCTTTCTTTGAAGTCAGCCAGTAAGTTCCTGAGAATGTGACTCAGTGTGAGTCCTGAGGGGTGCCTCACCCAGCCCTCAATGCTGCTGTGATACAAAGCAGTGCAAGAAAACAGGACAGGAGTTGAAGTCACACAAAGTTTTCTTACACCTACTGCACTAGAGGTGGAACTCCACGTTTTCCAAACGCTGTGTGCACACTCTTTTTCCATCTAAGTTTGTTCTTTGTGCAATTGGTATGCAGCAGGCCAAACTGCAGAATTTAGAAGCTCACTGGTAACTCTAACCCTAACCCTAATGCAGTTCTCAGCTTCTGATTTTATCATCTTGTATCCTCACTGCTGGTCAGTGAGAGGCCAAGGAAAACCAGGAACAGAGAGGTAAGACGATTAATGTGTAGTTAAAAGTATAAATGCAAGAAAGTTTGAGTCATAAAGTCATAGAATCATTAAGGTTGGAAAGACCTCTAAGATCACCAAGTCCAACCAGCAGCCCATCCCCACCACTGACCAGTCACAATGCGACGTCTACTCAGTAGGAGCTCTGGTTGTTGCTGTTCAAAGTAACCAGGTCCTCTCCAGGAATGGCCACCAAAACTGCAGGGAAAATTAAAGTTTGCTATGGTAGATCTAGACAAAAAATGCATGTGAAGTCACTGGAGACAAAACAGCTTGATGTAACTGTGCACAATCTAATAAGTTGTCTGAGGAACTATCTGTATTCACCTCTGAGGTTATACTTAAATAAGGAATGTCTTAATCAAATTTCTTCATTGAAAAATCTACCCATTCTTTATTTTTCAGTATTGGTTTAGAATTTGGTCTATAAGAAGAAAAACAGACAGATT
The DNA here is from genome assembly GCF_023343835.1 of Lagopus muta. NCBI lineage: Eukaryota > Metazoa > Chordata > Aves > Galliformes > Phasianidae > Lagopus > Lagopus muta. The sequence continues at coordinate 5,251,302 of NC_064453.1, read as the reverse complement.
TTAGAGGTAGCCAGAGGACAAACTCCATCTGGGAAATTGAGTTGCAAACAATGAGATGCAAACATGGAGGGGCTGATTACATTACACTACCTACTGTGTTAATAGCTCTGTAACTTCTTGGAATCAATTTCTTTTAGTAATGACTGAGGCAGAAGGGCTGGCACAGCATGCAACACATGTAACTTCTGTCTGTGTACCTGTGTGAGGAGAAGAAAGGGCTCTAACACTGCAGTCAGCACAGCCATCGCCTGCCTCCCTCAGGCAGCACCTCCTGCATGCTGCTGCAGGTCTGCTCCTCTGCCCAGGCATGTGTCTGCACTCCCACTTCTAACCAGCTAGGGTTCCTCTCTGCCTTTCACACTGCGTTCCTCTTGGAGCACAGCACTGCATGGTGAATGACCGCTGGTGGGCACTCCATGCACTGATGGCAGAGGCTGAGCTGAAAAATGGACTTGAAAGCAAAAATGCCAACGCTGCTGATTCTTACGGAGCTTCTGTTTGCTGTGCAATTTAAAACAACTCCACCGGATAAAAATGTTGTTTGCATACTACCAGAAATAACTATGAAGATTACATGTCCTGACCAATAACTGATGTTCTTCATCATGGAGTGGAATGCAGACACCCAGGGTCAGGCCGGAGGGGCTGTGAGCACTGATGAAGCTGTGGGTGTCCCTGCTCAGTGCAGGGGTGAGACCTGATGGCCTTTAGGGTCCCCTCCAGCTCAAATGCCCTGTTATATGTGATAACTGTACTTTGTTGCAGTTATCCTCAGCAGATACTCAGAGCTAACAGTGAGGTGAATGAGAGCAATATAAACAAATGCCAATCTCTATGAAAGCTGATCAGTCAAAGTACCACGGGTTTAACAGTTGCTTGTCAGGCTGTCAGCATTAAGCACAGCAGCTGATGTGGACTCTTCTGCTCTTTTTTGTATTTCCAAGACAACATACAAACAATGCAGTTAATTACAGGTGCAACCCTCACTGTTACAAAAGCACTAGTGTGAGGAAACAATACCAGAGGGGAGTGAAGGATTAAAGAAACAATTATTTTCCCATGGTTATCACGCAGGAGATCAGTAGAAGTAACTAAAATGGGAATAAAGTCAGACCACAGAAAGATCCTTCTTGCACAGGGGGATCAGCTCCTGAAATGGCACAAAATGAGATACCTACACCAACCTTCACAGGACACATTGCTGAACTACTGAGGCCTTTAAATGCGAGATGAAAGACTCTCACAATGGGATCTGAAGACACAAGCTGTATATAGAATTCTCTTTGAAATACACATGTAGGAATAACGGCAACCCAACAAACCATCCAGTCTAACTGTGTTTGGGTACGAAGCACTGCAGTATGTGGAGATGGCGGCAAGGATCAGAAGTAGCCTTGTTCAGGAGCTGGCTGTGGAAGATGCTATGAAAAAACGTTCTTTTAAGGGCTGCTTTAAAGCCTAACAAGTGGAAGTATTGGCTAGTGATAGGACAATGGGAATGGTCTTAAACTGAGACAGGGGAGGTTTAGGTTGGATATTAGGAGGATGTTTTTCACCCAGATGGTGAGGCACTGCAACAGGTTGCCCAAGGAGGCTGTGGATGCCCCATCCCTGCAGGCATTCAAGGCCAGGCTGGATGTGGCTCTGGGCAGCCTGGGCTGCTGGTTGGTGACCTGCACACAGCAGGGGGTTGGAACTGGATGAGCACTGTGCTCCTTTGCAACCCAGGCCATTCTGTGATTCTATGATTCTATGAAGTATTTGACACTTCTGTCTCCTATTAATAGCCTATATATAGATTTATTCCATTAATAGAGACTAAGCCAGGATTTCACCACTGAAGAATGAGATAATTTGTAAAACATCACTCTGTCACCCAACATTTCTAACATTTGAGCTAATTTGTGTTTCCTTTTCCTTTGTTAACAGGCAATATTACTGGAAAAACTTGGTATCATGTCAGAAGTCAGTTTACTCAGAGCTATAATGGATGGAATACCACCACTAAAAGATAAACGTCTTATTATCAAGGACTTAATCTTTGAAAAGGTTAAAGTAAGACTGTACCAGCCAAAAACATCAACCAGTGGCCAAAGGAGAGGAGTCCTGTACTTCCATGGCGGGGTTGGACGGTTTGGAAGCATTCGTAAGTCATGTAAACACTGTAACTAAACATGCTATGTGGTTACTGAGCTGATGGGGCATTTATCAAACGATGAGAAGAGGGAGGAGGCTAAGTATGAGAAATCAAAAAAGTTGTGTCAGGACACAGGACAATTTCATTTTGAGTAGCAGGCATTCTGTTACATTATCTTTATACAGGTTGTGCACCTCCAACTCCTCTGATCGCTTCTCTTCTCCTTATGCTTATGAGAAAAGTTGAGAAGTTCATAAGAACTTTTTTACACAGATGTAATAAGGCTGTGAGCAATGTTCAGATTAGATCACACCAGCTGTGGGAGATTTACAGTGAAGCTATAACAGCAGAACAGAGAGAAAGTCTTGAGAATATTTTCTTCTGACTTACTTTAAAGCAACTTACAATTCCACTGAAATATATTTTTATCATTATTATTTTCTTTAAACAGGGGCCTATGAAAGAACATGTCGCATTCTTGCTAGGAAAACCAATTCAGTGGTTGTGTCTGTTGGGTAAGTAGGGTAAATCCAAGCACACCGTCCTCCTGTCTCCCCCTGGGTTCCTAGTTCTTTAATGCATTAGTTCCTGCAACCCACACTCCCTGCAAACCACATAGAGCACTTGTATTTAATGATCACACGTGTTTCACTAGCACTAATGACTCTTAGAAAGAATTAGTTCACTAATCCCCACTTGCTAATTTCCAAATAAAATCCATCGGAATAATTTGTAGCTACCATTGGATGTGGATGGTTTTATTTATTTCCTAAAGCCATGCACAGAACTTAAAACCAACATTGTGTAATTAACTCTGCTGGAAGCATGGCTGCCCAGACAGCTGAACTCATTTCCTCAGTCACCTAAAACATAATAACTAAAGATATGTTTTCCAAAGAGAGGATAATGCACTGAGCTCCCTCAAGCACTAAAAGCAGTAAATAAAGATGGCTCTGAAAGTAATGTCTCCTATTTATTTCCATGGTAACTACGAGAGATACAAAGAGCACAGTAACATGATTTGATAGAGCAAATTCTCAGCTACAGAACGCTATTTTTCAGCGTAGTCATCACCATGAGCTACGCATTCATCTGCAATGAACCAAAGCCTGCGTGCTGTGCTCATCAAAATCTGCACCAGTGGAGACAACCACTGCTGCAGAAATGCACCCCCACCCTCACTGCCTCACATCTGCTGTTCCATCTCCATAAACGTACAGCAAGCGTCAATGAATGCCAGTGGAATGTCATTTTTCTGAATGGAGGAATTAAACACCACCCCTTTGATCCATGTGCACTTCCATGTCAGACACCACTCTGTCAGACTGCCCCTCTGCTGCCATCTGTCACACAGCAACAAAACGTACTGGCATATTGGTGGGAAGGTTCAACCTCTATTGCCACCCACCAACATCTGCATCCAATGCCATGGGCCAACATCATAAAATAGGAGGCATTCCTTTTGGAGCAGCCCTCGTACACTGCAAGCAATAATTACTATAATTTCTGTTGTTGTAATTATAGTTTGAGGATATTTTCCCATCTTCACAATGAAATATATGAATGCACAACTGAAAAGACAGCGCGGGTCCACTCAGTAGATATGGCCATGCTGAAACCCTTCTGTTCCCACATAGGTACCGCCTGGCTCCTGAGTTCCCATATCCAACCCAATTCCAGGACTGTCTGACTGCCACCATTCACTTCATGAAGACAGCACAAGATTATGGAGTGGATCCTGCCCGCATCATTGTCTGTGGAGATAGCAGTGGAGGGACACTGACTGCTGCTGTTGCCCAAGCGCTGGTGAACAGAAAAGATGTCCCAAAGCTGAGAGCACAAATCTTAATATACCCTTTTCTCCAGGCCGCAGACTTTAATTTGCCTTCTTATCAGCAGAATGCCAAAATTCCTGTTTTGATAAGGGAACGAACCCTCGTTCTTGGTTTGAAGTATCTCAATAAAGACTTGTCTGCTGTAAATGTATTACTTGAAGGTTCCCATATTTCACAAAAGCGAAGACAGAAGTATCAGAAATGGCTGAGTGCTGATAATATCCCTCATGAGTTTAAAATGAGAGGCTACACACCTCCAGGACCACCAGCACCGTACTCAGAAGAAATCTACAAGCTGGCCAAGCCTTTTCTTGAGCCTTTGTTTTCACCACTGCTGTGTGAAGACAGTGTCATTGCCCAGCTTCCTGAGACCTTCATTCTGACCTGCGAATACGACGTGCTCAGAGATGATGGACTGCTATACAAGAAACGATTAGAGGATCATGGTATAAAAGTGACCTTGTGCCATCTGGAAGAGGGGTTCCATGGAACAATATTCTTGGCTGCTTATAGTAAGGTGGCAACATTCCAATCTGGAATTAAAGGCCTGGAAAAGATAACAAAATTTCTAAGATTGATGTAAACCTCCATTATTTGCTTTCACTTCCTGATTTCTATCTCTCTCTCCCTGCAAAGATTTTTTTAAAAAATACTCTCAGTTTTCCTTTGGTTAAAACATCTTCTGAAATTTCTGCATTGGCTCTGCCTGGTTTTTACCCATGAAATTGATTTTGTGAGAGTTTTCACTTCATTTTCACTGATGATTGAAGGAAGACAACATCATCTGATTTTGTCTACCACCACTTCACAGTTTTCTCCTCTATTCGTAAGAGGTCTGGTACCCATGACTAATGTTTCACAGTGCAGTTTGGCTTAATAAAGTTCTGGTAATAGTAATAAATAAATTGAGATTTGAGGACAACTTGAGGGAAGTAACGGAGGATGGATCTACAAATTAAGTGCACAACAAGATGGTCCATGACATATCTGATGAAAGCTGAGTTTGAGACAAGCTTGAAGAAAACTGAATAAAGCAGAAAAGGTGTGGGCACAGACATAAGAGAATGAAGTCTCAGCTTTGCAACCATCCTTCAGTTTTGGGCTCCCCAGTTCAAGAGAAACCTAGGCTTACTGGAAAGAATTCATCATACATCAAGATGACCAAGGGCCAGGAGCATCCCTGCCATGACAGGAGAGAGGGCTGGGAATGTTCAGCCCAGAGCTGAGGAGGCTCTGGGGGATCTTTTCCATGTGTTTAAGGATCTGAAGGGTGAGTGCAGAGAGAAGGGAGCCCAGGCTCTTGTCAGCAGTGCTGGTGCCAGGACAAGACGCAATGGGCACAAACTGAGAGAGGGTCCATGTACATATCAGGCAGTACTTCTGTGCTGTGTGGGTGATGGAGCACCAGTACAGGCATCAGAGAGGCTGTGGGTTCTCCTCCTTGGGGATCTAAACCCACCTGGAAGTGGTGTTGGTGCTGTGGGTGTGCAACCAGAGAGACCCAGAGGTGCCTCCATCCCCAAACAGCCAGGGACTCTGGGATGCTGTGAAGTGGAAAGACAGGAGGTCTGGAAATAATAAGAACTATAGATGCTAAAGAAATAAGGGTTAATGCAACATCTATTTAAGAATGCATATGCACTTCCTTATACAGGTACAGAAAAATGTGAATGCACAGTAAGATCAGTCTCTGCACAGCCTGAAGCAGAAAGCACTTTCCCACAGAAGGATGATGAGCAGTGCCATGGCAGAGAAATGAGAATGAGGGAGAAGGAAAAATAAAAATGCAAAAAAAAAATCAAAGTTCACACTGGTCATAAATGGTTTACAACAAACTGAGAACAGGGATGAAGTGGAACAAAAACAAAATAGAAGACTGTAACAGAGATGTCAAGAGGAGGAGAAATGTCACCATTTCGTACCTGTTGGACAAGTCATGTTCTAAAGTGGGGCTTTCCTCCTCACTTGGCATATAAATGCTCCCCTGCAGTAGGCTTTGAAGGTATCATATGAAACTTTATATTGAACCATCACAAATTATTCTTGATCAGTACAAACAAAGCTACTTCTCCACACGAGCTCGTCCTAAGCTTCTTTAATGTACAAAAGCAGAGAAATCCTCAGACTGAGTGCTGTAGGTCTCTTTTTGGGAAACATGATTAAGAAATTAGGTGAAATTTCATTAATGCAATCAAAAAAAAAAAAAAAATAACAAAACAAAACAAAAAAAACCCCACATGGAGATAGAGCATATAGCAAAGTTCATTTCCTTGAGAAAGGAGACTAATAAGCCTACAGCTTTCAAAGGAAAAGAGTAGCTGACAGGCAGATAATCCGTAGTAAGCAAAATATGTATGATTTACTTCATTAAACGTCCTGCTGTAGAAAGAGAGACATCCTAGGCTGGAAAAGACCTCCAAGTTCATCCAGTCCAACTGTCCACCTACAACCAATATTTCCCCACCGATCCCTCAGTGCAGCATCTCAATGCTTCTTGAACACCTCCAGGGACGGTGACTCCATCGCCTCCCTGGGCAGCCCATCCCAGTGCCATTAAATCTGGGATTCCCAGCTGTCAGTAAAATCAGTTAGAATGCTGAGGTTACATGAAGAAGAGAATGAGTTTATTGTGCATGATTAAAAATGATGATAAACTGTGAGCTTAAAAATCCCCTAGCAAACAGGACAAGCAAGTTTCTGATCAGAGTATTCTTGTTCAGTTTTTAGATACAGTTTATTCCTCGATGCCCAGTTAAGACAAATAACTGCACGTAACATTTTACATCTACTTGCATTGTGATAAAAGCAATCTGGCATTTAACTTAGGTCTTTGCTGAGGATTCACGTCGATAATGAATTCCTGAGATGGAAGACAAATTCTCAAATAAAAATGTCACTTGTAAACAGACTTGTACTCAACTGTCTCATTTCTTACTCTGATATTGGACATCTGACATCATTGTATATATTTTCTACCCACCACTGCCTTTTTAAACTATAATCAAAAGCAAAGAATGCTGCAGACAATGATGTAAGGAAAGTCTTCAGCTAGAAGATACAATGGAAGGATGTTCTCCAATGCTTGGCATGGTGACCTTGTTTATATTCAGCAAACTGGAAAATGGAGCCTGCAAGAACATGTGAATGCCCTTTAGTTACACTCATGAAGAATAATAGAAAAATAAAAAAAAAAAGAGGAAAATGTACAAGGCTATTCCACATGGCCTTTCAGAATGAATAAAACTTGAATAATCAAAATAGCAAAAAGTCCACAATTCTTTCCTGATTTTGAGGCAGACACATCAGTTTGTATGGACTTTTGAATGCTGACTACTTTGCACATGGGGAACCAGTGCCACTAAATTTGAGATTTCCTTCCTCCATCCACAGGGGTGGCAGGTTGTGCATAAAGTGACAGAAGAGCACACTGACACTAACATACAGAAGACATGAGAATGAAACATAAGGTTAGCAACTGTCAAATATCCCATGGGTTAAAAAAAACCCACAAAGAGGACATGCTGAAGATACTACAGACCTTTCCTTTAATGACTGGACTAATAATTAAATAACAGATAATTTCAAACTTTCAGTACTCAAGGTAAAATCTCAGCACTAAGCTTCTTTTAGCAATGAGACCCTTTTTTTAGGCAAAGTATCTTACACACTAATTAGCCAGTGCTTCATGCTCTTTACAGATACGGGCTCATGATTGGGTCAAAGTTTCACTTAATACTCCAAAGATCATCTTCTCACTGTAAAGGAACTTTATACCGATATGTATTAATTATTCCAGTATACAGTTGATTTTTCAATGCTATCTGAATAACCTGACAGACAACTTTGTGCTCTGGGATCAAAATATGAGCCTCCAAAAGATGTTTCAATTGGTCAGTGAGTGGTTTAGACACTCCAAGGCTGTGCATAGATCTACCCTAGCTGCAGTACCTGACATTTTCCTTTGCTCAGCCTCAAGCAATTGCTGATTGTCCAGTGCTCCCAGTAATAACTCTTGGATCTGGCCACAGAAAGTTAAGGTTGGCTGCAGTTTTGGTATCTGTATTCAAACTAAGCACTTAAAAAGGACTCATCTTGGTTTGGTGACCTGGAGCAGTTATTTGGACTCCATTCAGGTGGAGAGGAGATTCACCCATTTCGAGGAACAGAACATCTCACTGCTGAGGCACTGAGGTCCAAGAACTCACCCACATTCCAAAGCACTGCATTAACAAAGGCCTTCTGGAGAGTCATCATTTAAAAAATGTACCTGAACTGAACGACATCAGATCTGAGTTTTTCATCACTGAATGTAATACACAACATTTGTTATCACTTCCACTTGGAATTTTTGTCACAGTTCAGCTATTTACAGCAGAATTTGTTAGCAGAAGTTGAACCTGGAGGCCATTTGGAAGGGCTGGGACCCTTCAAAGTGCACCAGGGGAGCTTCCAGGTTGGATATTGGGGAAAATTTATTCTCAGGAAGAGCAGCAATGTGTTGGTACAGCTCCCAGGGAGGAGGAAGAGTCACCATCCCCAGAGGTGCTCCGTGTGGAGATGTGGCACTGAGGATGTGGGCAATGCGTACAGCAGGGTGGGTTGGAGGTGGACCTGGTGATCTCAAAGGATTTTTTCTAGTCTTAACGAGTCTGTGATTCTGTGATACCTCAAAGCAGACTCAAGAAGAAAGAAAGGTTAAATCAGGATTTATGGCAGACTGCACAGATGGTGGCTTTCAGTCATGAATAAGAGCGTGTACAAGGAGTGGCTACTAATTTGGGTGAGGAGGTGGAGATAACAACAAGGGAGGACACCGAAAGATGGGTAGGAGGCAGATACATTGCACATTAACAAACAGTACAACTTAGCATGCAGTAAGCTATAATTTCTAAAGACTACTGTGTTCCTGTGAAGGACACACTACATCCTTCTCAGACATCACAAGAGTAAGGCTCACCAGGTGTGAAGAGGTCTGGGCTGTTTTCAGTCATTCCCTTGCACGCGTACAGAAATGGGAGCAGTAAGATTCCTACCTGCTCTACTTGGTAAAACTGAAGTCAGCTACGTTGCATTAGGAATATGGATGTCCTACAGCATCATCTGGGGTAGATGCATACACACAGCCGGGTAAATCACATTTACAGGAGTGTTTCATTTAGAAAGGTACACTAAAACCAAACAAAACGAAGAAATAAAAAGAGGAACATAGCAGCAGCTATTAGTTTGGCTTTTACTTCCTTTTTTTTTTTGCTCTATGTCTTCCATTTAGTTACTAAAGCTGGCTGTACTCGATCGAATCAGCACCTCAGTCATTAAACACCAGCACGCTGTCACTCATTAGCTCTTGTAGCACTTCCTGAATTACCTGCACTGCAATTGTCAGCGATTTCCTAACACAGCCCACAACCACCTGATGTCCACATCATCCACCCTGGAACTTCAGCCTTGGTTTGGTTTGAAAGCTGCCTGATTATAAGACTGACAAGAGACTGATGTGAAGAGTTTTGTGCATTCTCAGGCTACAAAGAGGTCTGTGATTGCCCATCTAAGACCAGCTTTGAAGAAACCAATCCACGTGGACTGTTGGAAACATGGTGCTCTCTGCTCAACGTAACCTATGAGAGATTGACACTGATCACAGATACCTCTGCTTGTACATCTGCATGGGCAGAATGGTTGACCAGAATGGAAAGATTTGAAACATCTCTGACCAAGCATCAGTAGAAAAGAAAGTGATGTGTAGCAACAGATTATTTAAGTCACGTATGTGTATCAGAATAGGAGGGACCAAAATTCATGAGATGGTTGTGAATATGAGCACTGCCAGAGGGATTGGGCAGCCCTAAGGTCACTGCTTGGTTTTGGAAAGCATGGAAACTGTGGTAGGGACTGAGGAGCTGCAATAGCATACAGCTACAAGGGTAAAACAGTAAGATATTATTCTGAAACATCACTTCATTGATGGTTCTTGAACAATAGAAGGGTTGTGGGTGAATGTTTTTGCCACCTGGAACAGCTGAGGGTTTGCACATTGCACAAATATTGGTGCAGAATCCAGTTGCTTTATCCCACACATTCTTATCTCTAGTTGTGCAAGCGGGCTGACTTGGTTGTTTTGATTTGGATATTGAGCTAACGAAGCTAAGGATTAAGTCAATTTTCTGATGGGAATTTCATTTCAAAAGCCAGGACAGGAAAGCAGTTTGGGAACTGTAACTTTGTCATGGTGTGGAAAATGAAATTCAATGAAGAAAACAGAAAGGGTTTCTCCAATCAGCTGCCACCAACTTCAGCCATTCCTTACTAATATATATGTATCCATAATGCCTTTATGTTAAATTACAAGCAAGAATGAACATAAAATTCAATCTCTGAAAAGATGTACCAGGGGCTTGAGTTGACAGACACCACCTGGGAGACCCACGCACGGCTTCAGGTCAGCGCTAATTGTACAGTTTGTACTCCTATCTCATGGGAAAAGCAGAATTGATGCATTTCTGTCCTAGTTGAAGTAGGACACATCACTTAAATTAACCCAGTCTTTCCACTGAGACGTACCACAGGTCATAGACAGAGCAAATGCTGTCTTAATTAAGTGTGTCTGTGAAACAAAGTTTGTAATAAATGCAGATATGGGTATTTTTCTTGTCAGAGGAGCATACACCTTGATGGCAGCTGTGAGGGTCCTCACATCTCCAGAATGTAACCTGACAACAGTGATGGCATCCATAACGTGCCAACAAGAAGCTGGATGCCACCAAGCTTCAGGATATCAATCGATTCCATATATTTCAAATGCCACTTTTGAAAAAGGAAATTCCCCCCTCCCCCTTTTTTAATCTTAGTGTTGCCAATAGTATCATTAGCAAAGAAGGGAGGAGAGTATCAGAGTATTGCAACATTAATAAACTTATTTCTGCTAATGAACGGATTGCTTAGTCTGCTGTGAAGACACCTCTGAGACACCCAAGAACCAAGACTTGAGGCAGGACAGGTTTTTGGTGGTTTTTTTTTTTTTGTTTTTGGAGTTCACTTCCATTGAAGTGAAATGGCATTCCTCCATAAAAGCTTAGCAGTATTAGGAGTGATTTTCATTTCACCTGTCTTAGTACCAGCGCTGTTTTTGGCACGGTTGTTCTATGACTTTCTCCATTCAGACCTGCCACCTGGAATTGACCAACCTCTAAAGCTTCTCTTCTACCATTCGCTGTTGATGACCACCATGGTGCTGGTAAGTTCAATTTCTTACAACGGGGCATTTCCCTTTTGTTTTGGAAGGATGGCTGGAAGACAATGGCTTAAGGAAAAAAGGAAACGAGGGAGCAGCAATTCAGCCCCTTGAAGCCTAGAAGCACCCCTATGCAAGCCAAAGAATGTTAAATTAATTCATAAAGCAGGACTAATCCTAAAAGCTTATTTAAGTTTTTTTTAGAGCATTATCAAACTGCAGCTTCTTTACATCTGGAAAATAGTTTCACATGAATATTAATAATAATACATCTATTTATGTATGGTGTACCTGCTGAGCTGGATGTACATGTAATATACTGAACTGGATGTACATATAATATACTGAACTGGATGTACATATAATATTTATTTAGAAGCAAGCCTGCATTGCTCCTCTTTCCATTTGCTTCATTCTGTATTTACTATACACAGTCACACATACATATATTCATAGACCTACACACATTGTGTATCATAGACAATAAAATAAATACAAAATGATAGCAATGGTTTGGGCTTTCTTCTTACATGGCTAGGTCAGAAAATATGAGTATAAAAGTATTTGTGAATGATGTGTTTAGGCTCCTCTCATTCCTTAAGGATGGGTATCTGTGTGTATTTTCTCACATGAATTTAACGTAATTCTGATATGTCTGCTTCCATAGATAGAAAAATTAAAATGCTTCAAATTGAAAGGGGAACTTAATTATTGTGAAAAAGATGTAAAAAATGGAGATTTTTAGTTTTAAACATTCTTGTTTGTTCCATCCATCCCCTAAGTTGCGTGGTATTTCCAACGTCAAATTCTATACAGATTTTTAGGGAGGAAAAAAGGATGGGCACAAAGCAAGTTCCTAATGACCTCCTGGATCTACATAGGTTGGCTTTAAAACACTTTCATCCTTGGGCTGGAAATGACCACTGAATCCTTTTAGGGTCTTGAGGTCTTCCTCTACAAATCACACAGCATTTGGATACTGGGCTTCGAAAGAGTTGATTTTACAGTCAAGTAATTACATTTTCTCTGTAATTTTCATACAACATATAATGCATTTTAATAAAAGAGATATAAAAATATTTTCTAAGAATCACAGAATCACAGAACTGTAGGGGCTGGAAGGGACCTCCAGGGCTCACCAAGTCCAACCACCTGCTGAGGAGATTCCCTACAACAGGTTGCTCAGGAAAGTGTCTAGAAATGTTGTTCTGTTTTCATCACAGGTTAAGGAGCAGAAGCAACTGCTATTGTTTGTGTACCTCAGGAGCCCACAACTCCCATACATTTTAGCAGAACCTACTTGGTTAGTTGCCTACTAATCTGTTCTTTCATCAGCCTCACGCCCATAGTTGCTACTGACATTTCCAAATCAAAGATCATTTCTCTCCTTCCCTCTCTATTGTCAGCTGAAGTGCATTTTTTAGATCTGCAAAATGAAACATGCAAAAATAGATAATGAGCGAAAGGACCACTGCCTATGCAGAACAGGGTTTGATGCTTTTTCCCAACCTTCAGCAACACTCAATTCAATCAGAACAGCTCAAGGATCTCCAATGAGGCACAGTCTCCTGAAATAGAAAGCAGTAAAATAAACCCAAGCCTTTTTTTTTTAATTAAAGAGGATTGTAACCTTTCACACCAATTATTCTTTCTTTTCAACAGGGAAAGATTTTGGAGAAGCTCGGGATCTGCAGTGATTTAAGCTTATTGCGACTTGTGGTGGATGGAATACCACCATGGAGAGATTCAAATCTTGTTATCAAAGACCTCAAAGTAGACGAGGTACCACTGAGGATTTATCAGCCCAAGTGGCCACCTGCTGGCAAAAGAAAAGGAATACTGTATTTTCATGGAGGAGCTGGCACATTTGGGAGCATTAGTAAGAAACCAGCCAGTTTTATACTTAAAGTCAAATCCAAATCTTTACCCCTCAGCCATGTGTCAGTATCTCACTTGTTCTTCCTAATGACAACAGATTTTGTAAACCCAGTACTAACTGAAAAGGACCTTACAGATTAATAGTGTGGTGTGCAGTTGAGGGTAATCATAATGATGAAAAGGACAATAGAGTTCCCAGAAAGAATAAATTTTGGATTTGTTCTTTGAAACAAAGCTTCAATTACTTTTCAAGGAGAAATTTTTACTTGTGGACCTCAACTGGACCAAAGTGTTTTCCGTAAGCTTGAATGGAGCCTCAAAGTACAGAAGTTAAGATATATCACTCTGCTCAGTACTCATCTTATGGGTGGGAGCACGAATCCGTGTATCTCAATCTGTAGGCCACAGATCAAAGGAGATCTAACAGACAGAAAGGCACAGTCCGAGAAAGAACTTAAAGAAATTTAAGATTTAAAAGTCATGTAAGAATTTTTGTTAAAGAATCATATTTCAAAGGGTGTATCTCCATTGGCACAATGACAGACAGACTTCAGTTACGTGCAGGTGAGGTTGTGAGTCTCCATAGCTGGAAGGAAAAAATAAAACACCACAGAGTTGGACTGTTGTTCACAGTGCAATCCATATTGCACAATCAACACATGAAAGGAGCTGTATCATGTGCCTTGGCTTAATACAGTGCCCATATCTACATGTATGTGACCCTTCACTTCAATGCCCCTTGGTATTTGACGACAGGAAAGCAACTAACACAATAGCAAGGTTTTATTATGAAAGGTGATATGATTCTAAGGCCCTCAGGGTAGCAAGTGGCCAGCTGAAGAAGTGAAGAATATCTTTATGATACCAGAGGATTGGGCAATAAAATGGTAGGTGACACAAAACTGTAGGTGATGTGGAGTGCAGAAGCCACATTGAAGATCCTGAGTTAATAAATAAAACTATGGAGTCTAAGCAGACTAATATGCTGATTTGGGTGGTAGATGATTTGGGGACTATGTTAGGAAATAACTGCTTGAAAATGTTGAGTTAGTGCATAGTAGCAGTCAAAAAGCAAATAAGATGTTGGGAATTATTATTAGGAGAGGAAAATAGGACAAAACAGGAAAGCTCTTTATGGTGCTGTAATAAATCCATGCTGTTTTGAAATATGATGTTCTGATTCCCATGCATCAAATTGGATCTAACAGTACCAGAAAGTGTCCTGTGTAGATGATAGAAGTGCTTCCATACTGAAGCACTAAGACTCTTCAGGCTGGAAAAGATGGAGAGACAGATACACTGAATGTCTACAGAATCACAGGAAGCATGGGAAGTTCAGGGAACGATTAGTCACCATTTCTTATAGCAAAAGATCAAATGGAATATCCGAGCAAAAAGAAATGGTTCTTCAAATCTTTGTAAGTAAGCAATGGAATTCGCTGCACAAATGTGCTGATCATGGTAAGAAAATTGATCAAGGGCATCACATAAAGATGAACTTTGTGACTCAGTGGAGTTCTCGAAGCCTAACATTTCAGTAAGCCTTTTGCATAAGCATTATCACATGGTTGTCACAAGCGTAGACATTTTCGTCATCCATCAGCTGAGATGTGATACCAACCTGGACGCTTCTTCTTTTCCCCAGCATCACCATTCCTATGTCTGTGTTATGCCCTATCCACCAGTGACTAATAATCAGAAAATATGTGAACGTGTGAAGGTTGCATTGCACAAAAGTTACTCATTGGTCCCATGCTGCTGCAGTGGCTTCCACAGAGAACGTGTGCAATACCTTAATATGGATCTACACTTTCAAAAGAATATTTAACTTTTAAAATGTCACCTTTGTTATGCTTTGTCTTTAGGAGCCTTTGAAAGAATTTGTCGCTATATCGCCAAGAAGTGCGACTCAGTGGTTGTGTCTGTTGGGTAAGTGTCACTTTTATGTACAAACATTTGTGGTAATGGTTCACAATTGAAACAGTTCTGAAAAACATGCCAATAATCTCAGCTATTTCAGATTGTGCTGCGTATTTCTGCCTTGAGCCTTTCCTTTCATTTGGAAATGTACTTAGAGGCGAAGCATTCTAAAATAGCTAAACCATTAGTTTATATTTACACTGAGTTAAAAGCAAGCAAACTTTAAAATATAGATAAAAAGACCTACCCAACTGCCATGCCAACAGCACAAATCACATTTTTATAATGACTTTGAAAATAACCCCAATGTCTTTGACATTCCAGCTATCGCTTGGCTCCTGAACACCCATATCCTGGGCAATATTCTGATTGTCTCAACGCTACCTTATACTTCATGAGGAATTTAGATGAGTATCACGTGGATCCTGCTCTCATCATCCTTGGTGGTGACAGCTGTGGAGCCAATTTTGCCACGGTTATTTGCCAAATACTGGTGAATAAAAGAAATCTCCCAAAAGTACGTGCACAGATCTTATTGTATCCAGGACTACAGGGGCTAGATTTTCAATTGCCTTCCTATCAGCAGAATGCTTCAGTCCCCATATTATCTCGGAAGCTAGTCATCTACTTCTGTTTTCGTTACCTTAATAGAAAACCATCATATTTTGAAGACATCATACAAAACTGCCACGTTCCTGAGAGCATGAAATGGAAATACAAAAAATGGATAAGTGCTGACAATATTCCTGATGAATTCAAGATTAGAGGCTACAAACCTCAGAAGTACACTTCATATAAACCCGAAGTCCATGAAGCAATCAAAGAAGTGCTAGCAATGACATTTTCCCCTCTTTTAGCTGAAGATGCCATCATTTGCCAGCTCCCAGAATCCTATATTGTGACCTGTGAGTTTGATGTGCTTAGAGATGATGGGCTGTTATACAAGAAGCGATTAGAGGACAACGGCATTCAAGTAACCTGGTATCATTCTGAGAGTGGTTTCCATGGCATTTTAGCCTTTTTTGGCTATGGGATTTTTTCCTTTTTATCTGGAGAAAAGATAATGGATAATACTGTGAATTATATAAACAGTCTATGAAAGTATTTTTCAGAAAAACGATGCAGGCCTTACACTATCCTTGGTGAATTTATGCTTGGCAAAGAAGGATTTATGTTTTATACATTTTACATATACATTTGATTTAGATTTTCTATTTTGACTGTATGAGGAATTCTCATGAGGATTTCTCATTCTGCAGTTACTTACCAAAAATTCTAAGGTTATTTAAAGCACCACCAAAACTCAATAATAAAAACACACCAATGAAATGGAGCACCTGGCACTTCACCTCCAGCCATTGCAGTAGCTGGCACACAGTCAAGGCAAATAACATAGAATCACAGAATTATTAAGGTTGGAAAAGACCTCTAAGATCATTCAGTCCAACCATCCACCTACCATCAGTACTGCCCACTAAACCACGTCTTCCTGAAGTTTACTCTACAGCCTAGAAATGCTGAAGACAACAACTGGAGGTCACTTTGGCCCTGGTGAAGGTAGGAAATGTTTATGGAACCCATCTTAGGTTCAGTGAAGTCTTGCGTCAGATATGCATTTTAATGCAGCTATGCATTCCAACTTCTAGGGTTAGCTCACACTTTTCTTGAAATAAAGACTTCTTTCTGAAACTGAGTTCTCAGTTGGAATTACTATGAGCTCGATTTTGTTTGGAATCTGAGAAATGATGTTTTCCTTTGGGATTTGATTCTTTAATTGGAACCCCCACACTTCAGTGAATGCTCCACCTGTTATTCTGTTTTTCTTTGGAAAGTTCTGAAGACCCCAGTTGTAAGAAAGTAGAGAAGTGGGACATTGCATTATCTTACCAAGGAGCTGTGATGTCATGGCAATGTTGTGATGCTTTCAGCAACAGCAACAAAAATAAAAACCCCTACTGTGAAAATGTCAGTTTTAAGAGCAGGTTAAATTTGCTTAACGCTTATCCAGTAACAAATCTAATTGAACCAATCTAAATGCTTGGTGAAAGAAGCAATGCAACACCGGCAGTGAGCACAGCCTTGCTAATTTTACCTCGTCAGATCTGTCATTTCATGGTGTAGCATTTCCTCAGATGGGAAAGCATGCTGAATCATCGAAAGGTTGGGTTGGGAGGGACATCAGAGATCACAGAATCACAGAGTCATAGAATGGCCTGGATTGAAAAGGAGCACAATGCTCATCCAGTTCCAACCCCTGCTGTGTGCAGGTCACCAACCAGCAGCCCAGGCTGCCCAGAGCCACATCCAGCCTGGCCTTGAATGCCTGCAGGGCTGGGGCATCCACAATCTCTCTCATCCAGTTCCCCCCTGAAGTCACTGAAGCTCACTTGATACAAGATAACCTGATCATGAATCTAAACTCAGTCTCCTCTACTGTTTTATTAACCATGCATTCAAATGAATAGTCGTTGTTGTTGTTGGCTTTATGACAACCAGCTTCTTGTTCCAGGGAAGAAATTAACAATATATGAATGGAGAAACTAGAAATCTTTCAACTGAAATTTCCATCCTGTCCACAAGGGAAAAATTTAAGCACTACTGCTGATGCCAATTTTTTGGATAACTTTTTAACCAGACACACGCAAAGAACAAGCAGGAAAAGCTGGCTGAACAAATATAAAGCTATTAGATGCCCTTGCATTAACAATAATGAAGAAAGGCATGAAATCAGAAAAAATAACACTGGAAAACATTAGAGAGAAACAGTGAAAGAAGAACAAGTGACCCAACTCATGAGACAGGCTGTGATAATTCCACAGAGGTTTAGAGAAGCATAAAGAGAACTGTAATTGCCAAGCAATGGAGGATGGGGCCAATTGCAATGCAGTGTTTGCAGCTGATGTAAGTAGGAAGAGTTCTTCATGCTGCACTCTGCAGAGCTAAGCCAGAGGAGAGCTAGGCAAGAGGCATTTAAAAAAACAATGCTGAATGCTGAATGCTGAATACTGAAGCTATGGAGAAGTTGAAAGATGTGCACTTAATTTTATTTCCCATTCTCTTAATTATATTCTAAAGAATAAGAGAACATGTATTATCTAGTCAGAATAGAGAAGTACCTCTGTTTGAATTAAAGGCCAAACTCAGAGCCATCTAACTGCAGGAGATGTCTTACAGCTCATTCAGCACTCTCCTAGCCACAGATTAATCTTTTTTCTTTACTGATTGATTTGCAATGATTGCCATATACATGGCAATAACTTCCTGCTAACTAAATGGACATGGACAGGGTGGGGAAACGAGATGCTAAATGAACACATTTCACAGAATCACCAAGGTTGGAAAAGACCTACAGGATCATCCACCCCAACCATCCACCCATCACCAATAGGTCTCACTAAACCGTGTCCCTCAACACAAAATCCAAACGTTCCTTCAGCACCTCCAGGCTCGGTGACTCCATCACCTCCCTGTGCAGCCCATTCCAGTGCCTGACCACTCTTTCAGACAAGTAGTATTTCATAACATCCAGCCTAAATCTCCCCTGGTGCAGCTTGAAGCCATTCCCTCTGGTTCTATCACTGTTACACAAGAGAAGAGGCTGACCCCCAGCTCATTACAACCTCCCTTCAGGTGGTTATAGAGGGCAATAAGGTCTCCCCTGAGCCTCCTCTTCTCCAAACTGAACAATCCCAGCTCCTTCAGCTGCTGCTCATCAGCCCTGTGCTCCAGACCCCTCACCAGCTCTGTTGCCCTTCTTTCAACCCGCTCCAGAGCCTCCATGTCTTTCTTGCAGTGAGGGGCCCAAAACTGGACACAGCACTCGAGATGGGGCCTCACCAGAGCTGAGTACAGGGGGCAATCACTGCCCTGCTCCTGCTGGCATTTCATATCCCTCAGTGTACAGAGATACCTCTACAGATTTGAAAAGCATGGGACAAGCATCTCTAGATAAACTTCTGAAATGGATAGTTGGATAGTGACAGGATAAAGGGGAATGGCTTTAAACTGACAGAGGGGAGGTTTAGGTTGGATATTAGGAAGAAGTTTTTCACTCAGAAGGTGGTGAGGCACTGGAACAGGCTGCCCAAGGAGGCTGTGGATGCCCCATCCCTGCAGGCATTCAAGGCCAGGCTGGATGTGGCTCTGGGCAGCCTGGGCTGCTGGTTGGTGACCTGCACACAGCAGGGGTTGGAACTGGATGAGCGTTGTGCTCCTTTGCAACCCAGGCCATTCTGTGATTCTATGATTCTATGAAATGTATTTGATAGTGCCACAGGCTCAAGGAATACGAGCACCTCGTGTCTTTTCTCCACCCTCTAACTGATTTTAATGCAGTTGATTCATTACACTCCTGTCCCTGCCAAGGACTGCTTTCCTGCAAAAATTCCAAAATGTTGCTGGCATAGATCTTGTAACAGAATTCAGAACTTGATTTATCTTTTGTGAAATTAAGGGGGTGTGCAGAGGGAGGGTGGGAGAGGGAAAGACACACAGTAATGTATTTGCAAAAGGGAGGAGAAAAGCTTTTCACCAGGGCAGCCTTCTGACAAACAAAGGCATTTAAGAATCAGGAAGTAAGAAGCCAAAGATATCGGGGAAAGTCGAATCAAAGACATTTCAGGTCACTTTGTCCACAGCTGTGCAAAATGGCAGCTATTTACACGATCCTCGTGCTTTTCCTGGCAGTTTTTGTTGCTGGATTGATACTGTTGGTCATGGCGGCATTTAATTTTGATTTCTCCAACTCTGAAATTCCTCCTGGAGTGAATGAACCTGTGAAGCTTCGAATCACTCACGTTATTTTGATAAGCACGGCTGTGGTGGTAAGTTAACCTTGTGTGACTGTGATGGGAGAAGGGTGAACCTGAATGCAAGGCTAGAACTTTGCCATGCAAGGCATAGCTGGCATGCTGCAAGTTGCATCTAGAGCTCAGTTTTGCTAAAGAAACCTTTATCAGATTCTTCACACTGCACTACTTCATTACAGAGATTATGCCCAGCTCTTACATGAGGCAGTACACAAGCACTGCCTAACACAGGGGTTAAAGAGCCTGACTGTGCCTCTAATGTGAACTGTGCTAACCTAGCAATAGGTAGAATACTTAGTAGAAATGAAATAGAAGCTGTTTCCATTCAGGGCTCAGAATGTAGCCAGTGTCCTTGGAGGCATGCTTTCAAGCTTTGCTTGTGCTTGGGAGTGAAAGGTTTTGTGTTTGTTTTGAAGATAACATTACAGACTGAACTACTGGTTTGAGGAAAGGGTTTGATCTTTGTGAAACAAGTGACAAAACTGGGGGAGGTCGCCCAAGAGGGGCTGAAAGAATTCCATCTCCCCACGTATTTGTAACTTACGAGCAGCTAAGCAAGCTTGTTTGGATGGGATCAAAGAGCAAACAAGGGCTTAGGCTGTTAGCAGCACCCAATTTCTGGTTGGTTGTGCTGACAAAGGATCTCACTGAACCAAGAATGATAGAGGTAACGATAGATGCTAACAGGGGTGTTAAGAATATGTGAGAAGTCGTGCACGCACTCAATAAATTACTTAAGCACCTCTGAGAGAGACAAATTACTTAAGATGAAATAAATATATTTGTATATTTCTCAGTTATGAATATTCCTGATTGTAGTGGACAGTACTAAAGAACTCCAGCATGTGTGTTCTCATAGTTCAGTACAAGATATAATCAGAAAGACTTCAGTTAAGCACCTGGAAAAGCCAGTTCTCCTTTTGTCACCTGCCCACTGGTCCCATAAACCAGAACTGTGTGCTGCAATGTAACACAGTATAAAAAAAAACAAACAGGGTCAATATCGAGGTGAGAACAACTCCGTAGTTGTTCCATTTCTGTTTGGAGGACAGCAAATACACTAACAGAAATAATTTCATCCATTGCCCACGCAATGAATGCACTGAGTGCAAAGTGAATGCAATGAGTGCAAAGTGCCTTTGCACTGAAAAATACAGAATCTTCTGAGTGAATTCCCTATTTTTTTGTGTGTGTGTTTGAACAGGGAAAGATTTTGGAAAAGATTGGCATCTGTAGCCAGATCAGCTTTGTTCGGTACATGCAAGGCATTAAGGCTCTGGGAGCAGACCAGAAGCTCCTCATTGAGGACCTGTGCTTTGAGAAAGTGCCTGTAAGGATTTACCAGCCCAAGGCTCCATCTGCCAGCCCAAGGAGAGGAGTAATGTTTTTCCATGGAGGAGGATGGGTGTTTGGAAGCGTTGGTAAGATGTCTAACAGAAGAAATTATTGTAATTTAGTTTAAAAAGCAGCTTCCACATCAATGGTAAGGTTGCTAGTTGCTTAACCTGTAGCTGTTACGAAATTTGAGTATAACCACAGATGCACTCTTCTAAGTCTTGCTGTAATATCTGCTATGCTTCACGTGATTTTTCCTAAAGAAAGACAATGAGAAACGAGGGGAAAGCACCAAACATAACGAAAAGAGACGATCAGAGGGCAAAAAAGATCTGCAGAGCTGTGCAGGGAGAAGCACAGAAAAGGCGTGCTTCTTCCTTGCAATTCACTGCCTTCAGTAATGACAGCATTAGAACTCTTGATGAAAAAACACCCCACGAACAACAAAACACAAACAAAAGCAAGCAAAGAATAACACAACAGAAACCCCACATGAAAACGTTTCTTTCAGAGACCCATGAAAGCCTGTGCCGCTCTCTTGCCCGAGGAAGTGACTCGGTGGTTGTGTCTGTCGGGTGAGTCTTTTCTCATGTCATTTTTAAGGATTATTTTCCATACTGTGAATGACACCTTACAGCCTCCATGACCATGGTGACAGCTGTAACCAGAGAAATATTTCTGTGGGATGCGTGATTTTACAAATTTGCACTGCTTTCATTTGGAGCCATTTAAGACTGACTCGGGATTTTATTGCCTGATTAAATCGAATAACGCTTCTGGGTATCTAACTGGAAAAAGTAGGACATGTTCCTAATTCCTAGAATTAGGAATTCCAATCTAGAAATTGATAGTAAACAGAGAGTAACTCCAGTATTCGATTTAATCCTCACTCAAAGAAACTACTTGATGCTTACAGCAGCATTACATGAATGACAAGCTAATATTATCATCATTATATTGACAACTACTTGGATGATGAGTACTAATGAACATACAGAAAGGAAATAGTGCAATCTGACACATGGAAAGCATGAAATGATTAAGGGTCAGTCCATAGAACCTGGACGTAGATAGCAGCTGAGTGCTCCTGAGTTGTTCAAGACCTGAGCAATGCCATAAACAGACAATGACCCAACACAGTCAGCCTCCACCACCTGGCCTTGCTAGTCACAAGCTGCTTTATGACAACCTATGGAGAAATGGAAAGGTAATCGTGGTATTGCTGGTGGCTAGAACTGCTATTTTCAGCACTGCATTTAACATCAGCATCATTCCTTTTCCTACTTTTGTTGTCTCCTTCCGTGCATTAGGTATCGTTTAGCTCCTGAGCACAAATACCCTGCTGCGTATGAAGACTGCCTTCATGCTTCCATACACTTCATGAGGAATGCAGAGCACTATGGGGTGGATCCTGCCCAGATCAGTGTCTGTGGGGACAGTGCTGGGGGCAACCTAGCAGCTGCTGTTAGCCAGACCCTGGCAGGCAGAGCAGACCTCCCCAGGCTGCGTGCTCAGATCCTGATCTACCCAATACTGCAGGCACTGGACTTCAATTTGCCATCCTATAAGCAAAATCAGGCAGTCCCTCTCTTATTCCAAGAACGCGCTGCTTTCTATGTGTTACAATACCTGAACGGGAACGCCTCAAATCTGGAACAAGTCCTGGAGGGTTCACACATCCCTATAGATATCCGATTAAATTATAGGAAGTGGGTGAGTGAAGATTACATCCCTGAGAGGTTTAAAGTCAGGGGCTACAAGCCACATGTGTTACTGGACTGTTCAACTGAGGTTTATGAGACGGTGAAGCGGTTCTGTGAGCCCAACCTGTGCCCCCTGCTAGCTGAAGATGCTGTTGTTCACCAGCTGCCCGAGTCCTTCATCTTGACTTGTGAATATGATGTGCTGAGGGATGATGGCTTGCTGTACAAGAAGAGGCTGGAGGACAACGGAGTCCAAGTGACCTGGTGCCACCTCGAGGATGGGTTCCATGGAATCATCAACTCATTTAATAGTGAATGGATGTCGTTTTCATCTGGAAAAAGAGGTCTGGACAGTATTGTGAACTTCCTAAAAAGTTTATAGAGACAAATCCTTCTATTCCTTCCAATAAAATTACTGTTTTTCTTTGAGTCTCTTATGTTTCTGAATTCCATCAGAGGACAAGAGTTAAAGAGCAATTATGTTAAAGAGCAATTATGACATTAAGACTACTGAAAAAGGACATTTTGAAAAGAAAAAATGGTGATTGTTTCTTCCAGCACTGTTTCATCTGCAGTCTGCCTGTTTTAATGATCTATTTCAGTGAGGCACTTGCTGCTCTCTCAGTAAATATTAAAGATGCTGTAAAATTTTAAACCAACATCTGGTGTTGCCCATTTTATTCACTTACAATCCGTGGTTTCACTCTTCCCAGAAGACTAAATGTGTTCTGGCAAAGGAGAAAGGTACTGATATTACAGTCCAATGACGTATTGCCTTTACTACATGCTATACGTGCAGTATCTGAGCCTAAATGTCCCAGCCACCAAGTTCCATAATGTTTCTATGGGCGAAGTGTAGCTCAGTGATATTTCACACCTGGATCAATGGAATCAGAATTGCAGCAATCCTTGACAGAGCTACTTTGAATGGCTTTGTGCAGATTGCAGTGGAGATGCTCTACGTGGGTTTCTACATCTATCAAACATGAATAAGTTGAAAAACTTGTTCCTGTATTTAAATACTCCAACAACAAAATAAGGCCAACGCATTTATGTTTGTGAAGCTCGTACTAGCAGCTTTTTCCTTTATAAATGCCCTTGCTAATACCATATATTCCAAGCTACTCAAAGAAGGTCTGTAGCACAGGAAGGAGTACGCTGTGGCTGCAGATCATATGCAAGAGCTGATTTAACCTCCACGCTAGTTGGCTCACTCTTCATCTAAATAGCAACACATCACGAAGTAGGACTTCACTAATTAACTGCTCTCTCTGAACAGCTGATCCTATCATCCGCAATCCAAGAGTGCCATGTCGGATACCAGTCCCTGTATCAATCCCACAATTATTGAGCAGCTAAACAGGAAATCAGACACATTCTCTTCTGGCCCTTTTCCGATGTGATGCATGCTGGCACCTTGCACAACGTTTCCAAGGATTTTTAAGCGTGGCACCTGAGAGAAGTGTTTTAATTTGGGCTGCTCCATCGGTCCTTGCCATCTGCATCAAAGACAGGTGTAGAAACAGCCCACCTTCAGCTAAGTGAAATGGAACTTTTTTATGTCCTGTTAGTGGTACTGCTGGTGGTTTTTACTGCCTCATTCACATTAGCAATTATAAGAACGCTTCAAGTGGACTTTCCCAACGTCCACATCCCTCCTGGAGTGGATCAACCTGGAAAGCTTCGTGTTATCCATGCACATATGGTTTTGACATCTGCTGTGGTGAGTTGCTTTGCCATGATTTCTGACAGAAGTGAGCTTTACGTGTTATTTTCTGTTAGGTTATATGTGTAAATATATACATATATATATAAAAATGTTTAAATGTGTGTAAATATATATCTAGGGTTGTTGAGGCAATCCCAGATATGAATTCAGAGTGGGAAAAGAACTCATTGAGAGCAGCCCTAGGGAGAAGGAAGGACTTGGAGGTCCTGATGGGTGAAAAACTGAACATAAGCCAGTAGTGTGCACTTGCAGCCCAGAAGGCCATCTGTATCCTGGGCTGCAGGAAAAGAAAAGTGACCTACAGGGAAAGGCGGGGGATTGTCTCCCTCTGCTCTGCCATTGTGAGGCCCCAGTTGCAGTTCTGCATCCAGCACAGGAGGGATGTGGGACTATTGGAGCAGGTCCAGAGGAGGGCTGTGAGGATGCTCAGGCTGGAGCACCTCTCCTATGGAGAAAGGCTGGGGACATGGGCTTGTTCAGCCTGGAGAAGAGAAGGCTCTGGGGAGATCTCAATGCAGCCTTCCAGTACTTGAAGAAAGCTTAAAAGCAGGAGGTGGACTGAATTTTTACATGATCTGACAGTGATAGGACAAGGGGGAATGTTTCTCAACTATAGAGGGGTGATTTAGGTTCGATGTTAGGTAGAAATTCCAGAGAGCTGTGGGTGTCCCATCCCTGGACGTGCCCAAGGCCATGCATGGGCCCTGGGCAGCCTGAGCTGGTGGGGTTGCAGACTGCAGTGAGGTTGCATCCCTTGGCAGGGGTTGGAACTGGGTGATCTTTAAGGTCGCTTCCAAGTCATTCTATGAGTCTATGAAATGCCAGAATCCTGTGGGCTGCATTAACACTTCAGTGAAGGGTTTCCTTTCCTTCCTTTTTTTGGTTGACTTCAGAGGATGTTTTTTGTCAGATCCTTTCTATCAGACCTCAGATATCTCCATCTCTGATGGGATTGCCTACCATGTCAGGATGAAGCAATCTGTGAGAGCCCAAACCGAGCACATCTTCCCTCACTCCATTTAAATGAAAGATTTATGAACAGCAAGATGGCTTTGGCTGCACTTTAGCTAAGCACAGATGATGTTTTCAGGCCATTCACTGGGCTTTCCAGCCACACTGGTGGGAGATTGGGTGCTTTTAAAGCTGATCAGATGGCACCTCTTGGGAAAACCTCGGAACACAACATCTGCACAGGGCATCCTCTCCTGCGTCTGCATGCCCCTTGTGGCTCCCTCACAGCCTGCCCCTTCCTCCAAACAGGGCAAGATCTTGGAGAAGATGGGAGTGTGCACAGAGATCACCTTCACTCGCTACATGCGCTCAGGGACGAAGCGGGGCCCGGAGCCGCAGCTGTGCCTGCAGGACATGCGCTTTGACGGAGTGCCGGTGCGGCTCTACCTGCCCTGTGTGCCATCTGCTGCCCTGAGGCCTGCCACCATCTTCTTCCACGGCGGCGGTTGGATTTACTGCAGCATTGGTAGGGAGGGAGAATTCTACCCAGACAGCTGGGAGAAGGGATGGAACGGGCCCAGTTTTGGGCAGCGAGGGGCTCTGGGCTGCCTCACAGGGAAGTGATACGGATGAGGGGGCAGAGGGAGAAACGGAGGTGAAGGGCATGAAGGGCAGAGAGGGACAGAGCTGTGCACCTAGATGGGAGCAGGCAGCCCACGCACCCTTTTCTTGCAGATTCCCATGACAACATCTGCCGTTACATCGCCAAAGAGAGCGGCTCCGTGGTTGTGTCTGTTGGGTGAGTTAGGTCCGCACTGCCCAAGGTAGTGGGTTATTTCCCCTTCCCTCCCTTCCCCTCTCCTGCCCTCCCCTCCCCACTTTCCTTCTCTCCCCCCCTTCCCTCCATTCATCCTCCCTACCTCTCTCCTTCCTTCCTTCCTTCCTTCCTTCCTTCCTTCCTTCCTTCCTTCCTTCCTTCCTTCCTTCCTTCCTTCCTTCCTGCCTTCCTGCCTTCCTGCCTTCCTGCCTTCCTGCCTTCCTTCCTGCCTTCCTTTTTCCTCCTTTCCTTCTCTCCCCTTCCTTCCTTTCCCTTCCTTCCTTCTCTTTTCTTCCCTCCAAACACCAGAATTTTCAAGGGAAATATCCTAAGTGAAGGTGAGGTGCAGGCTGACTGAATTCCCATATCCACACCAGCAGACTGCAGTGAGGTTGCACCACACCTTCTGCTCAAACCTTATCTCAGAAGATCACAGCAGTGCTACCACCTTGGCAACTTCATCCTCCTGGCTGTTGCTTCCCTGTGATAATTCATAGAATCTCAGAGTCACAAAGGTCAAAAAGACCACTAAGATCATGCAGTCCAACCATCAGCCCATCCCCACCATGCCCACTGAGCAGGTCCCTCAACCCACAGATGTGGAGGGCGATGTGCTTAGCAGACAATGAATGACAGTGGGCTCTTTGGTTGGTGTTGCTGAAAACACTACAGGTAGCACAGGGAAATGCAAGGTGCTAGAAAACTGTAATCCTAGTTACATTTCCATCTCACTCTTGTTTCCGTGCATTAGGTATCGTTTAGCTCCTGAGCACAAATACCCTGCTGCGTATGAAGACTGCCTTCATGCTTCCATACACTTCATGAGGAATGCAGAGCACTATGGGGTGGATCCTGCCCAGATCAGTGTCTGTGGGGACAGTGCTGGGGGCAATCTAGCTGCTGCTGTTAGCCAGACCCTGGCAGGCAGAGCAGACCTCCCCAGGCTGCGTGCTCAGATCCTGATCTACCCAGGCCTTCAGGCAGTGGACATGGATTTACCCTCCTACCAGCAAAATCGGGGAGTCCCTCTCTTACTCCGAGAACGCGCTGCTTTCTTTGCTTTGCTGTACCTACATGGGGATGCATCACACAAGCAAGATGTCCTGAAGGGCTCTCATGTTACTCCGGAAATGAGACAGAAGTACAAAAAGTGGGTGAGCCCAAACAACATCCCTGAGAGGTTTAAGGCAAGAGGATACAACCCACAGAAAACTCATGACTTCGCAGCCGAAATTTGTAAGAAATTTGAAAGAATTTGTGAGCCCAACCTGTGCCCCCTGCTAGCTGAAGATGCTGTAATTCAGCAGCTGCCCGAGACCTTCATCTTAACTTGTGAATATGATGTGCTGAGGGATGATGGCTTGCTGTACAAGAAGAGGCTGGAGGACAACGGAGTCCCAGTGACCTGGTGCCACCTCGAGGATGGGTTCCATGCAATAATAAGCCTGTATGAGTATGGTGGGTTGTCGTTCCCATCTGGGAAAAGGGGATTGGACAGAGTTGTTCAATTCATAAAAGGCCTTTAGAAGAAGCTTTCCTTGGTTATGTTTCAGCATCTCAGAAATTAGCAGATGCTCCCAAAGCTTGGATGGTAATTGTCAGCAACAAAGTGATACCCCTCTATGTGTGCAATATCAGTTTTGAACTTGTAGAACTTCAAATGCAATAATCTGAACTGTGATCACTGTCATTGTGAGACTGTTGACAGGTTAGCCTTTCCAGTGTTGCTTTTCAGTCCCTTTTCCATCAAACCAGCACCTGATTGATTCCTTAGATTTAATTAAATGATGATTTGCTTCCATGTCAGCATTGCCAATGGAATAATTGGGATTTAATAATTCCTGTGGATTACAGTCAGGATCTTTGTGATGTTCATTTGGCAAGCTTGCCTTTATTTTATTTAGATAACAAGTGCATGTCATGTATATAGTGAATGGAGGGAGAAGTTAGAAGGAAGCTGCAGAACAAAAATGGAGGAGATGAGGGTTTTAGCAAAGAGAATTGGCCTTCAGGGGCACGGCAGAATCACATCTGCAAGAAGAGCTGCAGCAGAAGACCCGTGTCAATTTGGGACACCTCCCTGAGGCAAGCAAAGGCTGCCCTACTATGAAATAACCACGTCTCTATCAACTCCTACTTAATTTTGGGTGTCTCCAGTATGCCCTCTGGAGCTCGGGGCAAGATATTGGTTGAGAGAGAACCTTTGTAAGGTATGAGACAGTAATGACAGAATGGGGCTCCTAGTTGGCCTCACTCATCTTTATTGCACTCTGCTGTACTCCTTCTAAGGGAGATCCCTGCCTTTTTTGAACCGGGGAGACTGGAATTGGACGCAGTATTTCACATATGGTCCTCCCATGGCAGAGCAGAGGGGGAGGAGGATCATCTTCTTCGCCCTGCTGGCCATTGCACAGAGCAATGCACCCCAGGCTTGAATATTAAAAAAAAAAAGAAAAAAAAGAAGAAAAAAAAAAAAGAAAAAAAAAAAGAAAAAAAAAGAAAACCCTACAAGAAAAGAAAACGCTAAGAAAAAAAGAAAACCCTAAGAAAAAAAAGAAAAACAAATCCTAAGACTGAGAAAACAGGAGATTTTTGCAGAATAAACGCTACACTTCGGATTTCCCTGGGGATACAGCGAGGCGGTGGTTTTTCTCCAGCAGTCAGGACCGCCGGGCAATGACACGCAATGACACAACCGCTCGCTCTGCCTCCCGAAGATCCTCCGTCCCCGCGCACAGCTCCGTCCCTCCCGCAGGACGCCGCTCCAGGCGCCGCCGGCCGCCCCGCGGACCCCGAGCATCCTCACGCCCGGGTCACGCCGCGCCTCCCCTCCGGCAGATTACGGCCTCCCCCCGGGCTCGCAGCATGACCCCGGGCCGCGGCTTTGCGGAGCTGTCACAAACGACCCGTGACGCCGTCGGCCTGCAGGAGGGGGGCGGCCGCAGCCTGGCCCCGCTGCGGGCCGGGGAGCCCCGCGGGGCGGCCGGCGGGCCATGGCGGTGCCGGCGGCGGTGCTGCTGCTGCTGCTGCTGCTCGCTCTGCTCGTGCCCCTAGCGGGGCTGGTGCTGGGCACCGTGCTGCTCGGACTGCCCAGCTACGACATCCCGGCCGGGGTGAACCAGCCTGCCAAGCTGCGCCTGGTGCTGGCCGTCCTGCTGGGCACGGCGGCCCTGGTGAGTGGGGCGGGTCGGTGGGTCGCGAGCCGGGAGGACGCGGGGATCGGGGCCGTCGGGGCGACGCTCGGGGCTGCGGAGGACGGGGAAGGCCGGCATCCGTTAGGGCAAAGCCGGTGTCGCGATGCGGGGCGGCACGCCGGGCTCGCAGGCAGGTTGGCGAAGGGCGGCGACGATGCGAGTCGCGGAGCTGAGCCGGCGATTCGTTGCTAAGTGCGCCGGGCTGGGGGCGAAGTCACCTTGCCCAAGGAACGGCCCTGCAACTTGCTCCTGCCACCGCTGACATTTATGGGACCAAATCCGGTTAGGGCTGCTTTACTTAATCCCTGGACTCACTTTTACAGCGTTGCATAAACGGCATTAGAGCTCTGCTCAACTCTTCCTCTCGCACTTTACAGCTCCTTTGAGTTGTTTAAAAATCTCCTCCGCTCCTTTCGCCACAGCGTTCCCTTTGCTGACTGCGCACATCCCGCCCTCCTGCAGCTCCTTACACCACATCCATCCCCTCGCAACGGGCCCTCCTGAGTCCTCCCACAGCGTGGCAAGGGGACCGATAAAGAAACGCCCTCATGAAGCATTTTTAAAGCGGGCATCTTGCTCAGCATGATGCACCACGCTGTGTTTGAACCCCTCCGTGTTGTTCCCACCTTCCCCTCATCCACTCCTTGCAGCAGGTTTATATTCCAGCCCAGCGCATTGCAGGAGCATTGGGAAGGGATGCATGCTTCTGTTCATTGCTGTTGTGCAAATAAAACCAATAAAACTTGCACGATGCCTCTCAGCATTAAGCATTTACGAATCCACCAAGCTTTATTCAAGAGTACTGGTTTGTGCAATGAAGAGCTTTGTAAGAGTTTATGAGGATGTTTCTGTGTATTTAATTTAATTGCTCTGATTAAGTGTAAATAGACCAGAATGAGCACTGAGGTGTGCTGGGCAAGACTGATGATTAAAATACATACTCCAGGATTGACAATTTGGATAGCCTTTATAAAATGTATAATGTAACATGAGCACAACGGTGGATTTAAGTACAGGAAGTAGGATTTTCACTCACTGTAGGAAGTGAGAGCTTGGGAAATCTGTTTTTCCTGAATGAAAGAGCTTTATTTTTATCAGACAACTGATAAACTCTCCAACTGCCGTCTGTGAAGCCTGGACTTCCACATCTGATTCTTTAGAATACGATCTGGAAGATTCCAGATGATTTAAGGTAGAACTTCCCTCCTTGGTAGGCCGAATGCAGGTATGGATATGATTGCTTTTTGACTTTATCCTGAGATCTCAAACTTTCTTGGAAGTGAGCATTCTTATCAAGAAAAGCAATCCAATACTTGAAGGGAGAGTGTAAGCAGGAAGGGGAATGGCTGTTTATGAGGGTGGATGGTGATGGGACAAGGGGGAATGGTCTTAAAGTGAGACAGGGGAGGTTTAGGTTGGATATGAGGAGGAAGTTTTTCCCCCAGAGGGTGGTGAGGCACTGGAACAGGTTGCCCAAGGAGGCTGTGGATGCCCCATCCCTGCAGGCATTCAAGGCCAGGCTGGATGTGGCTCTGGGCAGCCTGGGCTGCTGGTTGGTGACCTGCACACAGCAGGGGGTTGGAGCTGGATGAGCATTGTGCTCCTTTTCAACCCAGGCCATTCTGTGATTCTGTGATTCTATGAGTTGCCAAGTTGCATTTCCTCATTGTTTTCCATGTGTTTGTGAAGGCAAAAAAATGACTAAACGACCAATGAGAATGAACTCAATCTGTGGAATACAAGAAGCCATTTAGAGACAGTGTAGGAGATGCTTTCATAGCCATTATCTTCTTCTCTCAGTGGTCTTCATGGTAGTTATTCTGACTTGTTATACTGTGATCATTACCGTTTTTTATAGAACACCAACGGGTAATGTGGAGCTTTTTATATGTTGACTTTTAAAAAGGCCTCAATTCTTAACTTTGAACAGGGAAGGATTTTGGAGAAGACAGGACTTTGCAGCCAAATCACTTTTGGCCGATACGTGCGACAAGGATGGAGGCAGAGGGTGGACCCAAAGCTGTTCATCCAGGATCTGCAGTTCAACAAAGTACCTGTGAGGGTGTACCAGCCAAAAGCCACATCTCATGGGCGAAGGAGAGGTATCCTCTTCTTCCATGGAGGAGGATGGGTGTTTGGAAGTCTCGGTAAGACATTTGCTGGAGGAATTGTAGTAACTTAAATATAACATTTTCATGTTTTCATTGTATTGAAAGAAGAGGAACTTTCAGCATGGGATTTTGGAGAAAGTATGAAGTCAAATAAACACCTTCCTAGAAATGAACACCCCTTCCATGTCTCAAAGACAAAGCACTCATGAAAGCTTTTCTTTTCCAGATACCTATGAAAAAGTGTGCCGCTACTTATCCAGAGAAAGTGAATCCGTAGTTGTATCCGTTCAGTAAGTCAACCCTACCCAGTCCTACTGCTCAGAGATTATTGCTGCTGGGGTGCCACACAGAGCTGCACTGTTTCTTGAGATGTTATTTTTTACAGAGAGATTTCTAAAGAATTCAGCATAGGAAAAGAGACAAATAATGACAGCTACGATTTCCCAGCGCATAGCTGTTAATGCACTGATACACCAGGAAGGAGATACATGGCACACAAAGGAAATCTAATTTAAAACTTAGGTAGAACAAATCTTCTTTGTGCTGAACATGTGAACATGTAACAAGATGCTCCAAATGTTTGTAATTTACACAAGAAAGAGAATAATCATGCTGTGTTACTCCCATTTTACACATAGGAAATAGAGGCAAAAAATCATTAAATTATCTTGTCACGAATACGTAGCACAATGAAGAAATTAATTAAAAAAGCTCATTGTTTCTTAACAATTCTTGTAGTTGAACACACAAGTTACGTGTTATCTGCAACCACTAGCTGGGAAATGCCTGCTCAGGAGGTAATGAATTGGCTTGAAGGTAGTGTAGGATAAAACTCCCTGATTAACACTAATGATATTTCCTTTTCCTGTTCTTGTCTGTTATGCATTAGGTATCGTTTAGCTCCTGAGCACAAATACCCTGCTGCATATGAAGATTGTCTTAATGCTACTGTACACTTCATGCGGAGTACAGAGCACTATGGGGTGGATCCTGCCCAAATCAGTGTCTGTGGGGACAGTGCTGGGGGCAATCTAGCGGCTGCTGTTAGCCAGACCCTGGCAGGCAGAGCAGACCTCCCCAGGCTGCGTGCTCAGATCCTGATCTACCCAGGCCTTCAGGCGCTGGACTTCAATTTGCCATCCTACCATCAGAATCGGGGAGTTCCTCTCTTATTCCGGGAACGCGCTGCTTTCTTCGCTTTGCAGTACTTAAACGGGGATGCATCGCATATGCAGGAGGTCCTGAAGGGCTCTCATATCCCTCCAGATATGAGGCAGAAGTACAGGAAGTGGGTGAGTCCGGACAACATCCCTGAAGAGTTTAAAGTCAGAGGAGTGAAGCCACTTAACCCCACTGATTTTATGGCTGAAGTTTATGAGACGGTGAAGCGGTTCTGTGAGCCCAACCTGTGCCCCCTGCTAGCTGAAGATGCTGTTGTTCACCAGCTGCCCGAGTCCTTCATCTTGACTTGTGAATATGATGTGCTGAGGGATGATGGCTTGCTGTACAAGAAGAGGTTGGAGGACAACGGAGTCCAAGTGACCTGGTGCCACCTCGA
Source organism: Lagopus muta (assembly GCF_023343835.1). Taxonomy (NCBI): domain Eukaryota; kingdom Metazoa; phylum Chordata; class Aves; order Galliformes; family Phasianidae; genus Lagopus; species Lagopus muta. The sequence goes on along the minus strand of NC_064453.1, from coordinate 5,218,098 downwards.
GGATGGGTTCCATGGAATCATAAGCCTGTATGATTATGGTGGGTTGTCATTTCCATCTGGGAAAAGGGGATTGGACAGCGTTGTTAACTTCCTTAAAGGCTTATAGTAAAACATCTTAGATTCCATGAGTCTGTTCATGCCTCAATCTAGAAAATATCTTTTTAGGATATTTAATATCAGGTGATGGGTAGTCATTCAAAGGCAGCCATTAACGATGACAAACATGGCTCATGTGAACCTCATTCCAGCTCTTAGTTGGAAAATGGAATATGCAAATATTATACATATGCTGCAAGCCCTTATCTTTAGCTACGTCAATAAATATGAACGTTATTTTGAATGGATTTCCTGGTTTGTCCCCCTTGCTTACAATAAAATCCGTCTTTCCACCTGTGAAGACAGGCTGTCACACAGGTATGTGTGTTGTGTTGGTGTAAATGAGTAAAAGACATCGCAGAGTTTGGATGCATTGTGCTGTGACTGTGAACTCTGCATGAGGAAAAAAGATGGTAGCTAACCTGAGTGGGTGAGGAGCCACTGGTTTGCTCAGCAATAACTGTGATGCAGCTTAGAACGTGGTTACTGGAATGGCAGTCACCGTGGGGACAGCAAACAAAAATGGCCTCAAGGCAAAGCAGTACCACACACAGCCCACTTCCCAGCATGACAGAAGAAGAAATGGAGCTCTTCTCTGCCCTGCTTTTAGCACCAAGCCACATTACTGGAGTGACAGTCACTGAGCAGCCAGGGAAGATAGCGCTGGTGAGACAAAGAAATAAGACTGAACCAAAAAAAGATGGAGAGGATTGGTGGAAAGTTCAACCCAAGTACTCAGCTAAAGTTCTCATTGGAAACTGGCTGGAAGAGAGAAAAAGGGTAAGGTTGGGAAGGAAGTGTGAGAGCAGGACAGAGGGGGTCAGAAGCCACGCTCTGCAGGCTGTACAGCACTGCAGTGTGAGCACCTCAGGACAGCAACGAAGGGGAGAAGGATAATTATCTTACTTGTAGATTCATACATTTTACAATCTGCTGTTCTTCTCTACGTGCCAGGACAAAAGCAATGCCCAGGCCTGCAGAATACGATACGACATTTGCCATGTGCCAGATATAAAACTTGCCAATTAAAAGCACCGTGGCATCTTTGATGGCAGCCTCTTCAGAATGCTGTGCAATTTACCACGTACAGCACACACAACCACATAACATTCAAATATACAACTTCACACAGCCCAAAATGATAGAAGTGTTGTTAACACCTCTATAAGTTGGTACTTACTGCTTGTATCTTTGGATCCTTACTAGTCTGGATGTCAGCACTTTTGCTAGCAGAGCTACTCTACAAATTACACATCTTAATTAAGACCTGAGCAAATTTTATCATTAAGCATTTAATTCTTGTTAAAACATTCTAGTTAGGTTCGATAATTGGAGCTATTAGGGCAAATGCTCCTGACTCCAATAAAATCACTTCTTTTTTTTTTTTTGGCCTGACAGTTATGAAATCTGATGTGATCACAGCACATTATGCAGAAATAAAGAAATCCATGATGTATTTCTTTAGGTTAGGAATGAGGTTGAAATAAACTGGAAAGTAATGAGAACTCTTTGTGGTAAGGGTGACAGAGCTCTGGAACAGATACCCAGAGAATATTAAGAAAAAGCCCTTTGTAACCAAAGTGAGCAGCTGGGGAACACTTTTCCCGAGAAGATGTTCAATTTTTCTGCATTTCTTCAACTGACCTGGAGCAAAATGCTTTTCAGATGTTAGCTCACACAGCAGGGGATGGTATTTAACACCAAACCGTGAGCAATTTTTCAATGGCTATTACGGTATCTTGCATTAACACCGAGGAATCAGAGCAGAATTTTACAATGGCCGTAGCATAGATTTCCTTTCAAATAAGTGCTTTTTAATGCACAGATGATAAAAAGTAGCAGAAGAACAGAGGTTCTGTAATCATCAGGTTGCCTTTGCTATCTCCTGAGTGCTGTGCATCTCTCCAGTTCATAAAACCCTGTGGGAAACTTGGCTGCAGCGTGTACAGCACAGACTTCACTCACTTCCCAGATCACAAACCAGAGCGAACACTAAGAACAATCATGATGAAGAAATACGAGGTAAGTAAAAGAGTTTCCTATGTGGGGTTCTGTGTGCTATTGTACCACACAGCAATGACTTATAACCAACTTAAGTCACATTTCATATCCTTAAACAAATGCACGTGCAAAAGAATGCACTCAGCTCTGGTTTAGTGGGCAGTGTTGGTGGTAGGCGGATGGTTTGGATTAGATGACCTTTGAGGTCTTTTCCAGCCTTAACGAGTCCATCATTCTGGGCTGGTTTGCAGGATCCAGAGCTCCCTGGCATTACTGGATGGAAGCAGGGCGGATAAATCACACCTCATGCTATGCAGATGTAGTTGCTTAATTTAACTGAAAATTTACCATAGTTGAAAGGCGAATGTCCTTACTGTTGGGAATTAAGTTGCAAGTAAAGGTAGTGCAGGTATCACAGCATTTTATGTTATTGCTGGTAGTGCAGTCTGACCCAAAAGCATGCTAAGCCTGTGGATGCTGTGCATGTTGCAAATGGTTCAACACACATCTCATTTCAGGGCCTGCCAGCACAGCACTTCTTCACACACCACGAGGAGCCGAGGAGCCGACATTTAGTGTCAGAGTATGAGGATAACTACAACAGACATGGTTATGTTCCCTTCCTGCCTCCCCTCCGCAGCTGGAATGGACGCAAGTTTGCATGGGTTCCTCAGAAATCAGAATTCCCCATTCTTGGTAGTTTTTGGTATTATGAATTTAAAAAGAAAAAGATGGGACATAGTGGAGTGGTCAACATACCAACTTAGAGCCCCTCCTGTTATAAAAATCATTTTAAAAGTGGATTTTGCAGTGTGCCTCTGCTATGAAGCAAGGCTGTGGGGGCTGAGCTTGGTCAGCTTGGAGGTGAGAAGGATCTGAGAGGAGCCTTCCAGTGCTTCAGGGATTTATAAGCAGGAAGGGGAGTGAATTTTTACGTGGTGTAATGGTGGTAGGACAAGGGGAATGGCTTTAAACTAAAGCAGGGGAATCAGCAGAGGAGAGTTGGGTGGTCTCTAGGGTCCCTTCCAACATAAGCTGTTTTATGCTTCTGAGATCACTATGTCTCTGAATGTAAAAGTTACATAAATCTCTGCTAACTTCTTTAATACCGATCACAGAGACAATGGAGAATCAGGATTCCTTATATTGGTATCATGACTGTTTTCCTAGCAGTACTTTAAGTACTAACAGTGATTCCCCCCAGGCAGATGGACACACACCTGGGAACAACCAGACTGCTGTTTTGTCCTTAATCTGTTGTCAAAGTAATGGAACCACTCCTGATGCCCACTGCAGATTAAAAACACCAGGGCCAAGATTTTAATTCTACCATTTATAACACGTCATCGCTTCTTGTCTCAGAACCACCCACCAACTACGGACTTCTCGAGCACCTGAAGAGAAAATGGCACAGGAAAGAAGCTGGAGTGATGAGCAGCACCTACACCATTTCCTATGAAAAGCCACCAACGTCAGCTTTTGCTCCATGCCAGTTCAGACGTGCAGCTAAACCTCACGGCCTCTCCTCCAGGAGGGGACAGCTTCCCCGTGTTAGCAGAATCCTGGACTATGAAGGGGGTCAGAGATACCTGCAAGCCCTCAGCCAACTAGTGAGAGACAGAAAGGCAAGAGCTGCCTCCATGTAAACAGCTTAGTGTGATCTTAAGCACTACTTAATACAGCTTGTTGCTGATGGACGTAAGAGTGATCTGTTCCATGTGGAAGGAATGGGAATTAGGTTATATGGTTGGAGGGCTGGCTGCTAGTTAGAACACGTTGCTGGATTACATTCTAAGCTGCAGATGGCTGGGAATATTCCTTTAACAGGAGATATTAATACTCTACGTATGTGTCAGCATCTAGTCAGTGGGTAGCTGCATTAAAGAACACAAAGTGAGGCAGCACCTAATAGCATATAAATCCCTTAGCTGTATTTACTTCAGTTATTTCATTTTCATGCAGCTTGCTACACATTTCTTTAAAGAAAGAGGAGAAAAGAAGCTTGTATTATTCCATTATATGTCTGAAACGTCCAAGAGCAAATAAAGCACACGGAATGGCTGAATACCTAAGGACAAGGTGAAGCAAGGTTTGCACCAACGCAGTCAGCAAGCAGTCCTCAGCTGCCCTTGGCTTTGCATACTGAATGGCACTTAATGGTAGGTAAGCTGCAAAGTAAACTACATTAGCTGGCCTTACATTACCGAGCACTGCACCCAGAAGATACAGCAGTTGTGGCCTTTGCATTGCTGTATGGGGCACCCTGGTACTTAGTGCTGACAGAAGTCCCTGTTCTTATTGCACTTATGTGGAAGTTTTGCATTTAAATCATGTTTGATCTGCAGGAGATCAAGATTCAGCTGCTGCTGGTCTGAGGTTCAACAATAAATCTGCAACAACTTAAAGGCTTTGATGAAACATATCTGTAATTAATTCCATGCATGTTTATGGTTTCTTTCATCTATTTTGCTGAAGGTTAGCAACATTATAATCACTTTTAGGCACAAGATAAAGCATATTCGTTTCTCATGGCCTGGACAAGCCTCTGGCCATGAGTTCTAGCTCTGCATAGAGGTGCACTTTTAGTCACCACGATTTAGTTTTGTTTTTTCAAGGTTGAACTGATTCTGAACTGAAGGACGCTGATGATTCAGGCACAAATACACGGAGCAACAGTGGCACCTATTGGCAAAGTGATTCTCCACCAACATTTGGGAGACGTTTGCCAGCTGGATGCAGACCTCAGCTGCCTGCATCAGAAAGCAGCACCATTACTGAGATCTTTTAGAGAAGCAAGAGCCCTGGTAATTACATACAGCAATATGTAGGGTGGGGTCTCTTTGGCTTCCAAGCCTTAGGAAATTGGAAATAGGTGAAAAGAAATCAGTGAACCACAGCCAGCTCTTAGCACTGTGCTAGGAAAAACATATTCCCTTGAAAAAACATCTTGAAAAGAATTGATAAAGAAGGGGATGGAAATTGGAAGATAGAATAATTCTAGTATCTGCAAGGAAGTCCATTCAGATTCCTTTTATGGTCAGTAGGGCCACAAAGCGTATATTTTTTGTTTGTTGTCCAGGTACTAAAATCTGAATGAAAATACAAACCAGGTACCTTAATAAAAACACAAAGCCCATACACTATATGGAATGCAGGTCAGACAAGTATACACAGATATTCTTCATTTCACACAATCCTACCAGTTTGTTTAAAAATATGCTCATCAACCCTTCATAAGTATTAAATATTCATAGTAAATCAAACATTTATGATTGTTATCTATCTTAGTGCTTCTAAAACCAAAGCTGATCTGTGAGAAGCAACGAGCTGCTGGAGATACAGGGAATTACTGAGATGCACAAGTGCTGCCCATGAAATGTGTATAAAGCACTCATTCCAAACCTGCAAGCTGACTGGGCAGGGCTCCCCAGGCACAGCTCTCATCCCTCCAACCACTGAGCCATTTACAAGTAAAAAACTCTGACACCCAGAGGAACCAGGCATAGCACGCTAGGCAGCTAAATGGATGAAATGCATTTTGATAGAGAGCCTCTTAACTACAAGAAGGCACAACTCTACAAGACGTGTCAGTTTTGATTAATAACACCTGGCAGAAAAAGGTTGGCTTTGAACTGTTGAAGTTATTAACTGTTTTCACTTCAGCAATGCTAAATACACAGCAAAGATAACTAGCTTTCTGGCAACGCGAGCCTCCAAGCCTGCTGAACTTAAGCTAAAAGAGGACAGATTTAGATTGGATAGAAGGAAGAAGTTTTTTGCAGTGAGGGCAGTGAGGCACTGCACAGGCTGCCCAGAGGCTCTGATGGAGCTGTGGGTGTCCCTGCTCAGTGCAGGTTGGACCTGATGGCCTTTAGGGTCCCTCCCAACTCCAACCATTCTGTGGTTCTATGATTCTTCATCTTTATAGCAGATGCTTTGCTCAAGCATTCTACAAATCAAGATTTCAGCCAGAATAGATGATAAGACTTAATTGGTCTTAATAGTGGAGCTATTGCTGAAAGCACGTTTCTTAAACACGTAGAATAGATAACATTTATTCTAGGACACTCAGTTATTGTAATCCACAATTCATTACTGTATGACAAACACTTTGGGAGTCCTGGAATCATTGCAAAATGCAAAGGATTACCCAATGATCAAGACAATAGAAAGTTACCCAATCAGGCATTACTATGAAACATCACTGTGCCAAACGTTTTCTTCAAATGCAAATTATTTTGTAGATGTGTCACATTCATCCAGGCTTTTCTTGAAAAAAAAACACCACCTTGTTTTAGTGTCAGGGCTTCTTTAGTTACACTCACTTGTGGCTGGAAAGCATGAATGCAGTGGTCTCTTCAATTCTGTACACAACAACTGGATGCTTTGGAACAACTCTCTGTTCTAAAAACATCCTAGACAGCCCTGCTTGCATGAAATCAGCCTCGTCTGGGAACTTTTGTGACATTACAGAGACAAGGTGGTAGCTGGAATTGACGCGTGTCTCTCAAGCGAACAGATTTCTTGCCTGGAAGGAGAGCAGTGTCAGGCTGGATGAGCTGCAGAGACAAGAGGCTCGATTCTTTGGACTGAGCATCTCAGCCAGTGTTGGGACTCAAACAAGGAGCAGTGATGCTGGTTGGCAAGTTGTGCAGGAACTGGGACTGTGGATGCCAGCTGGGAAGGGAGAGTGGTTACAGAGCAGAGAAACAGGCTGTTGAGAAGAGGTTTGCTGGGCAGGAGGCCTCTTTCAGAATGTTATAAATATTCACTGGAAGGTGCTTATAAAGTCAGTTTTCAGGTAAAACAGCTTCACTGGGCTGAATTTAAGTCCTAGCTAATGAGGATACAATGCCTGCCAAGTGCTGTCCTCCAGAGCTGCACACGCCATGGCATTGGTCAAGCAAGTACAGCTCCTGGGAATGGGGTTCAGAGTGACCCAGCTCTGTAAGGACAGAATAAAGCTTTCTTTGGTGGCAGCCACACATTTCTGGCAAAGCTTGCCCATGTATTTGAACATGTACCTTTTGCACTGGTGACAAAAACACTGACTTGCCACTAGTAGCTAGCAATTCCTTTTTCAGAACCATGGTTTCATGCTGTTTGCTGAACTGACATGGACCGATCAGATCTTAGAAGACACCACCTTCAGCCCGTGCCACTGACATGCTTTATTCCTGTGGGTTTCAGCAGATATCAGCTGTAGTACATTAATGATGGTAATCCTCCTGCCATATTGGAGGGCACCAGTTCAGGAAAAATCCATTTCCTAGCTTTTAAAAACAATTTGGTCCTTCTTTTCTAAACAGCATGGCTTCCCTCATAGAAATTCTGTCCTGTCACTGAGTTGATGAAGAGTCCATAAACTCCCCAGAATGTGACACAACCTTTTTGAAGACTCTTCCTTAATCCAAACTCCATTTCTAAGGAGCCTCCTGTCTTTGAGAACAGCTACACTAAGTGCTGCAGCATGCCACGAACCTGGGCTGTGCTACGTGCTGCCTGCAGTGAAGACATCCCTTTTGTTCTTCCTGTTTGGTGTTTTCTTATGATTGAAAATCTGTTCCAGTTCAAAAGGCTGTTTGCATGAGAGCTTCTCATAAAGGCAATTATCCCATCAGTGTGAGGTATTGAAGAACTGCAGTAACCACAAAATAACTGCTGAGCTCGTGGGTGAAGAGAATTCCGTGCTGGAAATAATTTTGCAGTGGCAGTGATGGGGGGCATTCACTTTGGATACTGAAGGACCCGACTTCTATTCAACAATGGCCCGTAAGTAAATGGTTATATAAGTAAAATACTCCTTGTTTTGGGGCGATAACGTTTGCTAAGGAGGAACAAATCTCCAGGCACAGTGGTTTTTAAGAGAAGCTGTTTATCATCACATGCTTTTCTTCTTTGAGTTGCAACGGCCCCTGAGGACACCAGCTTCCTTATGTCAGACTCACACAATGCAGAGGCAGCCCCTGGCCCTGAGAGCTCCCTGATGGCACTGGCTCATTGTAGGACTGGCTGCATAAACACATACTTACCTGATCCAGTGCTGTAAATATGTAATTGAGGCTGCTGCCTCACGGCATATTTTATGTCTAATTTAAGGAACTGTATATTTGGATAAGGGAGTCCGGATGTCTGTCAGGTAAATGTTACGAGCTGTAAATTTTCACAGCAGATTTAACACTAAATTTAGTCAGCTCTATATTTAAAGAGCACATTGACCTGATGGCAGCCCTTGTCCTTGACAATCGTTGGCTTGAGAGATAGATAAGGATCCCTGGGAGAATGCTGCTGGTCTCCCTTATGCTTCACACAGCTCCCTCCTGCGCTGGCAGCCCCAGCATCCTCCAGATCAGTGCCTCAGCAGTGTGGGGGCTCAGCCTCATCCTCCCCACTTCTCCTCAAGGTAGGGGACACTCATGCCAAGCACAAAAGTGCGTATGGAGAATGGGCTTGGAGGCCGTGCATTGCTTAAGCTTCCTCTGCACACCAGCCTAGCAGCCAATACAGAGAAAATCTCAATTATTACTTTTAGAAAACAAAAATAAAGCAACTTGGAATACTGACGTTGATACAGAAGCTCTGGCTTTCCATGTGCTAGCTGCTGATGCTGACCAGAGTCAGCTTTCAAATTCAAACTCTGCTCCTGTTGCATATAAATACCGAGAGCAAATCGATCCCACCTCTGAAGTGCTCCAGGTTGAAATACAGCAGCCCCGCTGGTGAAAATAAAGTCGGTGAGAGCTCAACCAGCTTAGGGCAGACCAAGAGTCCATTCACTGCACGTAAGGGCTGTAGACATGCAGGGAGGCAGTAGGTGGCAGAACATGCTCTGTTTTCCTACTGAAAACCCAAAGCCCACACCGTGGTGCCTTGGGTTCATCTAACACTTCCATGAGGGGAGCTCAGGCCATCTGTGGATAACAGGGCTCACTGCAGTTTGTGAAAGTCTGAGTGCCAACCAAAGGACTGCTGGCACTCCCAGATTCCCTTTTCAGTCTCAGGGAAATGAGTGCCCACTCTCTAAGCAAGTAAATTTCCATGTGTTCCTAGAAATGGTGCCGCTTTTCTGTTTGGAGGATGCAGTTTTTCCAAACATTCTGCAATCCCTGGAGATAAAGGATGCCGTTGTTACTCCTCATTTCTATTACAGTAGACACAAAGTCAAAGCAGAGCAGAAGGTAAACTGGGCTCAGGCCTCTATGAACAACACAGAAAGCAGAGCCTGCACAGGGAGCTGAGAGATGTACACAGCAAGTAGACAGGGCAACAAGACATCTCTCTCTTTCTTAGAATCACAGGACCGTGGAATGGTTTGAGTTGGAAGGGACCTTTAAAGGCCATCTAGTCCAATGCCCTGCAATGAACAGGACACCCCTTCATGAACAGAGTAACTGGAAGACAAAAAAGCTGACACAAACCAGCCTAAAACGACCTGTGGTGTTACAGCAGGAACAGTTTGCACTGTCACACAAATTCATGTGATTTACAGCAGCCACTTTTGCCTTTCACACCCAGGACGCAAAACCTGAAGGCAGCGTTACCTCCAGAAGTGCAGCTCCCTGGTTTTTGGAGGAATGGGGCCCTTTCTCAGTGGTTCTGTTACAAGGTGACCGCTGTAGGAGAGCTGGGAAGCAGCATGAGCACTTCTATCCTCGTTCCCATATTTGCACCACTTGACTAAACTTTCTGTCCGACAGAACATTAACGTCTACCAAACTGTTGTGCCTAATGGCTCAGACAGCATTGTCAGCCCCTGTTTACGTGATCAGTGTCAGGCAGTGCTGTTGCTCTGTACCTGTTCCTGATTAATGAGCCTTTTCTCCAGCAGGTCATTTCACAGGGACAGCCTTATTTTCTGTTTGCAGGGGATGTTTGCACGGCCACTTCAGTCAGCGGTACAGAAATCTCATCATCAGCAAACTGCTACAGGCAAAAAATTATGTTCCAATTAATACTAAATGAGAAACGTGCTATTTTTTTTCTTCTTCTTCTTCTTTTTTTCAGAGCTGCTAATGAGGAAAATCAAAATAGCATCTTCCAGTGAACTGGTGACAGCTCTAAGGTGTTAAAAGTTTAAATCTTCACACAGACAAAGCACTCTCAAGCCCCCAAATACCAACCCTGTGAATGGGAAAATGTCAGAAATGCCTCTGAGGTTTGAGATGGCCTTTAAATATGTGAGCACTGGCACCAAACCCCCCCCAGGCAATGGGGCAGCTTATTGCCAAGCTAGAAGAAATTTCAAGTTGTTTTTTCTTTTTTAAAGTGAATATTGCTCTGGCTGATGGTGCTCTAATTTTATTCAGATTTGTTAGAACAAAAAAGTGCATTTTGCATAAGACAGGAAGAAACAGCAGCTTCTGAATAGCTTCTGTTGTAGAGATTGCCACTGAGGAATCAAAATGGTAGAATTCTGCCAGCCAAAATAGTATTTTTCCTTCCTCAAAACTTACTGAAATGCAGCCATCTTCCAGATGTTTTCAAGGCCTCTTTTAAGGAGACCCACTATGGCCAATTATTTTCTTCCCTTTAGAACTGTGCAACAGTGATCGTTTCCTCTTCAATATTTCTCATGGAATTCCTATGTCAGGACTAACAAAAATTGCCCATGTTAAATAAACACTGACATGCAGATTTACCATATCAGCCACTGTGTAAGTTGAAATATCTGAGCATACATTCACTGTGAAACAAGCACTGATCACTGTGGGTCCATAAACTCTGCTGGAAATGGCATCATAACACGCATATCACAGCAGGACCCAGACTATACTGCCAGGGGGAAATTAGGAATTCTACAGTGCGAGATGCATCGCATGCAGTGTAGTCCAAAGTAAACTGAAAACAGTGGAAAGGCTCCCAATGCTCTGTGCATATGGTCAGGCTGTTAACAGTCCATTCTTAGAAGGGCAAGCATTGGGATTACAAATAATTCTGTTTCTAGGTTGGGCTCACTCACAAGAAATCCCCCCTTTCTTGTAGCCCCTGGCACTTCAGCGTTCTGGAGATTCCTGCCCCCATCCATCTCTACCTTGCCCCCTCATTTCTTTATCAATTAGACCGCCCCGTGTCTGATTAGCCAGTCAGCCTCAACACTGAGAATTCTCATTATCAGATTATGGTGGCAGACAGCTGATAGCACCACCATGCTTTTAAACTGGTTGCAGAGGAAGAGCCACAAGAATGCTGAATACCCCCTGCACCCTACTCTTCTAATGTTGGGACTTACCAACATGAGTCATTTTAGCAGGAGATCCTGACTCCAGTCCATCCATCTGTGTTTAATTACCCACATAAACATGCAGTAGCATTCATGAGTGGGTCTACAATAAGGCACCAATGTGAGTTCAGTATTAGGAAGGCAGCAAGATTTTAAGGTAGCAAACTTGGTACTTGTGGCAGTTTAGCTACAGGGTGCAGAGCTCAGCTTCATGTGGTGGGTTTAGCAGCTCATGGCACATTTTGCAGCTGAGATCAGACAATTTCTCTGCATCTCAGGAAGCCAAAATTACAGTCACAATAGTGGTATATGTTTGCTCACCACAAAGAGGAATAGCATCATCCTCACAGCTTTTATATGGCTGTATAGGTTAGATATTAGGAGGAAGTTTTTCCCCCAGAGGGTGGTGAGGCACTGTTACAGGCTGCCCAAGGAGGCTGTGGATGCCCCATCCCTGCAGGCATTCAAGGCCAGGCTGGATGTGGCTCTGGGCAGCCTGGGCTGCTGGTTGGCGACCTGCACACAGCAGGGGGTTGGAACTGGATGAGCATCCTTTGCAACCCAGGCCATTCTATCATTCTATGATTCTGTTCTTTCAAAGCATTTCAGCTTTTCGGTGCAATTCTGGCCCTGCTGAGGTCAGAGGTCAAAGTCTCATTTATCCAAATACCTGTTAGGCCTGCAAAATGATCCCCTGGTCATCATGGCTTCCCCTTTCACAGAGTTCACTGCCACTACAATACCCCAATAACCACATCCATTCACTTGCACCACAGCTATTGCCATCACAAATCTGACTCCAGAGAAAATTGCCTTCAGGCCTTACAGCAAAGTGCAAGCTATGTTTGAAGAGGTTATTTAAACACTTGGCCTCTCCATGGCACAGCATGCCACCCAGGAAACAAATTCCAAGAACACGTGCTTTGATAAAATAACCTCTACAAAGAAACAGCTGTTGATGCTGCACATCCAACCTCAGACATTTGGTCTCTCAGCCTGAACCTGTGACAGGCTGTGGCCACCTACGTTTGGAAGCCATATTCCATCACCAGCTAAATATACTCGTATTGCAAAGGGGCAGAATACAAAAACAACCCTGCAAGTCTCTGCTGGATAAACTAAGGGATCAATTCCCTAATTAGGCCAGGAAAAGTAATCAAAGGAGACTGGAATAGTCACATTCCACCTCGCAGACAAACAAGATTATACTGGCAACGTATCCCCTAACAAACATCATGTGAATGCTTTTCTCAACCAAGATAACAGAGATAAGTAGGAAAGAGAATCGTTCTCTTATATATACTGATATATCTGATATATTGACATGTTTTGTTTCAGCTTTTGCATGCACTGAGAAGTAGAAATAATCAGTATTTTGGGGCTTCTGGAGGGGAAATGCACTCCTTAGCTGCTCTAAAATGGCTGCCCAGGGAGGTGGTGGAGTCGCCATTCCTGGAGGTGATTAAGGAAAGGGCAGATGTAGTTCTGAGGGACGTGGTTCAGTGGGCACTGAACCTTGAAACTATTGGTGGTAGGTGGATGGTTGGACTGGATGGTCTTCGAGGTCTTTTCCTACCTTGATGATTCCATGATTCCATGAACTCCAGAGATTTCTACCCAAACTTTAGGAACTCTTCTATTTTGTAGCCATGCTTACAGAGATGAGGTGTATTTCAGTCATCATTTAAGAGTTCCTCAATTAGAGGCAGTGCAGGATAACGGAGAGACAGACTTGGATTTGCCACATCCAATTCTACCTCCCAGGACCAATATTCCCCTCAGCAAAGGCAGACACAGCCAATGCAATCACTGCTCCACTGAATGAAATGCAGAGAAGCTGTTAAAGCTCCTAACTCTAGAGCACAAGTTTATTACAAGGTTGCTTAAAACAAAACTTTCCCTCAATATCACAGACGTATAAGAGGTTCAAATCAGGGACAGGATTTATTTGGCATCCTAATCAGATTCATATGCATGCTGAGCTCTTTGCTGCATCACTGGCTGGAATATAGCATCAAAAATGCTCTGGAGCAGTGCTATGGTGTAGCAGAGACCAACAATTCACTATTTAGGGGGCAGATGTGCTTGAAGTGAAATTTAACAAGAATGCTAAGGCTTCCCAGTACTTGTGCTGCTGTGAAACAGACGATACACAAACTCTAATTGTGGCAAGTGATCAGAGAACTGCTTATGAATACAGTGATCACAACTTGGTGGTGTTGCAATTGGTAAAAGCAAGAAACCCAATTGGATTTATTTGGGCTGTCATAACTGAAAAACATTAAAAGCAAAGTCTAGAAAAAAAATAATAGTTGTGTTTATTTATTAGGTAATGGAATGAAGACCTGAGTCATCATGAAATGACCACTTATGTGGTCATCACCAGTGATGGTCACGGGTGTGATAAAACCCTGCTCTAAAGATGAGCCATTAATGCTTGCTCTTTTTCATCCATCCGACTGCATTATTCCACACCTAATTTTAAATGAAAGGTGCTTGGGGCAGTGAGAATTGTAACACATTCCCTGTTGTAACACAGCCCTGGATGCTGCAATAAGTTAGCAGGTGTGTTTGTTTGATGACCTTTTAGTTGGAAAACATATTTCTTTTACTGATCAGTAATGTGCTGTGTCAACCCACACCTTGCCTATTTCTCCTCCCACTTAAGCTTTTGCCCTATTTCTTCATCTGAATCTTGTTCTCCTTTTCCCCTGGGCACTCTATGGATGCAGGACACCCTGAACTAGATGGGTTGGAAGTGGATGATCTATGAGGCCCTTTCCAACCCAAGACATCCTACGATCTTTGATTGAAACAGGGAGGCAGTCCTGAGGATACAGAACAACGATCTCCTGAAGCAAGCAATGTCAGATGGGAAGGACAGCTGGAGGCTGATGAGTCCTATTAAAGCAGCCTAAGAATTTTTGCTGATATTTTCCCCTTTCATTTTAGAGAAGCGTAATGCTGGGCTGGATATACTCAGCTAAACGTCCTATGAATTGGGAATCTCCCAAGCTTTTTTTATTTAAAGAGCTCTTGGTATTATTTTCCAGTAAGTCAGCATTACTGCAGTAAACACAGAGCTTTTCATAACCTTGCTGCCTGTGATCCCTTCTGAAAGTCACTCTGCAATCAAATGTACTGGGATTTCATAATAGTAATTTGCCACACTGTCAGAAATAGGCTTATCGTGCTGCTGTCATTGGTATCATGTGAACATCACTCAGTGTGCTGTGCCCTTCAAACGTAAGCCAGTGCTCTGAGCCAGTCAGAGAGAGAGGAAGGGGGGGTAAGTAAGAGAGCATTAACCCTTAGAAATCAGGGACAGCCCCATGCCAAGGAAACCACTGTATATGGTACAGATGCACCCGTTTACATGGCAGTTAATATTTACTGGTAAGAAGGTTGTGTTTCTCTCCAGCCCACCTGAAATCCCTCCAAAATCTGTTCCTGTTGTCTCTCATTCTGTAGAGTGGGACACCTGCTGATTTCCAGCATCACCTGAAAGACATCACTCCCAAAGCTCACTGCTGTTAGCTGACACTGACCAGCTGTTCAGCCAAAACATTATATATATACTGAGAAAAATCACAGAATGGTTGGCTTGGAGGGGATCTTAAAGCCCACTCAGTTCCAACCCCTGCTGTGGGCTGGGTGCCCCCACCAGCTGAGGCTGCCCAGGGCCCATTTGTGGCCTTGAATGCCTCCAGAGATGAGCGACCTGTTCAGTGACTCACAAAGCATTAGCTTGGTCAGTTCTGTAAATTCTATCAACAAGCATAACAGCACAACCTACAGGCTGGATACTGCAGGATTGCTTGTGCCATGGATTAATGCATGTGCCTGAAATGGATATGTCTTGGTGGATAAAGCTTTAATCTTCATATCTGTTATGCTATTTCTGAAGAGCACGGGAAGGAAAAGAAAGAAGAGAGAAATCCCCAAAGACAACATAGGGAATGGTCATAATGTGTCAGGTTACATTTTGTTTTTACCCTTTTTTTTTCCAGAAGAACTTAAATTACACTAAAGATCTGATCTCCAGGTAAAGAGCTAAAGCTAAATGTAAGATTTAGCATTTTCAAACCTTCTGAAGTTATTTGGATAGCTCCAGACTTCAATGTTTTCCAAACTGCAGGTGCTCAGCACTTTCTTATCCCCAGGCTTCTCAAGGTATCTCAACCTGCACACTCAGAATCATCAGCTACTTTATAAGCTGTTTGCTAAAGGAGTTTCTTTGCTTAAGAACTCATTTCAGAAATTGTCTGAGACACAGCTGTAAGTTCTGGGAGGGACTTTCCTGTGAATGAATCAGCAATGTCACATAATCAAAGTAATGTATTTCTAATGTCACAGCGTGGCCACTCAGTCTGGATGTCTTTTCTAGTAACACTTCTTGTTCAATTTAGACCATGCCAGCTAGCTGGTTGTCCTGCATCTGGAAAGTCTCATTTTCTAAGTGACTCTTAAAAGAAATAATAATAATAGAGGTTCTGTGAGCTAATGATTGCATCTATTGCAATGGCTGTAAGGACATTAGGGCAAGTGTTCCTTATGACCTTGGTATTTATCTACAGATTCAAGAAATTGCCACAGAGTCATCCATGGAAGCTTCAGGCCGTGCTGTTGTCCATTCTCTTGCAAAGAATGCTCGTGTTGTTTGAGGTTCTCACAAAATTATATACACAGTCATTTCTTACTGTGGAGCTGTACTTCAGGCACTGCACCTCTACTGATGGGGAAAAGAGCAGCAATTACAGTAATTTGGTGTGGGTGTTGTGCCTGCAAAGCACACAGCGTCAAATTTGCTTAAAAATATTAGGTAAGATCAGAGCACTGCAGCACGTAATGGGCAATTTGGTCAAATATAGTACTTTGTTGGTTTCTATTCCTGCTTGCTTTTAGATGTAAGCAATTATATTTTACCATAAATAAACTCCTGAATGACTCAGTGACATAATTAGTAAAATTAAGTGTTTTTATAATTGTTTTTGAAACTTTTAGAGGGCAAAGAAGTAGAAGAAGAACATCCAGGATGATAACCTGGTCATATTCCATGAACAATCAGCCTGAAATATAATGCCAGGTCCTTCAAGAGAAATTATTCAGAACGAGCTCCCCACAAAGGTGTCCCATTACCTCCCACCTCTCCCCCAGGAGGGCTGTTCTGTTCATAGCAGCCTACTGTGCTCTTACAGAAATGCCTTCAGCTAGGTTGTCCATTTCCTTCTGATCCTGGGGTTAAATTAACCCAAAAGACCGCCTGCCAGGACAGAGGTCTGAGGTTGAGTCAACACGGCGTTAGAAATGCATTAACAAGTTGCTCCACATGTATAATTAATAGAGATGTAGGAGCTCTAAGGTGTCAGAAAGTTGGCACTCCAGCCCAGCACATCTCTCCTCATGCTTCCCAATACTTCCTTTCCTCTTTGATGTCATTTCTAGAACGATATCATTCACCATACGTTATTCTCAGAAAGACTGATCTTCTAAAAGCAATAATACAGAAATAAAACCATCTTGCCTCTGGGTGCAGCATTAACACAGTGAGCACAAAGTCTTTTAACAGAGCTTGATTAAAAATTAAGCCTCAGAACAGCTGCACCAGGCAGGTAAGTGGTATCGCAGCCATTTTACAGATGGTTAAACACAGAATAGAAAGGTTAACTGCCTTGTCCAAGGCTGCTCACTAAGCAAGCTGCACTGTTGGGAGTGAGAACCCAGACCTGAATAAGTATTGGATTTCCTGATTTGCTAGCTGATGTACAAATGAAGTGGTGTTTTCAGTTCCACTAAAAATAATTTTCTTTTAATGGTTCCTTCGACCAAGAGAAATACAACTAAAAATTTAGCTCCTGCCAACCAGTAAAAAAGCAGTTTAATCCCAAAAGAAATCCCACTGCAGTCTCTTGCTAAACTTTATATAAAAATTTGGGTGAAAGTCAAAAGGCAAATGGACATTTTGAAAACTCAAGTTGTTTTCTGAGATGAGTCAGAGAGTTGGAAATAAATTGTTTTGCTGGTGAGTTCTGACAGGGAAACTGATCGGTGTTTGGAACTGGTTTGAGTAAAAGCGTGAGCCTACATGTCAGCAGGGACAAGTCCTTTTTTTCCCAAAGCTTTAGTATTGATGAAACATATTTGACAAGGTCAATGTTCAATCCCATAGTGAAAAAAGTTCCTTCTTTGTGAAGCAAAGCACCACAACCAGCAGCCTCAGATGGCAGGACTTCTGCATGCAGAGCTACTTCAACTCCTCCAAAAACAGGTCACAAAATGCCCTGCTTTGCCCCTGTGATGAACACAGCCTTGCACTGCACAGCACTTTGTCACCTCGATATGACATGTAAGGAACCACACAACCATGCACGGAGGTTTGGGCCTGAGCTCCCACTCCTTCCAGTGGGATTTTAACCTGCATGCTGCAGATTAAGCAAACTTGGCTGCGCAGTGCTGACAGTACAGGGGAAGTTTTCCACCTCTTTGCTCCCTGATAAGCCAGCTGAGGGCCACCTCTGCTGAGTTTATCCTGTGCTTTTAGTGAAGGGACAGAGAACAAGCAAAGTCCTGTGAAAGTGGGATTTGACGGAGTGATTAATTCCACCATCCAGCTGGTAGACACAGCAGCTGTTACTATTACAGTCCTGATAGCATTTCATTTATTTTAAAACCCTTTCTTAAAGCTTTAATATCACATCCATTTTAAATCACTTCATTTGAAGGTGCCAGCGGGGGGGATCAACTTGTAATGAACATGGGAAAAAAAGACCAGTCTCCCATGTCATTTTCTGAGACAAAGCTTCTTACACTTTTAAGATTGGACATCCTTAACTCTGCAGCAGCGGAACAGAACACAGAGTAAAATCCAGGAGGGTTGAGAAAGGTTCAGTAGTGACAACAGTAAGTAGGTGGAGAGCAGTTATACAACCTCAACGTTATTTCCATTAATGAAGTGCCCTCACCAACACTTTCCCTTTCTGAGCCATCCTGTACTCATGGCACTATGGACAGTCACCATACAAGTTTAAGAATAAAGTCTCAGGACTGTGTGGTGATATCTGAGAAATGGGAGGACAGAAGTTGATCAGGGGCTGCCTGTAGGCTTGCAGGAACAGCATGGCTTGCTAACAGGGAGGTCTCAATTCCTGCATCTAAGAAAAGATGAACTTCAGGATGGGAAATGGACAACTAACTGAATGGGAAGCTCCCCACGTGAATACATAGACCACGAGAGCTTAGGAGAATCTAAAGGCATTTTGCTCTATAAAAACCTATCCAATAACCACTGAACTTGTTGGGGGGAGTCTTCTCTTTAGCAGAGGTGTGATTTAATCAAATTCAAACACTGAAAGTGGTCAGATTGTGGGTGACACTGTGCAAATGACAGGTGATGCTGTCAGAGCAAGCAGCCTTATACACGTACTGCCCTGGGGACTGTGTGAGCTCAGTGATGCTGCAGGGATGAAAACGAGGGTGCATACATGAAAGTAATAACCCCATATCTTAAATGCTTTTCCAAATATCTCTGTTCAATAAAAGATCATCTAAAAACAAGACCAGACCAAGCAATCAGTCTAAAATTCCTATCATTTGCTTTAAAACTCAGAAAAGTAATGAATTAAACTAGCATGGCAAAGATACTCCTCCAACAGATTAGTCCAAAGTAATTATCCCTGATTTTTGTTTTAATCAGATCATGCGTCCTACAAGCAAGAAAATCTCTCCCTTTGTACACCACAAATGAAACATTCCCATACCTAACACATCCCTCATGAGATTAATGTCATCTCTCAGGGATTCAGCTGAGAAGCAACACTGCCAAGCTGTGGTGCAATGTTCTGTAGGAGGTTCTACAGGTGAGTGCTCACATGCTGGGCTGATGGAAGCACCACTCCAGCCCCCTTTCCTTTTGATGCCTACACTCCCACCTCCGACAAGCCTTTATTCACCATGGTGCAAAGGTTATCATCATATCCAGCTGCTGTGCTCTGTGCAAGCTGTGTTTCCCACTGGGCACTGCACCAGGTACACTTGCAATCATGCTTTGCTCTGGTGGGAGGAGCTGAATCACTGTTCTGTAGACTACAAGGAGACACCTTGAAGCAGAAAATGGCTTTGAAGAGCCAGCTTGCTCCACAGAGCAGATGGCTGGGCTAGGCTGAGGTTAAAGACATTCATTATAAATCCATCATCAAACTAGGACATCGACGTACAGTGATTATCAGATCAAGAGAATGTGCTTCGAATGGCAACTTCTGTCTTGCTGTCAGTCACACAGGGCTGCAGCCAAGTTGTGGGAGGTTGGGTCAGATCCCCCTCTCACAGACCTGAGAGCAATACCTCCAAAGCCAGAAGGAATCTGGAAAGCTGTTCTGCACAGAATGCCTGCAGTCTCCAAACAATGCCAGCTGCAGAAATCACAAACTCCAGTCACTAATGCACATACAGAGCATCACTGCCCAAGGCCCTACCAACAGAGCCCTAACAATCTTTACCAGATAGGAACCAGATCCTGAATAATGCAGTAGTGAAATGAGAATTGAGGCCAACTAAAAGTATTACTGTTAAAGCACAGCTCGGGTTAAGCAGAAAGCAAGTATTTCCTTTGCTGTGCTCACCAACACGTTGCTCAGTGGTGAATAAGCTGCATCCCATATGCCACTATGGAATGGATGTGAGGAAATCAGCCTGCCTGAAATAGTTTCTTTTGAAAACAATGCAAATTTCTCAGCCTAATGGCTTTTGTTCCCCCAGGGAATAACATAAATTAGACTGCTAAATTTGTAGTGATTTTCTTGTCATTTGGTATAATGATCATGAGGTTATGGCTTGAACATCTGAAATCCAGTATTGCAGGGCTTCTTAAATTGATTGTTATAAAAAGCCAGTCCAGACTAAATAATCTCTAGAGGCTTTTTTTTTTTTCCCCTCCAGTTTTTGCTTTAAAAATGATTTTTTTTTGAAGCTGTGGACAATACACCTTACTTCAGGCCTGCTTCAAAATTACAGCACTGCTGGAAACAATTTACAATTAGACTTTGAGAATTTCCAACCTTCAGTTATTCAGTGCAATATGGAATATTTGTATATATTGCTCCTCTGTCACTTCCTACACAAAGCCTTATCTGAAGCTTGTTAATACATTCACAGCTAGTTAATGACATTTACAACTTGCTATGGGAAGAAAGCAGTGAAACCATTCACAGAGCAACATCCTACTTCTGTTCTGCCACATGAAGATACAGAAGTTCTGATTTCTTGCTGCTGTCCCACTGCCAGCATATAGGCTTTCACATCACCGCATTGAAATTAAGGCAAATGCTCAACAAATAGCTCAATTCATGGTCACCTC
This sequence comes from Lagopus muta, assembly GCF_023343835.1. Lineage (NCBI taxonomy): Eukaryota > Metazoa > Chordata > Aves > Galliformes > Phasianidae > Lagopus > Lagopus muta. Next base: position 5,197,429 of record NC_064453.1, on the reverse strand, counting down.
CAAAAACATTACTCCATCATCTAATAATCTCTCATTCTCCTTAGTGATATCTCTCTGGTTAACCTTTTATAAAACCAGTAGGTGCCATGTTTATATTTGGAGTCTGGGGAAGTGGAATTTGGGTGCTGAGGCACTGGCACAGGCTGCCCAAGGAGGCTGTGGATGCCCCATCCCTGCAGGCATTCAAGGCCAGGCTGGATGTGGTTCTGGGCAGCCTGGGCTGCTGGTTGGTGACCTGCACACAGCAGGGGGTTGGAACTGGATGAGTGTTGTGATGCTTTTCAACCTCGGGCTTTCCATGAGTCTATGAAATATTTTTCCATCTTCAATAATAGTTTGTTAATATTGTAAATAACAGCATCTCTGTGCATTTGCCCAGCTGACTAAGATGACCATAAGGGATTTATTCTGGTCATTTCCTTCTGTGACCCAAATTCACATTTGCAGACAGATCTTGAAAGGATAAAGAGTAATACTTTAACCCACTGCAGATTGCAAACCTAATCTACTCTTAAGAGAGCGACAGTCACTCCATTTGAGAAAAATTGGTGAGCAAAAATAGACCAGAACTGTTTGTCAAATATGTTCATTTTATTTATTCTCTGTTATGTACCATGAAGTCTAAATATTATTTCTACTGTAAAATCTTCCAACACCTGCCCTCATTAAAGAGCAGAAGCCCTACACAACAACACAAGCTATGCCTTGGAATGTCAGATAGCCAGACTGTATCACATTCAGATTTTAAGCAAAGGTCACAAAGCTGGCTTTACTGCTCAACTCAATCCTATTTTTGCTCTCTGTAGCTAAGGGGAGCTGCAAGGTGCTGCACAGTGCCTCCATCCTGTGCTTTCCTCAGCTGGTGGTGATGAAAGAAAAAGAAAGGGAGAGTCGAGTCCAACCGCTTACATTCCAGTGATGTCAGCCTGGAAGAATGACCTCAGATCAGTGAAACAGCTGAAGCACATCTCACCAGCACCACTGTTTATATGGGTGTTCCTGACTTTCAGACTTTTGTGCAACCTATTAAGCGGCATATTGCATTTCAGATTGAAACTAAAGCTTTCCAATAGGCAACTGGTGCTGTGAGCAACAAGCTTTAAAAACTCCACCAGCAAGTATTTCTTTGAGTTTGAGCTACCCTTTAGGAAGCTATGCCATTTCATACCTGGTGTGAAGGGCTAACCATTAGTACCCACTTACTGCTTGGAGAAAAAGCAGCTCTGCATCAAAACAATGCTGCTGTGAAGCAAACTTAGCTCTGCTGATCAACTCCAACCCAAGCTGTCATCTTCACCCCTTATTTGCTGCTCACCTCCCTCTAAACTTTTCACTTCCCACAAAACCAACAGTAAAAGCCTATTCTGAAGAGTTTACTCGTATGTTTTTTTGACAAACCCCCAAAAAGCACATAATGCCTGCTAACCTCAAGTTACACGTCTTCATGGAGCTCTTGGTGAGCCGTGAGAGCTGATGGGAACTGGAGAGACACCTCATAACTCAGGCACTCTGTTTTGCAACACAACACCTGTCACCCTCTCTGTCAGTTTAAGATCCAACAGGTTTCTCCTGCTAATTATTTACAGTTGTAGATGGATAATTGGTCAGCATGAACAAAAGAGTGTTTTTCCCAGTCTGCTGCTGATGGTTGTTGGTGATTTGCATTGCTGCACACTGCAGAGATAGTACCAAGCTGGATATATCTTGTTTAAGATGCAGACAAGATGTGAAGATATACATGAAGATTCACCACAATGAATCACGACTTACCTCCACAGTAAAGCAATTCATTTGCAGCTAGAGGTCAGTAAAAACAGGTTACAGCACAAATAACATTACTCCATGGTTCCTTCAAGAGGAATTATTCTATTCAGAAACTTTCCCAAGCCCTTTATTTTGGGCTTAAGTTAGCAGTGTGCCAGCTGGCCACTTGGAAACTAAGTTCATTTACTCACGCAGTGTGTAGGCTGCACATGCTGAATCAGTAAACAGTCCTGCACAGTTGCTCCCATGGGTTTGAAAGCCAGCACAGAGGGACCTCCACTAGGGATGAAGCACTGTCTCAGGCTCAGCATCTCCATCAGGCTTCAGCTGTTCCACTGAGGCTGTCTACAGGGGTGATAGTTACAGCAAGCTCTAGTATTGTTATACACACACTCCCTCCCTGCTGCACAAATGTGTGCAACCCTATTCATATTTACAGGTGACTGCACACAGTCATTCCCATAGCATGAAGACAAGACCATTTTAGATTGTCCCTAAGCTGGGCTAAATTGTAGCTGTCAGAGCACAGTGGCTCACTTGTACTGTGCATTTGAGGGAGAGAAGCAGCATGCTCCTCTTTAAGAGCTTCCAGAACCATCCCTTCAAGGTACTTTCCCAATGTGTTTTTATGCTGCTCCAAAAGCTGACCCATTAATGCTCACATCTGAGAAAGAGGAATGAACACAGCAGGAATGAAGCTGCCTCAAAAAGATACAGGCTGACTGAGGATGAAATGCTGGGTTTGGACAGTTGCTTCAGGTGATCTTAATTCTAACGTTCTGGGGATCAGACATTTTCTTAACTCAACGTGCACACTTCTAAAAAGTCAGCCTGTATCTCAATTACATTATGCAGATTTGCTTTCTTGCACATTTTTGGATTCTCATGCATACCAAACTCCAGCATTTCATCAAGGAGACATATCTGCAGGCAATGTGACAGCTGCTTCCTGGCTCCCTGAGCCTGCAACATTTTATTTGGGTCATGCATAGTATCTTTCCTCCTCTTTGAAGCAGGTAAAATGTCTGCTCGTTTGTGACAGTAGGCGATACCACCACCAAAATTAAGCCACTGCAGAAGAAAACTGTCAAGGAGGACAAAGTTGCCACTGCATGTTTACAGCAATGCATGGGCACTGTTTCTTGAGCTAGCAATGCACTGCACAGGGAGCTAAATTCAGCTCTTCCACTTGGCAGCTTTAGCAATGGGAGTCAGTGCAGTGTGAGTGCAAGCTCACTGCATCCCATCCACAGAAGGATCCCTTCACAGGGAGGCTTCCCACATCCACAGAGCTGGAGATGGGGCAACCTCCGAGCACTGCCTTTGTGGAGGAGAATCTGCAGTAATAATGCAAACCTGGGGACACTTTCTTATCAGTTCTATTTGCAGGGAATCATTATGGTGATGACCAGTTCTGGCAACCAACCAACAGAGGATGTTTTGTGCTGAAGGTTACGTACAGCAACGAGGATCCCAATAAGAATGAAATTTAATTTCTGCCCCATTTACCAGCAATTAGCAATATGGAAAATCAATATAAATACTATGTAACTGTTGATGCCAACAATGGATAAATATTTCTGGCTGGATGAATTCAATACTAATGAATTAGACATTAATCGGTAGCATAAAATATTATTAAAGTTTCTTATCTGGAAAAAACAAACAAACATACTTTGTAAAATCACTTTGATGTGAAGGAATGTCCCGAATGGCAGCTTCATAAATAAAGCTTTACTAAGCCTTGCTCCTCTGCTTGCACTGGGTTATGTGGGTGTCAGCTTGGTCTGTTCCTTGCTGTTCTGAGGGGTGCTAAGCTCCAAATAAAATCAGGGCTTTCAGAGCTCTATGTTGGGTTGAACAAAATGCTACAAACTAAGAACAAATCTAGATCTTCATTCTGAGGCATCGCAGTGGGATGAACCTGCAAGTAAGAGCAGAAGCCAGTCAAAATAATTGAGTTTGAGATGCGACCTCTGCAAAATTAGTCAGCCTTACAGGATAATGAAGCAAAACCCTGTATTTGTGACCACAGGAAAAGTACAAATGTGCTGAAACCTTCACTGGTGTCTCACTGGAAAGCTCGGTAGGACAGATCACTGTGTTACGTGGGTGCAAGCTTTGAGTCCATAATAAAACCTGCAGCCAAAAAGGTGTGACCCAGTTTCTTGTTCCACCACTGAACAATTTGCACAGCTCTAAATATAAAACTGTTGATAACATATCCATATTTGTTGCACAGGGAGCTTGCTGCATGAACTGTACCAGGCAACAAGTTGGTATTTCCAACCATCCTGCACAATCTCTCCTTTTAATAAGAGAATCAGATGCTGTTTTTCTCTTTATCACAGCCACATAGAAATAAACATGAAAGCCCATGTTGAAATTAGAAATATATTTGTGTTATTTTGAAACATGGCACTACACAGTGAAAATCATGTCATTGCATTTGTCTTGAAAGAGTAACAGAAGACAGTATTGACACAGAACATCCTCTCGCTGTCCCACTTCATTCCGTCTCAGTGTGTTTTTAGAAGTAATAATGTTAACGATGGCAGCATTAAGTCACATTGAATAAGCTGCAGAGCTAACAGAAGTAAATACTCTCACCCTGGTTTTAACCTCAGCGTGATGCAAACCCCACTGCAAACACTGTGAGCCAATGGAGTAACTCCACTGATGCCAGCAAAGCCACACTGATACAGGATCACATTAGATCTATTCCATAGCTTCTGCTTGAGCCTGATGCATACAGCCCCAATAGAGTGCCCCCTCCTTGCATATCTCAAAGCTCTTTAAAATGATAAATAGTTACTGTGACCTTCATTTCATAGGTGGGAAAATGGAGGCACAGACAGAAAGAGTGAATTGCTGAAAGTCTTCTGGGCTCAGGAACAACAGCCAGGTGCCCTGAGCCCTGATCTTGCACAGCGATGTGCTCCTGTCTGCCTGAGCAATTAGCACAACTGATACAAGACATTTGGGACCAAGTGTCCATAAAGGACCACTCATATTAACTGAGCAAGGCAATGTCATAACCAGAGTGTTTTTCTTTTAAGAAATACTATAGCATTTGCAGTAGTTAAATAGATGCTACGTTAGTCAGCTCTTTTATGCTAGCATACAGTCCTTAGATTGCTTATTATTATGTTATTTCTTACCTTAAGCCCTCCCAGCTACTCTAGATAATACTGGAAATACACAGAGCTTTAAAAAAATATTTCCATTACAAATATTTTAAAAATAGACTTATCCTAAAAAGCTGTCCGGCACTATTCCAAAAATCTCTTGTAATAAATGTCTTTTTTTTTTCTCATTTTAACAAAAATAACTAATGCTATATAGTAGAGCTCAAGTTTTGACAAATCTATAATACAGTCAGAAATATCTTGGGCCAGATTCCACTCTTGTTTATGCAGTTAGGATCACGGTGTTCACTTCCTCTGGTTTACTCTGGCATAACCAGAAGCAGAATGTAGCCCTTAGTGTTTTAAAATAACTGAACAGGCTGAACACTGCAACAATTACTTGTGCCTAGCGTTACACAGAAGGGAATTCCTTTATTTCATTGCAACTGAAAATGCCAAAGAACGTTATGGTTCGTATTTTTGCCATAGCCAAGGAGGTGTCAGGCAGCTGCAAGTGGATGACTCAGATCCACAACCACATTTTGCCTCTAGAAAAGGAAAATTTGGCTGAATGTCTGCAGCTGCTGTCAGTCATTGAAAGAAGGATGCATATTCAGAGAGAAGACTCGTGGAGAGAAGCCACCAACCTTCCTATGCTTTCCACCGTTCTAGGAATCCTTTCAACTGTGTTTTGTTACTCAGGAAGTTGTGTGAGCTTGCTAGAATCTCCCATTAATTCACTGGAGGAAAGACACTCTTAAATTGCACCCAGATTTCCAGCTGAGCTGCCCTTTTCCAAGTGCACATTTAAAACAAGCTACAAAGTGCTTACAGGATCTGCATCTGATCAGAAGGACAGCGTGGAAGCTGACAGTCTTTTAAAACACTGGAACATTTTTATGTTTTTCTCCTTTCTCCCTTTTCCTTCTGGCCTTCAAATTTAAATGCAACGTTTGACTAATGATGACAGAAATTAATCTGCTCTCATTGCATCAGGTTATATATGCAAGTAACAGTCTCAGCTGCAAACTGTGATTCCTTCCCGTGACCTTCATGGAATTAGTATGGAACCTTATACACCGATTTAATCTAACCATGTCTAAAACTTGTAGTCTGGTTTTCTTCCTAGACTTTGGCTGCTGATCTATCATTAATTTATAAACCAAGGAAATTTAAGCATATAGACTAAGTTCAGTCCTCACTGTCGTCTTCATCATCATCGTCATCTTTACTGGGAGCACATCTTTGGAAGCAGTGCACTAGAGTTGCTAGGAAGAAGCTTGACAGAATTGCAGCAATGGAGACTGCGACTCCAGAGAAGATGATGATAAAAAGGTCCGTCAATGACAAACTAAATTTGCATTCACTAAAGCTGACCTCAGATAATTCATTCAGAAAGATTCTTCTATTTTCTACAGGCAGGGAACACTGGATTTCATGGAGACCTGCAAAGAAGAGGAGAGGGAAACAAATCAGAGGAATATTGATGAAAACTTCTGTTGCTCTGGACAGAGACCGAATGCCTGAGGAAAATGTTTTAAGGGTTATTTCTAGGCTTAGGAATTTGTATGAAATTCAGGAAAAACAAAAGAACAAAGTTTTGCACTCTCCAAAAGCCATTCCACAGCCCTCTGGAGCACCCCCACATTATGCTGTTCCATTTTTACTCTTCCAGGTGATGGTTTTAAACTGAGACAGGGGAGGTTTAGGTTGGATATGAGGAGGAAGTTTTTCCCCCAGAGGGTGGTGATGCACTGGCACAGGCTGCCCAAGGAGGCTGTGGATGCCCCATCCCTGCAGGCATTCAAGGCCAGGCTGGATGTGGCTCTGGGCAGCCTGGGCTGCTGGTTGGTGACCTGCACACAGCAGGGGGTTGGAACCACATGAGCGTTGTGCTCCTTTGCAACCCAGGGCATTCTATGATTCTGTGGTGCGACCTGATGGCTGTGATTCTGGGAATTCAAAGCATGACTGCTGAACTCAGCATGCAGCTACAGCTGGAGGCCCAGGAACATTTCCCTACTAATGCTTCTGAACACACATCCTCACTCCAAAAAGGGATAACAGGGATACTGAATTTTCTTCTGCACTTCGGTGCTTTCTACACCTTATTTTTTTTTTCCCCATGTACACAACTACAGCTGCCTTTTTCTTCTGGTCAAAATGACAACTTAGGTTTAACAAATGCTCCTCCTTAGGTTTGATTCTGACCTCTTTCAGCCTTTCCTCTCCAACTCTTCAGCAGATACGCCAACTAACAGCTATTATGCCTCGCTGCACTACTGAAGGATGCCTAGAGCCACGTTCTTCACAGGGAAAGCAAAAATGTCCACATTTTAAAAATGGTGAGGAATATAATATGGTAATAGGGAGTAAAAGCATAGCTCATTGCATATCCCCAGTTAGCTCATTTACAAGAGGGAGAATGGGGAGAGTATATAAGTAGGGGTAAAATGGAACAAACACTGAAGGAATGAAGTCTGTATCACCGTTAGCAAGACAGCTTTGATCTGCTGCTGAGGATATGAATGTAAAGAGGAAATATGAGAAATGTGCATTACTGATGTGAGAAGTGCTGCTGCTTTGCTGGACTCGCATTTTTCTTTGTTAATGATCACAAAACAGGACCCAGCTTTTGACTGCACTGCTGTGTGTGCAGTGCACGGGAGGCTTCTATTGCACAGCTCCAGCAAAGCACCAACACTGTGCTGCTCTGCAGAAGGGATGTGTGCTTCTGCTTTATGATCTTCATTTTCCTTGTGGTTGAATTGCTACAGTGCATTAGGTTTTATTACAAACCCCAGGCTTCTAGCCTTAGTGGTGCAAACCTGACTGCTTACCTGGATGCAGCCCAGCTGTTATGCTGATGTGACAGGGAGCTTTAGCCAAGTCAGCAAGGGATTCATGCATCACCCTGACTTACGTGGGCCTGTAATGATGAGCTTACTAAATTTTGAGTCTTAAAAGCCATCCTCTATCTGCCTTATCTGTCTGTCTTCCTGCAGTTCTGCTGCTAGCCTCCTTTTCCATTCTCCTCTCCCCCACAACGTAACAAAAGCTGCCAGCAGAACAGGACTGCAGTCAGTCTGCCCAAGGCTGAATGGCTTCCTCTAGGCAGGCTGCCACCTGAACACAAGCGACGTTCTTCCTCTGAGCCCAAAGCACAGCAGATGGTGCAGCAATGTGCTCTGCAGCCCCCTGAGCCCCCCTGGCCTGGAAGGTGGAGGATCCTCCTGCTTTCAGACATCCTCTGAGACTTCTGGAAATGGGGAACCTGCAGTATTTGTATTTATCTCATGTTTTGTAGACAGACTGACATACCGGAGCCCCAGAGCGTGCCTGCACAGATGGAAGAAGAAGAACTTCTGCATTGCACAGCTCATGATAAAGCTCCCTGTACAAAGCTTTCTTCTGTGAGAAGTTGGGGTTGGCAGCACCTCGTCCTTATTGTCCTCAAATAGAAACTCAAGGGGGAAATAGGAGAGGCAAACTAAAGAGGATGGGGATGGTTACCTTGCTGTGTTTCGATCCATGAGAAATACAGGAGAAGTGAAAAGCACTAGGCTTGGACAACAAGGCCTGTGTGTTGTTTTGGCAGATTTTAGAAAAGCAAAAAAGTTCTCTTTAAATCAGAGTAATAAAAGCAGTTACTGCTATTGCATAGAAACAGCAAGAAAATGAATATAAGCTACTGAAAATTTGTCTGAAGAGGAAGTTCCTGAATAGTAAGAAAAGATCATTACATGTTTGGACAGAAAAGCCAGGTCCAAGTGAATATGCCACCTCAAACTCCATTTCCTTACAGGAAGTACAGGAAAAAAACAATTTTCTACAGCAGCTGTAGAACAAAGCATTAATGAGTGGTACGATCTGAGCAGAACTGCTGTCTGCAAAGCAGCTGAGCCCTGCTCTCAGCACGCCCAAAGACAGACTGCACAGGTGGGTTGTTTACAATTACTTTACCTATCCTGGACTGTTCTGTCCTGGATGCTTTCATCTAACATCACAGTAGATAGAATGCAGTAGAAAAGTACCTGCAACATACCAAGATGCTTAGAAGGTATTTCTTGCTATGAGAATCAGTGTATTGTAAGAGTTTTGAGTCAGATTGGACAATTAAAGTATAAAAAGGCTCTGCTCTCTCCATGTAGCTGTGGGTACTGAAATCTAGGTCATGTTCCCAAACAATGAGATAAGGAGTTTTGTATTCCCTTCATTCTCCACAGCCCTGAAGTGCTGCCTGAGCCTCACCTTTTTGCAGAATTCTTTGTCTTTGAAAATAATCAACATCAATAAGCAAAACCCAGCATCAGAAATCAGAAGCCTGCACCAAGCAGCTGTATTCTACTGACCCAAGGAGTGTCTCCTTCCAAAGCAGATGCAGTCAGCATTAGACCTGGCTTCCCTCTGCACACCTGAACACATCTCAGCACGAAGGCCATGCAGGACAACACGTAATCAAAACCCCTTCATCTGCCTTCTTCCATAGCAACACAGAACTTTCTTTACATCATACAATATCAGGTTGTCTGTAACAAATGAGAATCCAGACTGAGTGAACTGATGCCCTATGCTCCACCTGTCCCACTACACCCGTGACCACCAACAGATCCCACTTTGTTCCTTGCTTAGGCAGAAAGTAATCCCACATCATCTCACAGCCTCTTAACACCCCAAGCCACTTCTAGTGCCATCTGACCTCAGTCATCTGCTGTCACTCATTTTGACCTTTTAATTACATTATTTTTCATAAAATATATACAAATTCATTGAATTCTCTAGAGCTGATTCAGCTTATTCTTCAGAATTCAGCTAGGCTTCTTGCAAAGGGCATCACCAAGAAGTCTGCCATTCAGTGCCTGGCTGCAGCAAGAAACCCCTTGATGACAGTTATAAATATCTCCCTGCTCCCACAACATGTTCAAGGAGTCTCCAAACAAATCTGTAAATGAAATAACAAGTGTGAGCATGTTATAAATACATAGCTGACGTTATTTTGGTCAGGGTCACTGCATTATCTGCAGCAACTCCAGCTGTCTCAAGGACAATGTCACACGCTCTGTCTTTCTGCTATGCCATCTGAAGAAGCCCATGTGCTACAGTGGCAATGGAGTTGTGACGCAGATGTAATGCACTTAGCATGGGAATGCTTTGAAGTCCCACTCAAGGGACAGGTGTTAGATTTTATACAGGCACTGAAAGCTGCAGAAACGAGATAAAAACATGGGAACAGATCACCTGACTAACAGGGGAAGTGTGAAATTGCTGGAACTCCAGAACAAGAAAACATGTACAGTTCTTTATAGACTGCAGTGATGCAGGGGGGTTCCAGATGAAGTTCATTTCAGTGAAATTCCCTCATAGGTTTTCAAAGAATGTGACTGTGAGAGCCTGGCCATTGGAGGCTTGTAACTGTTGAAACCCCGGGCTTCATCCTTGGCAATCAGTTCTAGCAGTTACTTCAGCTAGGACCTAACTGCACTGGTGCAGGACTATGCACAGCTCAGTTTGTCCTGCAGTCAAGGCTGAAATACTTCCCCTGGAAAGATGAAACTCTTAGAAAATGAATGCAGTTTGAAAGCAGTCTGTACAAAACCACATGCAAATGATTAATAATTAATTCCCCTGTAAATCAATGAAAACAGACCTATGATAGCTCTGCAGTGCTCCAAGTTTAAACTTCTCATGAAAAAAACAGAAATAAAAACCAGGTACCAATCTCCATAACACTGGTATTTGTAGCTGTGATTCAACCGCCTTCATCATAGGAACTGCTGGACCTGTAAGCTTCCAATGGTGCACTGGCTCAAGCACTGACTGCATTCCAAAGCTGCCCTTGCATCTAACAGGAGGTTTTCCTACATATTTTGACTGCTGATGTATTCTGAGTGGTGCCTCTGTTTCATATTCCTTTGCTTAGAGACAACAGCAACACACTTACCCAGATCAGCCTGACATTTCAAGCACTCTGTGTGCATCTGCTTCCTTATAACACTTATGACTTCTTAATACCTGTGCAAGCTGAATGTTTCATGGGATAGCTTCTGAAAGTCATCATTACTTCAATATTATGGTCTGTTAGCTCTTGTAGCTGAGAAATCTTGCTCTGGGGAGCAAGAATGGGAGAAGGAGGCCTCAATTCTATTGGGTTTTGTGGATTTCACATAGAACAAATATTAAGATGGTTTCCTAGCAGTTGGCAATATGCAATAGTAGGAGAAAATGAAAACGCCCATTCATACATACACTGATAGATGTAAGGAATACATACATGAAAGAAGCAGTAAATGTAAATGTGCTTCATGCATCATAGTGCTCATAACAGCACTATAAAAGAGCACTGTTGTGCTATTGAAATATTGGGAGAAGCAGAACTGGTGTTTGGGTGGTGAGGCACTGGAACAGGAGGCTGTGGATGCCCCTTGCCATTCAAGGCCAGGCTGGATGTGGCTCTGGGCAGCCTGGGCTGCTGGTTGGTGACCTGCACACAGCAGGGGTTGGAACTGATGAGCATTGTGCTCCTTTGCAACCCAGGCCATTCTATGATTCTATGATTTGCCCCTTTGGGTGGAGTTCAGCTGTTCTCTCCTATCACCAAATGCAGTTTACACACATTTGAGATGTTTAAATGTGGCGTTTAATTTCTTGTATGGTATTTTGCCCCCAGCTATAGTTCTCTTTAGTCTATTCAAGCACTGTCACTGATGTAATAGATGTATTAATAAATGGTGAGAGAGGCACAGCCTCTGAAGAGAGATGGAATTTCATTAAAGTCAGCCTCGAGCTACCAGAAAAGTAAGGCTTAAAGAAATCTGAGGCCTGTATTTAGATCTCTAAATAATTTTTTTAATGGTCAAATGCCCCATAGTTTCCTACATCGACTTTAGAAGGTGCTCAACAGTTTGCTTCAATGTCTAAATATCAAGTTTAACATCAGGTGCCATGCTGCAAATGTTGCCCTCGTGTCCTGAAATCTGTGAAAGATGGATGTACTCCAAAAATCCTTATGATGGAAGAAATAGAGTGAAAAGCCAGTGGCAGTCAGATCATTTTACTGAAAATGACTAGGATATCACATTATGTATTTATATATGGATATATATAGAAACAGATTTGTTGCGCTTGTTAGGGAATCTTATTGCTCTTAGGAGTTTCTGCTTGAACAGAAGAAAAGCTGCTGAATGGGCAGTCTGAAGGCTTTCAGTTCATTTCCAAAAACTGGATATTATGTTCTGTCCCAGCCATGTGCCGACATGTGCATGAATCCTGGGAAGAACTGACTGGCTGCAATGGTCAGAAGAGCAGAACAGCCTGTCCTTCTCAGCGGAAGCTTTCCCTGGTTCTCTATCAGTACATAAAATTAAGGCAGCCTTCTCCACAGAGCAAATATGGGGTGTGATAAAGAATGGGAGATTGAGACAGCTTCCCAACGCTCTGTGGTTTCACCACCTTTTGGTTAGGTGAGAAGGTCACATGCAGACTGCACCCACCTGTAATTGGGATGCTGTGCTTTGATAAGGCCTAGATTAGTGAAACGCCATGTTATTGTCTTTAATTCACAGAATACATTTATTTAATAGCATATCTTAGATTGGAATGGAATTAGAGAAGGATGCTGAGAGCCAAGAGATGATCACCTTATGGCCCAGCCTTTGTAAAATGGCTTACAAACACCATTCCATGCTCACTGCACTGATTCACTTCTGAACCTCCCAGGTACTGCTGAATTCAGTTGGAGTTTGCAGTTCCAGAGGCCACTGTCAGTTTCACTGCCACCATCCCATTGCCACCATCCCATCACCACCATCCCATCACCACCAGTCCCATTACCACCAGTCCCATTACCACCAGTCCCATTACCACCAGTCCCATCACCACCATCCCATCACCACCATCCCATCACCACCAGTCCCATTACCACCAGTCCCATTGCCACCAGTCCTATTGCCACCAGTCCTATTGCCACCAGTCCCATTACCACCATCCCATTACCACCATCTCATTGCCACCATCCCATTACCACCAGTCCCATCACCACCATCTCATTGCCACAATCCCATTGCTACCAGTCCTATTACCACCAGTCCCATTACCACCAGTCCCATTACCACCAGTCCCATTGCCACCAGTCCTATTGCCACCAGTCCCATTACCACCATCCCATTACCACCATCTCATTGCCACCATCCCATTACCACCAGTCCCATCACCACCATCTCATTGCCACAATCCCATTGCTACCAGTCCTATTACCACCATCCCATTACCACCAGTACCATTGCCACCATCCCATTGCCACCATCCCATTACCACCAGTCCCATCACCACCATCTCATTGCCACAATCCCGTTGTTACCAGTCCCATCACCACCTGTGCTGTCTCTGGCCAACGCTGAGCGAATTCCTTAAGTCACTCTGGAAATATCAGTGTACACATCATAAGTCTCAGTCTGAACCATCTCATTACATCATTTGAGGTCTTTCTAATGCTATTTTAATGATGAGGGCAGCAAAACCTTTCATTCATGTATTGCATAGGGAGGAACTTAAATAAAACTTAAATAGACACGAAAGGTTGAGAAAGCACTACTGCATCTAGATCTGCAGTCCCAGAAATGCTATACAACTTCTTGAGGTCTTTCAAAGATACTGGGAAGAAAGGAATAAAAAGAAAGAAATGAGAGCAAGATGAAAGAAAGGACACTACAGTCACATGCTAAAGAATATTTAAGTGCTAATTAAAAGTCATGTTAAAAATACATCAGTCATTAGCGAACAAGGTGATGGGCACAGCTGTCCAAAGCATGTTCATGGAAAGCAAAAATCAGCAACAGATCTCTGTAGAGCACGAGAGAGAGAGAGAGACCTTCCAAAAGCTTTTCCACCTCCAAAAGAAGTTATGCATTATTCTTATCTCCATGGGTCTCCTCAGGAAGAGAACAGCAGCGGTTACATCTTCTCCACTCAACATCATTCTGTTCACAGCTCCTTCCTCTGCAGTTCAGTTATTTCACCAGTTGTCAACCGCATCCAAAATGCAGTTCAGTTTTCAAGTATGCTGAAAGTTCCATTATTAATATCTGCCTCACAAATATAAAAGTAAGATCTGTTTTTTTCATCGCCAGTTACTGCTTTAGTTAGAAATTCAGGTTGGATGAATAAATGCCTTCCAACGATGCAGATCCCAGCTGTCTGTGTGCGCAACAAGGCAGATTTGCAAAGGCAGCAGAGTGAGATGAGGCTTTCCAGGCAGCTGGTCAGACAGGTCAGCAAAGTTAGAGCTTTGCATGCTTTTTCTGGGAGTGTGCCAGAAAGAAAATGGACCTGGCTTTTGTGAGACTAATGAGCTCAAGTATGGCTTTTGTTCACATCGCCCAGTTCTCCAGAGGCCTTAATTGCAGAGGTAGAGAGTTTCAGGATCAATTAGTGAGATTTCAGTTCCCATTGACAAAACTCTGATTTTTAAAGCAACTTGGTACTTCTTCTGCGAAAAACAAAGGCAGGTTTGACCAGCATGATATTTTACTGCAGTGCTGAAATTCAAAGCAGCCGGGCTGTGTGACTGGTTACAGCTTGAGTGATTTCTCTTAGACATGCAGACAGAGCATATTAAACTATTCCAAGTGTCATTCAAAGTGAAGAACCAAGATGAGCTCCCAAAGCACAAACCTGGCAGTGCTTTTCTCCCAGCCATTCGACCTCTGCTTGTTGAGCCTGCAGGGACCGCTGTGCCACAGCAACACTTGCAAACTGCAGGCCTGAATTCTCACTTCATCCACTGCGTGGTTGGAGCACGTTTCTCTTCCACTTCCATAGAACCATAGAACCATTCAGGTTGGAAAACATCACTAAGATCATCCAGTCCAACCCCAATCCACCCCCACTGTGCTCACTGCCCTCAGTGCCACATCTCCACACTGCACACCTCCATGGATGGTGACCCCACCGCCCCCTGGGCAGCTGTGCCAATACCTCACTTTGGCACATCCTTTTCTAATTCTGAAGCATCCCAAACAGAAAACACACATGATGGTTCATAGAGCCTTTGGCTCCTTTGCAGCTCTTTGTGCTTTTCGTGAAGGGCTGGGGATCCCCGATGTAAGTTACTGTCATTCACCCTTCTCTATTCTTTCCCTTCTCAGTAAAACCAGGTCACAGTGTTTGTCATTTAACGTCTGGCAGTGTCAGTCTGTCACAAACCTGTTCTACGGTGTTAATCACAGCATATTCTTAAAGAAAATCACTGAAAGAAAAGCACCACCAACCTCTTTTTTCGCCCTTCCCTTTTCCATTCATATAGGCCATGCAATGAAAACGCTTTTTGCAGCATTATAAAAGTATACAGCCAAGGTAAGTAAGTTCTTTCCTTGGGCCCTGGAAATGTATTCCAGTCTTTTTCTTTGGCAGGGTTTCCAGACAACGATGCTGCCCTACTTTTCTGCATTTGCAGCATGGATGAGTATCTCCAGCCATCCAGCAGCAATGGGAGCAAGCAGGGAGCAGGAGGGTGAGCCTGGGAGCTGCTCTCCCCAAATCCTGCTGGGGAAGGTGTGACACCCCCAGAAATGCCATGTGAAGGGGTTTAGACAAGCATGACCTACAAACAACAGAGTGCTGGGTTTACTTCTCTGTGTGCAGGAACTGAACACACGTGGGCTGCCAAGAGCTCAGCAGCCCCGTGCCCACAGGAAGAGCAAAGCAAAGCATTGCTGAGGCCAGGATGGGAAAGGGGGAACTGACCTAAGAAACGACCATTTGAATGGTTGCTCCTTCCCTTCTCTTGCTTTGAAAGATCTGGGAGGGCTGGTAATTGTTTGGCTGTATGGCTGAAAAGCAGCTTCCATTACTTTGGATGAGATGAAATACTGAAGCAGATGGGGAACAATGAGAATACTACTGTAAAGCCTGATCATCTGAGATTTCCAGACATAAGAAATTTAGATGAGCACTGACAGGAGAGAAAGAGATGGGTTGGGACAGACTCTTTCAAACTGAACAGACTCAGCGCAGGTGAAGGGAAAGGAGCTACAGGTTCATAAAAAGAAGGAAGGCACAGGGAAGGCAGGAGTGGCTGAGGGCCAGTGTGAGAAAGGCAAATGCTTTGGTCAGAAAGAACTTCAGCTGAGGCACTGGGGAATGTGGGAGAGCAACACTGAGTTTGGTTGGGAAAGGGGAAAATGGGGAAAGAGGGGAAAAAGGGGAAAAGAGGAAAAGGGAACAGGGAAAGGGGATATGAAAGAGGGGAAACGGGAAAGCTTCACTTAGACAGGCAGAAGAAACTTTTTCTTCAAACTACTTCTTCCTTAAAATAGACACCTATATATTTTTAAACAGCTAAGAATATTTAGGGCAATCCAGCTGAGTATAATAAAAGTTGCCACTGAAGGTCACGAGCGCAGAAGGAGCTTGAATAAGTGATTGCAAATGGATGATTGAGAGAGGGAAGACCTCTTCCGTGTGCATCTGGAGCTGCCAGAACAGTTCCCTGACCTCAGCCCAATCTCCCCAGCTCTTCTCCCACATCCTTTTACCTCTCACCACCTCCTGCACAGACAGCCCTCAGGCAGAGCCCATGCACCATGGCTTTCCTGCACCCCATATCCCCGTGGCAGCCCTTACGTTTTCCCTTCTACGAGCAGCAGGGCAGCTCCATAGCTGCACTGGGTGCCCTGGTGTTTGTTGGGAGGAGTGAACTGTGAGGCGATCTGCTAAAGCTGGATCAGTCGTGGCTTTGGGGTCGGATGGGAAACGTGGAGCAAAAGCTCTACACGTGGCAGCCTTAATACTTCTTTATTTTTTCCCCAATGCTTTTCTGAAAATTACTAGCTCAAATTCCAGAATTGTATATCCTGCATTGAGGATGTTCCAGAGTGTTTTCATTTGTTCCTAATATTGGAAGCGGTGCTATTTTAATAAAAGCACCATAATTGAAATACTGAGCGGGGTTTCAGAGCATCACAACAAAATACTTCTGGAAAAGGGCTGACAGCTACAGTTGCATAAAACGGGGATTTAACTCTTCTGTAGCAGCTTTATGGCTGATCAGGAAAATGAGAGAAAGCACAGTTTTCCTAAGGAGCTGGCACAGGACATTCAGCTGTTCAAAGGGCTCATTGTGGAATGTATTTACCGGGAAGAAACCGGTGTCTGGAAGAGAATCAGCTCTGGGCACAACAGATTTGAAAAGGCTCCTTCACTGCCTATGCAACTTCAGCCTATAAATCAAAACTATTTATTTCTTAGCCAGGAGGAGGACGCGCCGTTAAAAAGAAACCAACACCATTTTAATGGACTCATTTGTTGGAAGCATGCAATTACAGTTTGACCAAAAGGCAGTTGGGGTCACTCGCAGGCAAGGCACACAGACAGCCCTCCAAGACACACACACACAGAGCTTTACCTTTCTGGAGCTTAGAGGCATTGTCCTGGATCCAGCTGAAAAGATTGGCAAAGTCACAGTCACAGACCCACGGGTTGCCCTCCAGGCGTATCGTCCGCAGGGAGGGAAGCGCTTCGAGGGCTGCCACGTTTAGGCTCTGCAAGTTATTGTCGTTCAATTCTAACACTTGCAGCTGTTCCAGGTTCTCAAAAGCAGCCTCGTCCACATCCACCAGGTTATTGTTTCCCAAGCTGAGTTTTATCAGTTTTTCTGCCGATTTGAATATCCCGGCTTCAAGCTGCGTTAAATTATTGTAGCTTAAATCTAAATACACCAGTTTGGTAGAACTGCTAAAAGTGCCCTCTTCTAAAGAGGTGAGGGAGTTATTCCTGAAGTCCAAATAGACCAGGTCTCCATAAAATATGAAGAAATCAGCTGGTATCGCCTGGATGTTGTTATCGGCTATAAGAAGTTTCCGTACATCCAATGGAAACGGATTGGGAACACTGGGGAGTCCTTGATCCCGGCAGTCTATGGTGTGGTAGTCCATACAGCTACAGACAGCAGGGCAAAGATGACCCGTGGGTAAGAAGAGCAGGCAGACAAAGACAGAAAAAGGTAGAAGGCAGAAAGGAAAGCATGGCCACATCGTCAAGGATTCGGAAGCTGTGATGATGAGCACTTCTACGAGAAAGACATTTTGCTGAGCTGAGCAGCGGTGCCTGGTACTTGTGTGTGTGTGTGATTGTATCCAGGAGATCACATATTATCACAGATCCGATGGCAGCACGGTGGGGAGGGGGAGGGAGGGAGAGGCTGAAGGCAAGAGGGAGGCAGGCATATGTGAGGATTTACACTGCCAGAGAATGATAATGCTGCACAACGCGAGGGAGGGAGCGATGATTGGGTAAAACCGAGGACCTTTCAAAGGACTCCCTTGCTTTTGTGAGCTAAAAAAAGCTGAGAGCCTGTTTGCATATTTGCTGCATATTCCGGCAGATGGGAAATCACATCACAGTGATACCCCCAGAAATGCAGGTGAGGGGTGGCAAGCACCCAACTGACTGCTGTGCACTCTTTTCTCTTTGATCCTAAAGAGGCAGCAGAAGGACAGCAAGGGGGAACCAAAGGCAAGGAGCAGAAGCTGTACCTGGATGCCTTCTCAGCCCTTAGAGCAAGGACACTAACATTACTTAAATATGACTCATTCATCTTTTAACCAAGCACTATCTGTGGCAGCAAGGAATCTGGTCTCAGAAATGAGGGTGGTTTGTTTCCTGTTCCAATGACCAGTGCAGCTACTTTCTGCAATGGCATTAGGAACATCCTTCGGGACAAACAGCAGCACAAACTGGCTCAGATCTTCAGCTAGGTCTGACAAAGAGAAAATGGTGATTCTGATTTAAGATCATTTCATAACAATTCAGAGCATCTTTCATTCAGGATAAAGGTACACAGCATAAGCTGAATGCTGCCCAATGTGGAAATATGGTTGGTACAAGGGAACTTAGAAAAGAATGTTGGGGTGGGCACAAAGAAGGAACAGTAAGGGACAGAAGCCAAGGGAGCACTTGCTGTTGCCTCTCTGAATCATGGGGGCCAAGTCCTATCAAAAACCTGTGGTGATGATTTAAAATACTGAGATGAACAAGATGCAAAATAGCTCTTGTGCTCAGGATTCACGCCATGAATCTGCATCACCTGCTAACTGCAACTGGTGATCCTCATGCAGAACTGATGCCTTGTAACCTGTGAACGCCACGTCGTGCAAACACTTCTGCTGTCATTTACTGCTTTTCTGCCCCTCTCTAACTCAGTTAAGTCCTTAGGTCAGAGATACAGCATTCCTCTCACCTGTCAGTAAGCACAACTGACCTGATGTCCTGCAGTAACAATGTGCTTAACTTTACACAGAAGACAGATCTTGGTGAAGTTATCCATACACAGGATGTAAGGGCCCCTCTGTGCAGACCTTTATTTTTCTCCTTATGAAGCACACGGAATCAGACCCTGACATTTTCTCTTCAAAGATGTCTCAGTGTTATTATGCCTGTTTCACAGATGGGAGACTACAGACAGCAAGGCACAATCTGTGAAAGATCCAAGAACATATTAGCGACAGAGGTGGGAACAAGACCGAACTCCCTGCCTTGCAGCCCTTGCTCAAACTCTTTTCTGTACGAATGGACCTTCCTGCTGCCCGTGTGTCCTTGCTGACACAGGAGAAGCACCGTGAGCCACACTACCTGCACAGCTACACTGCATGCCTGTATGCAGTTTGCAATTTCTCCAGAGAGTCTGTGGAGCTTTCCTGTCTGAGATGTTTGCAGGAGACTGACGATGATTATTTTGGGCTGGGCACCCTGTAGGTTTGCCAGCAGCCAGCCCTGCTCGCAGAGCAGCCATGCAGACAGTGCGAGGTGCCAGCACTGAGGGGCTGCAGCACTGCTGCCACCAGCACCTGCTGAGGTCTGACACCTCCCTCTGGCCACCTCTGATTTCTTTGTGCTTCTTCCAGACCTGTTTTTCTCTGTGTAACAATTCCCATGGCAGTTTGTCAGTTTATGTCTATTCTTTTCTCAGCTATCACTTACTTCTGTACCTCATCTATTTCTCTCACAGAAAAGAAATTCTCTTTAATCTTTCTGATGCTTCACTCGCTTGCCAGACATCTCAGGCAATTTTGCACAGCACAAAGGAGATTCTAAAAAGCTTTCTATCTAATGAGATATTAAAGCTTTACCTCTTTAATCTTTCATTTGTATGTCAGATACAGTAACCTATATGACTATAGAAGGGGCCAGCTGCTGTACGCTGAGAGCACAGCACCCTCTTGTGCCCCACGGACCACTTTTCTCCTGCAAGAAGCTACCAGCAACTTCCACAGAATCAAAGAACCACAGAATGGTTGGAGCTGGAAGGGACCCTAAAGGCCATCAGGTCCAACCCTGCACTGAGCAGGGACACCCACAGCTCCAGCAGTGCTCACAGCCCCATCCCCTGACCTTGGGTGCCTGCACCACCTCTCTGGGCACTCTGTGCAGTGCCTCACTGCCCTCATTGTAAAGGACCTGAGAAGGAAACACTAGGATAAAATGAAGCTTCTATTTCTCGCTTGCATGAATACAGAGCCCAATTGCAAACCTACTGCGTGCTGCAACTCCTGGCATCTGGATTTCATCCTGTGTAATCTGTTGTATCTTTTGGTTGCAGTAACTGAGACACTAAATTACAGATTGGTAATTGCTTATCAACTCTGGATTTTTGTGGAGGAAATCTTAGAGCATTTTACAGTAGATAATGCACATCAGGAACTTCTGCCTGTCTTCAGTTGGCAGCAGTATAAAACAACATATGCGACTTGATTACTCCCAAGCAAAGCCCTCATAGCTTTCTACTTGTGTTCCAAGAATATTTCCAGTACTGAGTTCACACAGTGACGAAAAAGCACAAGGCTCTTAATTAGAAAGTGCTGTCCCTAAGAAAAGAACAAAGACAAACAAGGTTGGTTTAAAAAATCATATCTGTGAAACACACAGGGCAACAATCTCCTTGCCAGGGCAGCAGTGAGCAGCCCCACTTTGCCCTTTTGTCAGAAAATTATTAATATTATAGAACATTCATCACTAAGATAGACTCTAAAATAAAGCAAGGGAGTGACAAGCCATGGCCCTGGATCTGTTTAGGTGGGATATGAGGAGGAAGTTTTTCCCCCAGAGGGTGGTGAGGCACTGAACAGGCTGCCCAAGGAGGCTGTGGATGCCCCATCCCTGCAGGCATTCAAGGCCAGGCTGGATGTGGCTCTGGGCAGCCTGGGCTGCTGGTTGGTGACCTGCACACAGCAGGGGGTTGGAACTGGATGAACGTTGTGCTCCTTTGCAACCCAGCCATTCTATGATTCTATGATCTGTACAGTGCTGCCAGTACTATATCATGGCAAGCAGCAGGAAACAAAAAGCACATCTTTCTGCTTGCAGATTACACTAAGAAATGGAAGGAATTTGGAGGAAGAATGACATCTTTTGCACAGAAACTTCCAGCTCTCCTCTTATGAGAGCTCCTAACTTCCTAAAGCAATTTGACTAATGGAAAAAAGAACAAAACCACAGTACAGACACACAGGAAGGATTCAGATGTCTCAGCTAAGAAATCATTACTTACAGCAGACTGAAACAGAAAACTGCCCGTCCTCATTCATATTTGTGAACAGCTAATTAAGCATATTTTTCTGTGGAGGAAGTTATTATTCCAGGCTCATGCTTTGCTGAGCTGAGGTATGCGTCACATCCCAGGCTGCTGCTCCAGGTGCATGTAACCACTGCAAAGGGTTTTCCTAATGATCAGACGTTAGCAACGTGCCTGGGAACTGCTGTTCAAACTTGAATGACTACCAACCAGTTAATCAATTAAACACAGAAAGCAAGTGTTGAACAACAGCTCTGAAAAGGGATCCCATTCTTACTCAGGTATTTATCACTTTGGCTTCAGGATGTTAATCCTGAGAAATACCTTCCCCTGCTATGACCATGTGGCAGGCTTTTGTGAATGCTGTCACCTTTGGACAGTTCTCCCTTTGATCTTACAACAAAAAAAGGACCGAAAAAGAACCAGCAGAGAAAGAGGGTACACTCCCTTGTCTTACAAATGAACAATAGAAACTGTGAACTGAAGCTTGCATTATACCTGCCCAGTCCTCCTTGCTGCAGCTGTTGCTGCCATCAGCTGGGAGGGAAATCACATCAATATTAATCAGTGTGACAGCAGCAGTGATTGAATTTGAAAACTTGAGACACTGCAGTTCAGCAGCCAAACGAGAGCAGCCTAAACCCATCAGAAGACCTCCATCACTCGCTCTGGGGATGATGTGGCTGTAAGAGACGTGTAGTCACCATCCTACTGCCAACCATTTACCATCACTAAAGCACTCACAGGGGAAGGACCAGTGTAAATGATGGTTCCTTCCCACCTCCCCCCAGGATGGAGCTGGTATCCAGCTGCTGCACTGCAATCAGCTGCTTGCCACAGTTGCATGCCGGCCCAATACTACCACACTGTAAAGCAAATCAAAGATAATTAAAAGTGAAAATTCTTCTGAGCTGTCAAACAGATATGTTGATGCATATCCACATCCAATTAGGTTTGAGACCGATTTGGGACAAGGTGAGTATGAGCTGGGATGGCCGTTCTCATATGTTATAAATCCACAAGTAAAGCTGGACTCCAATATGCTCCCAAACACTTGTCTGGTCAGGTTCAAAGTGGGTCTGCTGAGATCTGAAAGCCCTAAGTTTAATTCAGCTCTTGTGAAAAGCTGAGCAGAACACGACTTTTAACCCCTGACTGCCATCATGAACACAGCACGCGTGCTTAAAAAGACAGGAAAGTGATGGGGAAGTAATTTCCTCCAAATTGTGTGTTCACAACACAGAGAGCAACTGGTGACCCTCCATCAAAGCATCCAGAGCAGAACGTGTCCCTGTGCAGTGCAGCTGAGCAGTGGGTAGAGGACAAGTGGTGCCTGTGCTGGGAAATGGAGGCAGAAAACAATGCCATAGAGGAAGGAAAGCAAGGAATGGTTCTGGTATACGCAGGAAACAAATCTGTATTGTTTTAGCAGGGTTTGCACTGTTCTTATTCGTACTCTGCACTACCTAGGAAACGCTCCTTTGTTCAAACCAACAGCAAATAGATTTGCAAGCAATTAGAACAGTTGACAGCTGATGCTGATACACACACAATACATAGCTTCTGAGTTTAAAAGTCCTTCCATTCATTTTACTCAGCAGGGATCAAAAAAGGACTCCAATTCATTAATTTGTAACATTAATGGGCTGAGTGCCCTTTCCAAACCAAAGAAGACTGTGCACGCGTGAAGATCTTATGCAAATTCAAACCAAATACACACCAGGAGAAAACAGTTCCACTTACAAACAGGGCACAGCTCACTTAATTGCAGGTCTTTAAATGACCCCTTGGTCTGCTTTGAGATTTCACAAAGACCTTGGGAGCTGCCTTCCTTGGCTGTGCTGTTAGCCACGTTGTGTTGTCAGCAACCTTCCTGGGCTGTGTTGTGGTACGAGCTCAACACAATGGGAAAAGCAGGCCAGATTTTCTTCTACTGCAGAGAACAAACACCAAGGTGGTCATTTGCAATTGCTTCCCTTCACCCATCCACCATGCTGACTATTGCTGCATACGCTCCACAGATTTAAATATGCAGGAAGGATGTTTGTGTCAGTGGGAATTCCAAGCATCAGATGAATGATAGTGATAATGGAAATAATTATTTCACTCTTTTGTTGCTCTTTACTGTAAAAATACCAAAAATGGAACAAAGTGCTTAAAAGGTCAGACTGTACGTTCAAAACAGGGCTTGGAAATTGTCCTTTGAGGTGCACCTTCCCATCTTCCAGGTTATTACTCCCATCTCTGCCCTGGACCCACGCAGCATTAAGGTGCACAGTGGGGCACAAAGATCAGCATAGGATTTGAAGCCAAAAAGGAAGACCAGAATCCTGCACTACGATGAAAACAGAAGGGTGTGCAAATATGTTTGTGAACACACACACATCTGAGTGGATAAAAAGAAATATGGAGAGCAGGCAGTTTGGTGGAAAGAAGGAAAGTTTTGGCCCTTACTGCTCTCTGTGGAGCATCCTTAGTGGGCACATCAGTTGGCTTTCTCAGCCCAATGTCACACAAATCAACCCCCTGGGAAACTCAGGAAGTCCCCAGTTGCTTTAAGCTGTATGAAGAGAAGAACAAAAGAAAATTGTGACAAAGATCCTTGAGCCAGTGGAGAGAAATCCCCTCTGATGCAAAGGACTTATTTTCACCCCGTAAATATAATGCAAATGTTGAAAAAGCCCTGTATACTTTGCTGTATGGCAGAGAATGCTTACAGGATGACAAAAACTCCGTGTGTGTACTGATCACAGAATCACAGAGTTGTAGGGTTAGGAGGGACTTCAAGAGACCATGGAGTCCAACCCCCCTCCAAAGCAGGCTCTCTACAGTTGGACTCGATGGTCTCCTGGTATAACTAAAATACCTACAGTCCAGTTCATGCTAAGTGACCCTGCTCATTCATTTCTTTGCTCTGAAGCGATCTTTGTATCCTCTTACAAGTTTCTCTGGCCATACAGTACAGTGTCCTCAGGGAATGCAGCATACTTTGACTTAATGGCTTCTGACATTTCACTCGCCTTGTTAATAAGCCAGGCGAGATGTCAGGGACCATCAGATCAACGAGTGCAGCAGTTCCCAGCAGGGAAGCGTTTGGAGCCTCATCACACCACCGCTGGATCTGCTTTACAAAAACATGCTGATAGCCAGTGTTAATTATTACAATGACTAACTTTCATCAGTGCCTCAGAAATGACTAATCTCAAGGAATTGGGGATGCTCCTCAGTTACACTCTGCAGTGCTGTGTTGGTAAGCAGCACAGCTGAGCAGCTGCATAACACCTTCTCAGCTAAACGTTGGTACTGCAGCAGCTTTACATGCTAACGCTCCTGAAGGACTCACAGAACCATGAAGGATGGAAAAGACCACTAAGATGCTTCAGCCCAACTCATCCCCATCATGCCCACTAACCATGACTCCTTGCTCTGGGAGATGGAGCTGTTTGGTGGGTTGGTTGCACAGCTCCAGCAGCCAGGTGTCAGCCCCTGGTCCCACGCAACGCGACTGTGCAAGGCTAAGTACCAGCAGGCACCCCTGTTCTGTATATTTCATTTACGTTTGGATGAAGTCCCTCACACACCCGTGCATCCAGGCTTCGAGAATTTCTGAGGCTGACACTTTTCAGATATTAAAGCTGAGAAACAGCACCAAAAGAAGGTGAACTCCATGGGAAACATTACTGAAGTCAATGGGTGTTAATGTTGGCACCGGCCGGGCTGCAGCTCTCAGCCATTGCAATTTTAGGGATTGTCCGACGTCAATTTCTTTATTAATATAGAAAGAAATGATCTCACAAAAATAGGATAAGTGATGTTTCTTAAATCCCAGAGCTGAATGGAACCTGAAAGAAAAAGTGTATTTGCTTCAGGCTCTGGTAAATTTTTCAGGAAGTTAATGGCACAGAAGATGGAAACGGTAAAAATACTGCACACGTGGTCACACGCGGAATGTTCTATTCTCTCCATTCGCTCAGGCTGTGCTGTAAGCAAGAAGATATTTTTAGGGGAAATGGAATGGCTGCAGACTAGAAACAGAGAAGCCAAAAGTGTCCAACAAAGCATTTCACTTGTTAGTTCTTACATTTGTAACACAATGTTTTTGGTAGGGTGGTTGTATCTGCTGAGTTACCCAGTCATCTCCTAAAACGCATGGTGTGAACTGCCTTATCTAAGCATACAAGGAAAACTGGCCAAGTTTATCCATGTGGCTTCTTCTGATGCAGGCTGCTCTCTGCAAGAACTTTATTTGCTTTTCTTGCCAACAGAAATCTAGCTTCCTTCACCATGGTTCCATTTGTGTTGAGAAGAGGAAGATGGTTTGAAGGTGACTTCTCAGTGGGTACACTGTCAATGGCAATATTCAAAGCTACCAGAAACAGTGCTCCATGTCAGTGTTAAAGCATTCATGTGAGTGCAATGCACACAGAAATATGGAATATGTGCAAAGGCATTGATGCATCGGCTGTCCCAGCCTCCTTAAAAGTCATCCACCAAGAAACTCTAAGGGAAAAACGTCTGGGCTTGCTGACAATGAGAGGTTTCTACACTGGTGGGAGAAGCACTATGTTTAAAACCACTTTGTCCCAAAAGGTGACCTTTCTTTTCATCAGAATGAACCCAAACAAACCCATTTCTTTCCTATGAAATGTGCTGTGTTATCACTAGTGCTTACAGAAAATTAAAATGGTTAATATTCTTTGTGTTGCTTTCACAGTTGCCTATACCTATAAACACGTGAATCGTGATCCTCTTATTCAGTGAA
The DNA here is from genome assembly GCF_023343835.1 of Lagopus muta. Lineage (NCBI taxonomy): Eukaryota > Metazoa > Chordata > Aves > Galliformes > Phasianidae > Lagopus > Lagopus muta. The sequence goes on along the minus strand of NC_064453.1, from coordinate 5,171,211 downwards.
ACCAAGAAGAGATTGACACTGAGAAAGAAAAACATCTTCATTCACTGCTAATAGTGAATGAAGTCATTTGTAGATTAGATTAGTGTTGGCACTGAAGGAAAAACGTGCAATTCTTGTTTACATTCCTGACCTACTGGGTAATCACTACAGCACCCAGAGCTTCAGCTTCTCCACTGCTTCATATCAGACTAAAACCAACAAAATGGACCCTTGCAGTTATCTGACATTCACCTCACAAGGTTTCAGCACTTCCATTTAAAAAGGCCTTTGAAATATTGATATTTAGGAGTACAATGGTGCCTGAAGACAGGTGTAGGCGACTTGGGGCCATGCAGGTGATGAGCAGGCCTCCAGAAGAGCAACTGTCCCATTCTCCTCTGTCTCCTAGAATTAGTTTATGCAAGGCAGGTCTTGCAAATACAGAGCAAAGCACAGAACTGTTCCTAATTTAAAGCATGAACAAACTTACCCAGACAGCAGGAAAATCCCGCATTTGAACTGCTTTCCCTTCTCTCCCTTGAGTTACTGCTGATAAAGTAGTATCACAAGAAGTCATCTCGTGCAATAGCTCGAGTAATGCAAATATAAGGTCTTTGTTCATGAATTCCAGTGAAATTGCACCCCTTTAGGTCCACCCTCCACGCAGGATGGGACTCCACCCCTCTCATTCTCAAGTCATCATTTCACTTTATCCAAACATAAGTGATTTATGGTGTAGCTCAGAGAATAACCAAGCCTGAATCCAGTCAATGTTTTAGTATGATGAATATTCACTCAATTTTTTTTTTTTTTTTGCATTCTTTGCTGTTCTTTCTTCCCTTGTTATTATACATAACGGATTCTTTTCCAGAAAAACTAAAATGAATGAACATTGTTGACATTTGGCAGAAGTGTTTAAAGCAGTACTATCAGTCTGCTATTTCTACTAGACGGAACATTCATTGTAGCTGAGATAAACTCCTTATTAAATTCAGCAGCACTGTATTTCATTTCAGGACATTACAGCATAATACTCAACCGTGTCAGTGGAATAATGTGAAAGAATCCAGATTTTGCAAAACAGCTGAGGCACTCATTATTTCCCTGACCCTCCCATGATTTCAGCGCTTAGTTTTGCATTCACTTGAAGCATGCTTTGCCCCTGAAAACTTCTCACATTGCTGTCTATTGAATTTGGTGGCCAGGAGCTGCTGTCACTGCAAGAAAGCCAATGGTTTTTGCTGCAGAAAGATGTCTTACATCGACCAGAGTGCTCCTTAACACCGTTATCAAGATGACGGAATCGAGTGCACCCTCAGCAAGTTTGCTGATGACACCAAGTTGAGTGGTTGACATGGAGGAAGGAAGGGATGCCATTCAGAGGGACCTCAACAGACTTGATAGGTGGGCCCAGGTGAACCTGATGAGGTTCAACACGGCAAAGTGCAAGGTTTGGCATTTGGGTCAGAGGAATCCCAGGCATCCCTACAGACTGGAAGGAGCTCCTTGAGAGCAGCCCTGCAGAGAAGGACCTGGGGGTCCTGATGGATGAAAAACTGAGCCAGCAGAGTGCATTGCAGCTTGGAAAGTAAATGGAATCCTGGGCTCCATCAGAAGAGGGGTGGCCAGCAGGGACAGGGAGGTGATTGTCCCTCTCTACTCTGCTCTTGTGAGGCCCCATCTGGAATCCAGGTCTGAAGCCCTCAGTACAAGAAAGACAGGGAGCTGTTGGAGAGGGTCCAGAGGAGCCACAAAGATGATCAGGGGGCTGGAGCACCACCCCTATGAAGACAGGCTGAGGGAGCTGGGCTTGTTCAGCCTGGAGAAAAGAAGGCTGTGGGGTGACCTCATTGCAGCCTTCAGTACTTAAAGGGAGCCTGCAAACAAGGAGGGGAGTCAGCTCTTGGAAAGGGGAGATAACAGCAGGACAAGGGGAAGTGGTTTTAAGTTGAGGGAGGGAAGATTGAGGTTGGATGTCAGGGGGAAGTTCTTTCCTGTGACAGTGGTGAGGTGCTGGAACAGGAAAGAACTGAGAGGCTGTGGATGCCCCGTCCATCCCTGGAGGTGTTCAAGGCCAGGCAGGATGGGGCCCTGGGCAGCCTGGGCTGGTATTAAATGTGGAGGTTGGTGGCCCTGCATGTGACAGGGGGCTTGGAGATTTGTGATTGTTGAGGTCTGTTCCAACCTGGGCCATTCTGTGATTCTATGACAATGCACCGTGAGGCACGTGCTTTCATACCCACCTGAACAGGGTGGGAAAGCATGCTGCTGCTGGAGGACATGGCAGAGCCACTGCAGCTCCAGACCTGACCTGTCTGCAGCACAGGAATCTGCTCGGCTTCCTGCAGGCGCTGGAGAATGGTGAAATCCAGCCCTGCAGCTTCAACTAAACCCACCAGCAAACATCCTGCTCCCTCTGCTGGCTGCAGAGTGCCGTGCAGATGGACGTTCTGCCCATTTAACCGCAAGTGCTATTAGAAAATCGCTCCCAATTAGGGGAGGGCCAGGAACATCTCCACATTCTCCTTCCCCATATTCACCAGGATCACCCACCCCCACCTTAAATGAAGCTATTATCCTTCCATAAGCTTTTTTTATCTTTCCACTTCCTTCTTGATGCTGCTTACACTTGGGAATTGGTACACAAAAAGAAACTACTTTCCTTCATAAGGAATACCTCCCTAAAAACACAGTGGAAATAAGAATTTTGCCACGGACCTTAATGGGGGGAGTGTTTCTCATGTATTCATCCGCATGCATTTCATTTCTTCTGCAAGGATTCCCCCCACACTCTTATTCAAAGAGCCAGTTACCATCTCCAGGAAAGCAGACTGCCCCGTGTGCTGTTTGTGCCCCTGTCCACCCTGCCAACCCAGGCAGGTGCCAGCTCAGCCACGTACAGATCACGACGTTTCTTGGTGTATTTGCAGCACTCAAACACAACCCATTTAGAAATGTGAAGACATGTAAATCCCTAATGACAGCTGTTTGCTTTACCCATATAATTTCACTATAAAAACCAGGAAAGGCTTTGGAAGCATGAAGAAAAGCTCATGCAGAACCATTCCCTAAAAAAAAACCCATGAGGCTGAGAAAGTTCTCTTGGCTCCATTGCTGTGTTGCTTTCCTTATTTAACTGTTCTAGTTAAAAGAACACTCCTGACCTAAGAAAACCTACAGCAACCTTATAATTTTTTGTTAAATACATGGTGGTCATCCACAGGTTTAAAAGTAGTAAAGAGTGGGCATCCCATATTTAACTCTGAGTCACACTGTTGTATGTCACGTAGAGACAACAGCTGGCATTATTCAGTCCCCAAAAGATATCGACCCATTTGTGCTCCAAGGCCCAAATTCATCAGAATCTTATGAAAATCTTTACAGTAGGAATGAAACAGAATGGCAATTCTGAAGTGATCCAAGGAGGAAATAAAGCCACACCAGTATCAAACCATCCAACCATAGACACTGAAACATCCTAGAGGAGTGCTGGCATCACATACATCACCTTGCTGTTACATAGAGCTGCACAGACCTCCTCCTTACCCCTTCCTGCTCCCAGCACTTTGCTCAGTCCCTTCTGGAGTGATGGAAGTGAGATGAGAGAGAAAAGCAGCTCGGCCACAGATCTAAAGCGAAAGCACTGCAGGCGCACACACGTACATCTTTTATCCCTTAAATGCCTGTTCATTTCCAGCCTCCAACAACTGGTTCAGCCTGCCTCCATTCCCTGGCTATGCTGGGAGCTGCTGCTTCAGAGCTGCTCTCTGCACTGTGACAACTGCACCGCCAGAGGCACTGGCTCTGAGTGCCCGTTTAGCACATCATAAAACATTTCAGCTTGCTTCTGTGCCCCACAGCCTGCAGCATTTGTGAAACCTCGTGTATATCGACTGCTGTGCAGCTCTGTTGAGTTGCACAGCTGAAAATCTAGCCCCATCTCCAGGACTCACATAAATATCACTTATTCTAGCTCAAGATCTCCCACTTCACACGCTGTGCCAAGTTTGCGAATCAAGAATCTCTCTTCACATCTAACAGAGGTGCTCCCATCTGTGCACATAATGTTCTACAGGCAGGAGCACAGACAGGGAAGGAACATCATCTTCCAGTGCTCCCATTCCCTGGCAGCTGCTTGATGGAAAACTTCTGGATGGCATCTCACATACCAGATACAAACTCGATGTACAGAGACTCAAAACCAAAAGCCAGCACTAAAGCGTGGCTATTTGAGGCCTATATAAATCAATGAAGATATCTGACGGACTTCAATAAGGGAAAGACATTTCAAACAGCAAGGTTTCATACTCCTGCAGAAGCCTGCCATCAATCTTGATTTCACTGCAAGTAATTCTGTCAGATGGGAACACAGCCAAGCATGCTCTCAGTTTGAAGGCTAACATGTCGATCTTAATGTCAGCACGTGCATTTGATAGATGACTGCAGTCTATAAACACACACAAAAATTTTATCTGACAAAAAAGGAATATAAGACATGCAGACATAGAAAGCAAACCCACATTTTCTTTCCCCATCCTTTCACAGGATGCCACTCTCACTGGAAGCTGCCTTCTCTTCCCATTGCTGAATTCCTGTACCCACAGGCAGCTGCAGGCTGTGCAACGTTGAACATAAAAGCTGTTTTCTCTAAGAATCATTGCTTTTCAAGTCGTTTCCCATTTTCTCACTGCAGCCAAACCCACCCCTTCAGCAGGTACTGAAGTACAGCAGCCCCTGATTTAGTCTAAGGAAATGTTCCAGTGTTGAAAGAAGAGACCCACCAAGAGCTCCAGTTTTCCATTGCTTTTAACACAGCAACTTGGCTTTACTGCAAAGAAACCCTACAACAAGTCACAGAATGACCCCCCTCAGTTCCTGAATCGTTTACATTACAGATTCACTCTTTGCACATATCACTGCCACAAGCAGCTTCCACACATAAAAAAATTATTCTGGAGGTAGAAATAAAGAGTGAAATCTGGCTACGACAGTGGGGAGACCTTCAGTGCTCAACTGCAGCATTCTGGGGGCACAGAGTGACACAGCTGACTCAGAGGAAAGCCAGCTCAGTTCTGCCACTGAGACAGAATGCTCGGCAGGATGCAGGCACTGCTTCCTCCTCCTCCAGCTGTGTCTCATGATTCCACCCTTGCCAGTGCAGAGGCAGCCTGAGCCGCTCACAGGGCTGCAGGACTGAGGGATAGGGTCAGACAGGAAGAACAGATGTCGAAATGAAAGTAAAAGGGCTGCCAGGACTTCAAGCCATTTCCACCTCCTCCCTTAAACCGCTGTGATTAAAGACATGCAGAGCAGCCTTGAGATAAAAAAACACCCAAAACACAACAACGGACAATCAAAACACAGTGACCCATGCACGACTTAGCATTCTCCTCTTAGAAAGAATCACAGAATCACAGAATGGCCTGGGTTGCAAAGGAGCACAGTGCTCATCCATTTCCAACCCCCTGCTGTGTGCAGGTCACCAACCAGCAGCCCAGGATGCCCAGAGCCACATCCAGCCTGGCCTTGAATGCCTGCAGAGATGGAGCATCCACAGCCTCCTTGGGCAGCCTGTTCCAGTGCCTCACCACCCTCTGCATGGAAAAGAGCTCATGGGAAGACTGCACAGGAACCACTGTGATGCTCCTGTACAAAAAGACCAAATTGCAACATCCCTCTGTAGGCCTAAACTTTTTTCTTATAGCATCTGAGTAAATGTGTACATCTGCAACCAATCACAGAGTCAGAGAATATCCCACGTTGGAAAGGACTCACACAGATCGAGTCCAACTCCTGAGTCCAATACATACCAACAGAAAAAGCTGTGCCTATATTCTACTGCAAAGCAAAGCACAACTGCTGCATTAGAGGAAATATTATTCAATCAGAACCTTAGTATAATTCCTCTATTTTCACAAAACCCTTTGGCTTACAGAAGAAGCCACAGAAGTGAGCCACAGTTCTATTAGCAAACCCTAATTTGTTGGGGTTCAGAGGAAAATTGCTCCCTTCTCTGCCTAGTCCCACACCTCCCTAAGGGTACATTGGTGTTTCTCAAAGAATTTGTGTTTCTTTCTCACCACGTGCTGAGCAATGGCTCTGGACCTCAATGTCCTTATTCAGCAATGTGCAGCTCTCAGCAGAAGGCAAGCAGAAGGAACTGCTTCATCCTGAAACAGCTGGAACAACACATCCAAGCCTTTCTACTAATTGTATTGCAACTGCAGGCAAGCTTCTTTCCCTTTTTTGTACCTATTTGATAAATACTTTTGAGGAGTGGGCTGGAATAGAAAAGAGCAGGGCATGAGACAAGCTATTTCTCATTGCTCTGAACAATGAAAACGTTTAAAAGTTGTTCTAGTAGCTACTGGAAATGGAAGTCCAATTCCTGAAAGCCCAAAAGCTCCACCTCTATGCTCAGAATGCTGTGCAAAGAAAGAAATTGTTTAATTCAGCAAATAGCTTCTCCTTCTTCAGGAAGGCCTACTCATAAACCCAAGGGATTTGTTTATAGGAATGACCATAGAAATGGAAGGTCCTCAGAGCATGGTTGAGGATGAAGATCTAAACAGATCCACTTTTCTGTTCCTGGGAACTTGAAGTAAACAGAAGAGCAGTCACTGGTTCCAGTTTGTCTTTCAGAGCCTATGTGAAAATATGTACAGAAATTTAAGCATTCCATTCTCATAAAGAACTATTTGTTCCAATTGGGAAATAATTTTCCTTAGAACTGCCATCCTCCCCTAGAAAATCTCAGTTTCATAGCAGCAGCATTTCCCAAGTGAACAATCTTTACAACATCTCAAGCAACATTATCCAAAAGTAATTAATCCCAGATTAAGATTCAAGACATGTTGCTATTTACTATTTGAGAGCATTTGCTTCAACGTTCAGTAAGCCAGTATCACCCACTGCCTCTGCATCAACACTTCCTTGTTCTCATCCTAGTCTCCTGGTGAACTTTGATAACAAGAACAGTTGTGGCACCATTAATTTACCTATAAGAAATTCCTTTGGCACCTTTCATTTTTAAAGTTACAAAAGAGAAGCCCTATGGAAGGTGCTGCACTTCCCATCTGCAGTCCTTTTGGCTTGACTGCACCAATGCTGATGTTTAGACTTGCTTTACTCCTCTGTAACAAAGTGTGGTGGGGTCTTAATGAGAGCTCTGACTCACATTCACTGAGAAAAACAACCCAGCTGTGTGGTTCTTTTGCTTTTTTACCTCTCCAAGTTAAAACCTCCTCCACTGTTATCAGTAGAAGGGAAACTTCTATATCTCAGCTGTTGTGCCTCAGAGCCTGGTGTGCTGGCACTGCAGGACTCCACAGTACAGAAACAGGGGGCAAAAGAGCAACACAGAGCACTTGGTGTCACCTCCTCCACTCACACTGGCAAAGACAGCTCACATGTGAACGCTGATGAAAACTCAAGAGGTCCCTGAATAGATGTGAATTCCAGAATCACAGTGGTTTGAATGGACCCCAAGAGACCATCGAGTCCAACCCCCTCCTACAGTACCTCCCTACATAGGTGGCACAGCTAGGTGTCCAGATGGGTCTTGAATATCTCCCCAGGAGACTCCACCACCTCTCTGCACAACCTGTTCCAGTGCTCCGTCATCCTTACCGTTAGTTCACAGCTTCCTATGTTGAGGTCATTATTCCTTGTCCTATTGCTATGCACCACCAAGAAGAGCCTGGCCTCATCCATTTGCCTCCCACCTCCCTTTAGATGTTTATAAACATTTATCAGATCCCCTCTCGGTCTTCTTTTCCCCAGGCTGAACAGCATCAGTTTACTCGGCCTTTCCTCAAACAGGAGATGCTCCAGCAGGCCCTTTACTATCTTTGCAGCCCTGCATTGGACTCTTTCTAAGACATGGCTGTCTTTATGGAACTAGGGAGCCCAGAACTGGACACAGCAGCCTAAATGTGGCCTCACCAGGGCAGAGTAGAGGCGGAGGATCACTTCCCTCGCCTTGCTGGCCATGATCTTTTTAATGCACCTCAGGAACCCATTGGCTTTTTTGGCACACTGCTGGCACATTCATGGCCAACCTGTGTTCCAAGGACCCCCAAGTCCTTCTCCACAGAGCTCCTTTCCAGCAGGTCATCCCCTAACCACGTAATGGCACATACAGTCATTCTGCCTCAGCTGCAAGACTCTACACTTGCTCTTGCTAAAGCTCATCAGGTTCCTCCCTGCCCAACTCTCCAGGTCTTGTTGAATGGTAGCACAGCCCTTCAGTGTGCCAGCCCTTCCTGGGGCAAACTTACTGATGTTAGACTCTATCCCATCATCCAGGGTGTTGATGAAGATGCTGAACAAAACCGAACCCAGCACCAACCCCTGGGGAGCACAAATAGTGTCAGGATCCCAACCAGACCGCATTGCTGGTGACAACCCTCTGAATTAGTAGTTCATTACTTGCCCAAAATTAAGAAAAGGATTTAGATTAATCATCGCTCCCAGAGCCCTGCTTCATCCCCACCTGTGTTAAAATCCTTATCTATATGAGAGCTTAAAGTTTAGCATGTTGCATACATTTTTGGTGCTACTCTACTCTTGCAGACACTTGATGCTGATGCACAGAAATGTGTACAGGAGTAACAAGAGCTATACTGAAAGCTGTACAGCTGTACTACTTAGGGTTGTACACAAGAAGGAAAAATCCTCTCTCTCTCACATATGAAAGCAGCGCTGAGGCTTGGAAGCCCATGGTCAAAGATAAATGCTAGAGCACAGCCAGCATGTCACTTGAGGACACAGGCTGAAAGACACTCAGACGTGCAGAAGAAGTCAGACGGTATTTACTACAGAATTAAATAAATACCCTGTCCTAGAACTATTTCAGTATCCCTAAAAGCACATTCATTACCACACATACTCAGATAAACACGGGGTCTCGCTTTGAAATAAAAACCCATCAGTTCACAGCTGGAAATAACAGGACAAACGTCCTTAGTGTTGTTCCTTCCATATTTTTAGGGACAGTTTGCAGAAGGGAGGGAACTCCCTGAACGCTTCTCTCTGCCTGAATCCTCTTTCCCCCTTTGCTAAATAAAAGTCTTCTGAAAGCCACAACAGCTCCTGTAACTTTAAACCTGGGCTGAGATCATAACTTCAGCACTGCCCAAACAGCGCAGAGGGCGGGCCTGGCTCTTCTTTTGAGACCACCTTAGGCATGCTCCCACCCCTCTGCTAAACAGAAAAATGCTGACACCACTCAGATACTTTGCTTTAGCTGTATAGTTATCATCTGTGCAAACCTCTCCCTTTCAGCAACGGCAGCTAAAGGAATATTTGGAATACCAAAGTCGTTTCTGCAGTGATTTCTTTTCATGATCTCAATTCTTGCTTGACTCTAAAAATTTATCAGTCTGAATCCGTCTGGTCTGAGCACTGGAAAGCTCTTCTCTAAGCGGAAGGAAGATGTTTATTAAAGTTCCATTCTTCATCTTCATTCTAGGGAGCGTGCCCCTCGTAGCACTTGCTGAAGAAGGTAAGAAAAATCTTTACTTCAAAGTATTTGCAGATCTTTTAATTGAGCAGTTTGTGCATTTACTCAGATGATATCGTTTCTCTGTCCTGTCTATAAGGCTCTTCCTTAAAGCAACCACTCAGCAGTTGCTACGGTTGTGTCAGGACAGAGACAGCAAAAGTTTTGTGCTGGGTTCTGTGCTGTTGGAAAGGACTTTCTGTGCATGTGAGCAGAGGAAGGAGCAAAGGGAGCAGCAGTGCAACGTTCATCAGCACTCCTGGAAGTGCCTTTGGTTTCACCACATGCAAGACTGCAGGCAAAAAGTTGTAACCAACACTTAGGTGGTGACGTTCTCTGCTGTGAATGTCACTTCTAAATCTTTCAGTGCAAGAGTTTAACTTCTGTACTCAGAGGTTAATACTCCCTTGGCCATAAGCAATGTGTGCACATGAGGGAAACTAAAGAGGAAGAATTATTACCTACGGCAGGTTTGAAAATATTACATGCCTGGAAAAGTCTGTCTGGTGAACTATTTCTTTTAAATTTGACAAGAAAAATTAGAAGTCTTTCTAACACAGTGATTTATGGACAGTAATCAGAATTGGCCTGAAAAGCGCTTTATTCCAGGAACTTCACATTCATATTTATTCTGCGTAGTATGTGAGCCATGTGAATGAGTTGGCCATGAGGCAACGTGCCCAGCGTGTGCACAGTGATGGCAGCAGTGCCTGGAGGGGTGAAATCCAGCAACCTCTGCTGCAGAACACAGGCATTCTGTTTGCCAGTAACAGTTCTCTGAAAGCAGCTTTTCCAAAGCATCAGTCGACTTAGGATCATAGAATGGCTTGGGTTGGAAGGGACCTCAAAGGTCATCTCTCTCCAGCCCCTCGTCTCACTTGGATTTTGGGACCCTACCTGAGACGCACGGCCTGATTTCGGCCTGGTGACAATCAATATCATTCCAATGGAAGTAACAGCTGTAGCAACATGCTGTACGTGTCAGCGTTGGCTTGTGACTTAACTGGAGCTCCTGATGTTCTGTATGTGAGGGTATAAGGCTCATAGTTCAGAGTTACACTTCAAAACTGCACAGAAAATCTAAAAGCAATCCCTATTAGATAAAATGCTAAATATTATTTTCACTGGGTCCCAGCTGGCTTATCTTCCCAATGCACCAGTATTAAAGATACTGAAGTTTACAGGCATTAAAGATGAGACAAGAAGGCAATGTTGCTTTATAGAACTATCTTAGGCAGGCTCTTGTATACCAGAACTGCAGGAAAAATGCTCTTTTATCTTTAGGCTTTTGAGGAATTTGAAAGTACATTTCCTCTCAACTTTCCTGTATGGAGGATTCTATTTTTATTCACTTTTATTACCAGTATAATTTGCTCTGAACTCTGTAGATGGACCTAGAACATGGTTTTGGGGTTCCTAAAGCTGTCTAGGTTTTATGACTTTTCAAGTGGGGCTATCATTCAGGATAACATTCAAAAGCAGGCTCCAGATATAATAAGCAAGGCTCAAGTATTTGTTTCACTGCTGCTTGCCAATAACCATCAACAATTCTGAGTTAGAACAACCCTAGAATGGACGCATCACCATTGGCAATCTAATTGCTTTGAGCAGTGAGGATGGAAATTTTTGTTGCCTTGCAGATGTACGAGGTGGAGTGGGTATATTCAGATACCTGAATCACTGAGGCAGGCAGTTTGCCCTGAGGGTTCAAGAGAAAAGTTTCCTCGTCAGATTCTGATGCCTCTTAACGCAGACCAGGTCACAAACATGTGCAGCTACTCCTGTAGTTGGGCACTCCAGTCTCTGGATTGAGGCTGAGTCCAAAAAAGCACCATGTTTGTTCTGATCAGAGAGTAAACTTCCAAAAGGATTGCTGCTTGTTCCAAGCTCCTCCTGAAATTGCTAAGTAAGTTCTGTCACTGATCACATATCTGAGCACTGTCCTCCTCCCCATCCACATAGTGATGCGGAGCTTTAGTAGTTTCACTAGCATCTGCCATCTCTGAGTTGCTGCAACACTACAAAACCCAGAGGGAAAGGAACAATTTCAGAGCCAGAAACATGAGTGAAGGACAGCAGTTATCACAGTAACTGGACTATCAGCCAACCTGTGAACAACATGTTAGGGAGAAACAGGAGTCTGGGAGATGCTGGAAGCACGTCAGTGCTCTTTGCTCAAAGCACAGTGAGTTACATCTAACATCAGTAACTTAAAAATGAATGATGATTTCTGTTAAAAAAACCCAGGAAATGTTAAGAGGAATTTTTGGGCTCCAAGTCAGCAACTTCATATCCATTAGAATGGACAGAGTGCATTGACTGGGTCACAAAGCAGTACAGAAGTTGTGAAAGGATAGCATACAACACTGATGTAGCAAAGAAGAAAACTAAGTTATTAATTTCCTTATTTATATGTGAGCTTCCAGGTAAAATTGACGACAGTAAATAGGAAGAATTCAGAAAGAAAACCTGGTAACATCATTGCCTACTTAAAACACATTCGTGTATGCTTTGTGTAATCCATTCCTGGTTTCAATCCTGTCTGAAACAGCCAACTCCTTTGTCATACTGACCACCCAAGGACAGCCCTGAGCACTCCACATAACCTCATGCATTTTCAGACTAATCCATTTCCTTCTGAATGATTAGCAGATACATTTGTCCTTCTGTGATCCTGGTCAGCATATGAAAGCCTCAGGCAAAGCTTAACGGGATCAGTCCAACTGAAATGGAAGTTAGCTGGGCAGGGCATTCATCACATGATGAAAAGCACGAGTATTCCAATGGAGGCTTTAGAGGCAGCTCATCTCCTGACTTGAAACCTTCCCTATGGTGCGAGTATCAGTATCAGTGTGGGTGAGGGGATCACTCTAGTGGCTGTCACATAACATGCACAAAAATGGACGTGATTGCTAACAAGTTCCCACATGTCACTTGAGCTACATCAACAGTATGTGCACCCAGTCTTAACAAGAGGCAATGCTATGCAGTGCCTCCTCGTGCAAACCCCAACGTTCAACACATCTATGCTAGACTGTGGGACTACAAAGCAGTGAGTGTGAATTGCTGCATCTTGCTAAAATGACCAGCAAAGAACACAGCATTTGCATTCTCCTCTTCACTGGGACACATGCCCAGCCATTTCTCCAAAGGTAGGAGTAAGTTTTTGAATCTGTGTGATTTTATACAGAAAGGAAACTGTCATATTTACAAGCTTACAAGTGAGCCTTTCATCGACTCAGGTGCCACAGTAAAACTGCAAACAGAGGCTGGATTCTCAGCGCTCGTAACTCAACTTTCCACAGAATCCATGCATTTCCCTCAGATCCTGTATTTCTAAATCCACAAAAAATAAGCAACTGACAACCAAAGAGAGATAGAAGAACATTAAGAATCAAAAAATAGTAAAGCAAGGTTAGCCCACTGTGTACATGCTGCTGGTCTCTGACAGAAGCATGCAGTGTTTCCTCTGTGTGTCATTTGAGGCAAACCATACATGCAACACCACAAAACTAACTACGGTTTGCCCAGCCCTAACTTAAAGCCTTCCTCAGTGGCACGTTTGTTTTGTTGGTTTGTTTGTTTTTTGTCTGGATGTGGTCAGGGACCACAGGATGGAAGCCAAAGGCTGCCAGGTCCCAGTGCTCCCTGCGTCCCACTGCCAGGCTGCAGACAGGCAGGCTCTAGAAGGGCACCAAACCTCAATATCTTCAGTTTGCATTCATGCAGCAGCACAGTTCACTCTGTTGCGTGGCACAAAGCTTGCTCCACTTCATAACAAAATGCAGGACTGGGAATACAGGGACACTGGGAAATTCTGAAGGAAACTGAGAAAAATGATGACCGATTTGTTTCCAACCCACTGTTGCAGTAGCCCTGCCAAAGACTCAAAGGAAACCAACTGTGATGCTGTGTACCCTTCCATGTTGTTTTCCCATTGCTTCATGCTTGTGTATCTTTGTATTTGCTGCTTACAAATGCCACAATGGCCGGCATGAATTGTATCACAGTTCCTCAGGCAGGACTTTCTCTTCCTCCCCTCCCCTCCCCTCCCCTCCCCTCCCCTCCCCTCCCCTCCCCTCCCCTCCCCTCCCCTCCCCTCCCCTCCCCTCCAAGCCCACAGAGGACAGGCTTCATTCTAAATGCATATTAGAACATTTCTTTGACTATGAAACCCATCCAAGTATTATCTAGTGTGTTATTAGTTAGTATGAATGCCAGACTAAACATATCCGAATGGACCTCTCTTGCTGTGTGGTAATATACAGCAAATAGCCAAGAACCACTGTGAGCAAAATGAAAGCCCAAGCAGCATCCAGCTCTGTGCGTATCTCAAAGAAATGAGTTAGGAAATGATGGTGCAAACAGTTCTGCTGACAGCTATGAGGGGTCAGTCACCTTAATAAAGGCTGTGATAAAGCACTGCAGGAAGTAGCTGTGTTGAGCTGGCAGATGTGAGTGGATAGTTTTTGGAAGGAAGTGATTCAGGGAAGATTCTTTTATTACAGTATCTGAGGTCATATCTTAACTCCTTTCATCTGTATTCAGACCCCTGTATTTGTACACAGTTTGTGTGATTGCTGTACGTTCTGTAACACTTGCTTATCCAGAGCATAGAATTCTATACTTCTCTCCTGAGGCCACTTCACAGAATCACAGAGCCATAGGAGTTGGAAGGAACCACTGGAGATCGTCAAGTCCAACCCCTCTGCTAAAACAGGAGCCCTTTACTAAGGCAGGAGAGCCTCAGCTCCAACATTTGTTCCCTTCCAGCCATGCACTGATAAGAGGCATTGTAATACTGCAGTTTTAGGTGCCACTTGCAGAATGATCCCAAAGAAACTTGCTCATACCTCCAATCTTGTTGTCCCAGCCAAACCCTTCCTGCTCAGAAACCAGAAAATTGCCATAAGACTGCAGCAGGGCAACCTTCTGGTTACAGGACAGCAGAAATCGTCATTCAGTGGTTTAGACAGGTTCCTGGTGCAGCAGCTCTGAGGTCAGTGTACACAGCAGACAGACTGACAGCAGCCTTCTTAAAGTCACAAGCCTTGCAAGTCTCAGCTCCACAAAGATGATTTAGAAAGAAACACCCCTCAGTGGAGTTAGATAGTGTATCCCTAACCACAGCTTTGTGGCCAGCTGTGTCATGTATCAGAGAGGAAGCTTTGCAAGTGACCACCTTTTCCTCCTGTGGCTTTGTTACATAGCTTTGGTTATGGGTCACATACATACCACCAGCATTTGAAGAGCAGCTGTTTTTTCCTTAACATCTGCCCCAGTTAAAATATATATGTATTTTTTTTGTTTGTTTTGCTTTCCTGTGGGTATCTACATATGGACAGTGTACAAAATAATACTGTAGCATTGAGAAGGTGGGACTTATTTCAGAAATAGCTGAGTGCTTCTTTTAAATTTAAAGCCTGGCTTTGTTCCTCTGGCTTAAAGCAGTCACAGCAATAGAAACCATCTGCAGCAGGGTGTGGTGACCAAAGGAAATGTTTCTGAAAATTCAGCACAACGTTGTCATGAGCTGCACAGAAGAGATGAACAAAGTCAGTCGTGCTCAAAATAAAGCTGAACTGAATCCTTCCCTGTGCATCACAGCAGTGTTTCCTACTGGCAGATACTTTCACCGTAGTTCTGTCCTCCAGCTTCCTCCATTACACAGAGCAAAGCCTGTCAAGGTTTGTGTAAGGAAGCAGCAATGAATACGTCAGCAATCAGTCAGACAGTCCTGAGCAACCCAGTTAGGCACTCAGCACACTGCAGGACACTCCTTATATGATAGAGAACTGCAACTTCCAGAATCAATTAAGAAAAAAGCCCACCAACAATACATGCCAGTGCCATGGCCCCAAATAGCCCAAAGTTCTCAGGGTGCTGAAGGTGTCACGAATCTTGCAGAAGCCACAGCTACAAATGAGAACTGCAGTTCTCAAGAAATTATTCCTTGCCTTTATCTAGTCTGAAAATTTTAGCTGTCCAAAGGCTCAAAATGCAAAAGGCAAATAAAGAGAACCTGGCTTATTTTAACAAAACTCATTTTCAGAAAAAGTCCCAAACCGTTGGGGCCTGGATTTGGCACTGTGGAAACATTCCATGGGAAAAGGCTCACAGTCAAATGGAGTCTGGAGAACGCAGGGAGCTCTGTGTCAGGACAAATCCTGAGGCAAATGTAGCCCAGGCAGGATGGCTCAATGGAATCATAGGATGGCCTGGGCTGTGCACAGAACATGCACATGCAGGCCTTCAAACACCACTCGCTCAGTAGCTCAGGAAGAAGATTATGAATACCGGCTCTTAAGAGAGGGAAGCCTTTAAGATCTGCAGTTTTTACCCACTGCAGAGACAGAAATGACCAAATGACCCATTCTGAGAGCTTCCTACTTCAGGACTAAGCCCAAGGAAAGGCTCTGAGCTGCCTTTGCCCACTCACATCTGGGTTTGTTCAGGCTGCTGGGAAAAAGGAGATCCTCCAACATCTGTCATCTTCAAAACATCTTTGTTGTTTTTGGAGACACCTGAAAGAAATTCTAATAGACAAGAGTTTTACAACCCACTCTCCTTTCCAACACAAGCACTGTGATTTGAAAGCAACCCTGAGAGGTTTTTCTAGTAAATCGTCTCTTTATGAATAACAATGAGAAGTGAGCTCATCTTTCCCTAACTGGGTCATGGGACGTTTAACCACACAGTGTTTTTGAAGCAGTATTAAACTTTTAAGGCCATCAGATTCTCTCCTGGTGTGAGAAGCTGAGGGCTGATAGCAGCTGGGGACTTTGAACTGAAATGCACACAGCTGGAACGTGGGGAGAAAGAGATGGAATGATTAATTCACATCCACAGCAACCTATAGCTGCAAACAGAAGAGGCCACAGGACTATTTGGAGACTATTTGGGGACAATCTCAGTGCTGTGAGGCGATATTTTTTATTTACAGCCTCCCTTAAGATCACAGTAAGAACATGTACACAACCAGTACTCGACCCTATGGCTCTTACTACATGAAGCCAGCTAATGACCAAAGTACACATGAGCTTACATCCCACATTATTTTTTGATGTCAACAGTAGATGCTACAGCATCCAAGAAGCCACACAGTTAAAAACAAATGGGCACTGCTGCCACTTTACTCTGCTTCAGTTTCCAGATACCTGCCTGGCCTTGAGCTTATTCCCAGCTTTCTCTGAATTGTGCTAATATCTAATATTCCTTCCTATAAATGCAACATACCAATAACAAAAGAGTCTCCTGATGACAGTTCAGCAACGTCTGTAACTACACAGCAATGTGTAGAACACATCTGTCCAGAAAGCAGACCTGGAAATGTAGCCCAGGGACCACGCTCCAGCAAACAGGACCTCAGCTTTAGCACAGTATGCAGTTCTCATTTGTAGCTGTAGGCTTCTGCAAGATTCGTGACACCTTCAAAGTGGAGAGGCCTGGGACAAACCCTACAGACCTGTACAAATCAGGTCAACCTCAGAGCTTCAGGAAGTTAATATAGGAGCCTTATTATTCTCATTTCAGTGAAGAAAAGCACTCCCAGAGGATGATCCAAATCTCAGGAGAGCTGAATCACCTTCTGGAAGCATTTATCTTCTTCTACAGACTATAAAAGGTCCTTATTAAAACACTATAACAATCCTTATTAAAACACCTTCACAAAGAACCTAAAATCAGGTCAGCTCAATCCAGGCCATTTCCTTTTGTCAGTCACTGTGTACCTATGGTAACACACTGAAATACATTCGCTACACATCACTGGTTGCCAGGAATCTTTGATAACTCGACCACACAAAAAATGATTACTTCCATGATCTGTGACACTCACCAGTTCTCCACACCTTTCCTCTGTGACACCGTTTCCTTTCCTGCCTTCACTGTCAGGTAATTCTTCAAGGCTGGAAGCTGCTGCCATGCCAGGAGTAAAATTATCTTCCCTGAGTATGCTGCTTGTTTTTAACATACCAAACTTACTTTGCTTTCCATCTGGGGTTTTTCTCTGATAATTGGTTTTCTCCGTCTGTGCTTATTTGGTGAATAAAGGATTTCTTCAGTTCTGGCTGCGATTACAGATCTACCTGATGCATGCAGTGCGTGTTGGTGAGCTGTACTGCAGTTTATTTCTTTACACTTAACACGTGCATGCCATAATCTCAATGTTGTAATGCATACACAAACCAAACCTAAGCACTACAGAATAGCACTGTGTCTTAAAACACGCTGATAATTTAAAGAGATAATGAACATGCCTGGAAGACAAACCTTTTTCTCCTATCTATTTTCGGAGGAAGTTTTTCACCCAGAGGGTGGTGAGGCACTGAAACAGGCTGCCCAAGGAGGCTGTGGATGCCCCATCCCTGCAGGCATTCAAGGCCAGGCTGGATGTGGCTCTGGGCAGCCTGGGCTGCTGGTTGGCGACCTGCACACAGCAGGGGGTTGAACCTAAACGATCATTGTGGTCCTTTTCAACCTGGACCATTCTGTGATTCTATGATCTACACAAATGGCCAGGCTGCTCACTTGATTAAAAAAGGATCAAGGCATTATTTTTACCATCTAACTTAGAAGAATGCTTCACCCTGCCCTGTTCTGGTCTTTCTGTGAATTGTAAGAGCACTTCTGGGAGACTGGCTGACCTACTGGGCTGGCTGCATTAGGCTTCATGCTTTTCATTTGTTAGTGCCTGAAGTACTATTTTCACACCCACCTTTTGGAACTTAAATAGAAAATGTGTCTCTATTTGGGCTTGTAAATTAAAGTTGTTTACTGGGGTAAATAAAGATCCAGAAACCCAAGCTTAGATCAGTATTTAGTACTTTGGAGAAGGCACAGCTCTTGTTCTTGCATTGCTAGAGAAGGATGAGCACTAATTTTGTTCAAAGATGAGTTTTGGGAGGAAGGAGATATATCTGTATATTCCCAGTACAATTCAGTGGCAAATGGAAATGAAGAATAATTTGGGTTTTTTGATATCTGATCACTCACCTTCTGCATGAAATGTTTCCTTTTAAAATACTGATGCCTTTTTAAAAATCATTTCAAATTACATCTGGGCTTTTTCATTCGAAATAACATTTTTCATTTAAAGAAGGCAGCTGAAAATTCCATAAAGGTCAAATGGAACTTGAATTAAAGAAAAATAATTACCAATAGATTTATGTACTGAAAATCCAAAGCAATTCTAACCTTCTTCCATTATGACACAATAAAATGCCTGGGTTGAAAAGGACCACAATGGTCGTTTAGGTTCAACCCCCTGCTGTGTGCAGGTCACCAACCAGCAGCCCAGGCTGCCCAGAGCCACATCCAGCCTGGCCTTGAATGCCTGCAGGGATGGGCATCCACAGCCTCCTTGGGCAGCCTGTTCCACAAATGCTGTTGTATAAACTACCTTGAAAAGGAAGAAAGAATTTGATATTTTGTTCATAATTAATCAGCATCTGATAGTGGTTACCCTACAAACAGCTCAGGTAAATGATGTGTTGTCTATCCAGGGTTTTCTCCAGCACCTCTCCCTGCAGATCTCCCTGCTGCTTGGAGGGAATGAGCGCAGTTCTCCCCCACACCACTTTTAGCTGCCATTGCAAAATATCCCTGCAGTAACTCAGAATTATGCTGAACGTGTGAAGGGATAAACTATGCTTGAAGGAGTTCATATAAACTTTTGCCCCATTTGCTGAAGGAAAAGTCTGGCACAAAATCTGCATCCAGGAAATAATTATCCAGGAGTTTTCATGTTTTATGCCTGATGCTTTTTGATCAGGACAACGTCTGCTCTCTGCTTACAGTCACACACTGCTATCTGCAGTTAGCACAAGTCTTATGCTCAGGCAGCAGCACAGCAAGCAGCTTTACTTCTGAGCTTCGTAGTCACAGTGAATTACAGACTCCCAAAAGCTATCAGACTACACTGGCATCACAGTGTGCGTGGTTGCAGTCTCATGAGTCAGCATGCAACTTTATCACATGATATCTGTGCTTCCAGTGATAACTGCCAATTATCTTCACATACATATTTACATTTTTTGTGTTCTGTCTTGTTCTACTTCATTTTCCCTACCCGGCCATATACATGAGAAATTGGCTGTGTGGGCCAAATGTGAGGATAGATGACACGTAAGTCCAGAACAAAAAGAGGAGACATAAAAAACCAATTTGAGCTATGGCAAATCAGCTTTGCAACACTTAAAAACCACTCAATAGATTTCTGTAGTAATACTAGTAATACTTTCTGAACTCCAGCTGTACCCATAAACATTAGTGACAGCCCTAAAGATGAAGGTTGCAGCTGAGACTGAGCTAGTGCTTGAAATATGGAGTAGCTGCATTCACCTGCATGGAGGGGAAGACTCGTACTGAATGAATGAAGATGTTTAGTGATCAGTCCTTGCACAGCACTGAAACACTGCAGCAGGTGTGTGCTTAAGCTCTTTATCCCACAGGAGAAGGCAGAAAGTCCAACCGATATTGCAAACTTAAGTGCAAAGCAGGCAGATGTATATCTCACATTTGACAATTTAGAAGTCAAAGCAGCCAGAATGTGTAACTATCAACTGAACCTCCAACCTATTTTTCTTAATTTTATTCAGCAAGTGCCATTCTAGAAGGAGAAGAAAGTGCAACAATCGATTTCAAAGACAGAAATGACACAGAGTTTGAGGAGTTACCGACGCTGGTGAGTAGCAGTCCAAGGAAAGGCTCCTTTCTGTTACCCAGATCTCACAATCTGCTTTTGTCTCCTTGCTTAGATTTTAAACCATCATAAATCACAGAGAACAGCTCTGAGTTTGAAAAATCAAGACCACGTGCTAATGCTTTTGCTTTGCTAGCAATTAGGTTGAAGGTGACAGTGCTCAAAGCATTTTTGGCAGTACATCTGTGCTGTCTCTTTGTTGCCATTTGCCTCTTCTAGCTCTTTCTCTCTCTCCAAACTGACAAACTAACAAAAAAACCAGCAGACCCAGAAAGATCAGACAGGTCTGCAACCTTCTGCATCCTGTCCTGCGCTTCTGTAGTCCTGCTGGGAATTCATCTGATCTACCAAAGCCTTTATAGCAGGGAAGAGCAATCAGCTGACAGATCGAGAGCTGTAAATGCTTACCTTCATACACTGAACATACTGAGGTTTTCTTTCCCCTCTGTTTTCTCCCCGAACTCTTTTAGCTGCCCACAAGACTACAGAGTGTAACAAATCTCTTGCAGTTTGGAAGACTAATGACCACAGAAAGTGCATTTGACGTGCCTGAAGAAAATGATAACGCCACGTATTATGAAGTTAACACTGAAACCGCTGACGGTAAAACAGCCTTCCATTTTCCATTTTAATATATCACAATCTCATACTATTTACTAAATACAATATCTGGAAAATTCAAGTACCAAAATTAAGCTGGTCTTGAATACGAACTCAATTCCAGAAGTAGAGAACTGTACTAAACACATCTTGTGTAAGTTTCCATGCAGAAAAACGACGTAATCAGATCTGACTTAAATGCCACTGTTACACATTACAGCAGTCATTCCTTTAGATATTAGCTTATCTTTCTATAGTTTCAAAGAGCTCTTTGCATTCACTCTTGAGAGTTTTAGTCTCTCATTACTTATCAAAAAACAACCTATTACACAGCTCCATACCACTGTGTTAACAGTCAGTAAAAGTTTTCCTTAGACACAGTGCAGTAAATTGGGATGCAGAACTTGGTATAAAGCCTCTCAGTAATTATTCTTTCTTACTTTACAGGTGGACTGAATGGGGAACAGACAGAGAAAACTGAAAAAGGTATTAAACCAAAGACAAGGGAGATCTTAAGTGCCAGGTGATACCAAGTGCTGGGTTCTGCACTTTGGCCACAACAACCCCAGGCATTGCTGTGGTTGTGGGGCAGAGTGGCTGGAAGAGTGCGTGGAGAAATGGACCTGGGGGTGTTGGCACAACAGGAGCCAGCAGTGTGCCCAGGTGGCCAGAAGGCCATCAGCTTCCTGGCTTCTATCAGCAGCAGGAGGTGATCATCCCTCTGTGCTGTGGGCAGTGTTGGGTCCCTCACTACAACACAAACATGGAGGCCTTGGTGTGCAGAGGAAGGAATGGAGCTGTGAGGGGTCTTGTGGTCTACACAGATCACAGTGTGCATGGCTTTGCAGGTCTCAGGACACAGAACAGACCAGCTTGGTGACTTCAGCATGTTTGCAATCTAGCACAGAGGCTAAAAAAAATCCAAGCAAACAAAAATACCCCACAAAGCTGCTGAAATTACCAAGCTTACCTGAGAGCTCCCAACACAGAAGGAAATCTTCCCTGAAATTCAGCATAAATGTGTCAGTTCTATCACTGATCTCCATTATCAATGATCTTCATGAAAAACATGCCAACAAACTCAATTTTTTCTTTCAGGCGGCCTGGAAACAATTGCACTCGTTGGAATAATAGTTGGAATCATAGTAGCTGTTGGAATCCTTGCTGGAATCATAATTGCTGTTGTAAGGAAGATGTCAGGCAGGTACTCGTAAGTAAATTGCTCATCAGGCTTTTCAAACAGCAGCATCCCCTGAGTGAGGTCACAGGAATCCCTTCTGAAATGTCGAATACTTCCAGTTTGCCAAAAGTCATCCCTGCCACAAGAGCTGCCAATGCTGTGAGCGCTTCAAATCCCTTCTCAGACAGTGGAAACACTGTCAGACACTGCGGGCACAGCGCCCTAATACTCATCACATGCATGGCTTTTGGGTCAGCCTACAGGTATGAGGGATAATGAAGTTCTGGGAGTGCTGGATAACATGTGAACACTGCCCAGTGATCTTCATCTCTGGATGTTTGTGGAAGCGTACTGAGGAGTGTTGTTGGTGCCACTCCATCTAAAAATGCTTTACAAACTCCCAAATAGTTATAAAACCACACTGCATTTTAACAAACAGAATTCCCTCAGCATTAACCAGCGGGCAGTAAACAAATACTTCCAGGAATAGGGGCAGGAGAAACAAAAATATGAGCTGGGAAGAAAAATAAAGAGGTGAAGGAAAGATGGGGAGAGAGAGGAAAAGAGATCACATCATGACAGTTGGGTAAATTGATGAAACATAGAAAGATGTCACGTTCTCTTGTTTTGTTTGACAGGCCCTGAAAGGAGTTGAAACAAGTAACCATGCCATTCCATGTCAGTACACACAAGTGCTTCTTACTTCAGAAGAACTAAAGACTATTCCTGTATCAGTGTGAGAAGATGATCCATGGAAGATACAGTGGAACAGTTCCACATCTATGGGGATCCCACACAGCTCTCCCAAAGACTTTCCTTTTTCTAAAAACAGACTGCAGAGCATGGAACATTTGCTTAGGATTTTTGCTAATCCCAGAGGAACAAAAAAAAAATTATCCTACAGGAAAAAGCTCCAGTAGCAATGACATTTACATCTGAAAAATGATGTGCAGGTAATGTATGCTAGCTTCATTTCAAATGCTGCTGGCAAAGATTATTTCACATCACATAGTATGCATTTCTTTTTCCAAAATCTTTTAAGTGTTTTGGCTGGTTAAGTGCTTGTGGCATGTTCATCTACTGAATTAGCAAGGTAGGACATTTCTTATCAGAAAGGAGGTATTGCTTCAGATATTGATACTGATTTTCTGCTCAATGCTTACATTATCATGTGGCAAAGTATAATAGGTCCAGCTGGAACTGACCTACCAACTAAAAGCTTGTGCATTTGACTTGCATCAAGAATTTCCTGTCTCCTCTTGTTGCAGAGACACAAGGATTGGAATACACATCCTGAATTCAAGGGTGCTTGGAAAATACCCAGTTTTGATGGGTCACTTTAACCAGTTATTCAGCACGCTTTAGAGCTGATGTGCAAAGGCTTTTGAATTCATGTATTCACGTTTTTCTTTATAAGTGTCTTTTTCTAACAGCCTGCTTGATCACATGCATGAAAGACTAAATCAGAGCATGTTAGTGACATGTAGTGCATCCTTGGACTCTGCAGCTTTCTACTATGGCACATTAAGTGCAGCAGTATCTGAACACGAGGAGTTCAGAGTGAAAGCTTTGTATGCCAGATGGCTGCAGTGCATTGTGTTTTCTAAACTAAAGCATCAAACGTTTGGTGTAAAAATCTTCCATTTCATATGGTTGACATGTATTAAACAAGTCAATTTACATAGATTGACATGTGTTTTGCTGTTTCTTCTTTGTGTCATGAACTTTCCCATCTGTCTGATCCCTGCAAAGAAAATGCAAGTTATGCCATGTTTCAGACTAATTGTTCTCTATTTTTCAAAAATAACCTGAGAAAAAAGTCATTTGGAGGTCTTTTTGTGCAGTTCTTAGCACTCGTGAGTCTGCAATGACTGCCAAGTTTGTACACAGCAACAGAAGGGAAAAATTAAGACGAGAGAGTAGTAAATATCCCAATTGAGCAACATAAATGTTGACTACATCTTGAAAGCCTTCACTTGGATCTTGCTTGCTTGAGCTTTAGTGAGCTTTGCCTTCCTACTGGTCTACATGAAAAATTACTCTCTAGATCCAAAAGCTGTGATTTCTAGAAATGGCTGTTTTTCTGTCTCATTTATTAAAAAAAAACACACTTTTTCCTGACATCTGAGTTCAGACTTCCCTTTAATCTCATAACTCAAGTATATATGTATGCATGGTTTTGGTTTGTAGCTCGCTGTCAGCAACAGCAGTCACCTCCAAACTGCCAACGTTACTCTAGGTAACACTGGAAACAGTCATTCTGTTCCTTACCCAGGGAGATTCTAATGTAAAGTTCTCCACAAGAACGAGTTCCCCTTCAATAAATTGTTCCCATCACATCCAGGCAGGCAATTCATAATGAAATGGAAACATACTTCAACTTGTTTTCAAAGTCTGCTCTGATGAAACATGACTGAGGTTATTTTGCATAGAGTGAGGCTACAGAGTAGGTATGCAGACACACGAGATGCCACTGACTTGAAAGAAAGTCATATATTTACATTTCCATGCTGATCTCCTGTAGTTAAATCTCAGATACCAAAGCATATCCATCCCAGAATGTGTCCACAGTTATACAGTACCTGGAATAATGCATCCACGTGTCACCTCTAGCTTAATCTCATTTGGTTTAGCTCTGCTTACACTCAAGAGCAGAGTACAACTAAACTGAAAGGAAAGTTAATGATACCACTGTACAAAGTCATGTGTTTACTATATGAGAGTCTATCACAGGTTTAAGCCTGCTGTATACCTAATGTCAGTTCTTTAATGCTGAATTAGTATTGGGCATTTTTGAAGTACGTCATCCTGGCCCCAAAAGTGGGCTGGAGATTTTTGTTATGGTTACTGAAGACAAGGGACTTCACTTTAACTTTCTTAAAAGGCACCTAGCTTGTGTCAATACACTTTTTATCTGTGACTCATACTTTCTGTAGCATTAGTCTTGAAAAGAAGTCATGTAGTTTATCCAATCATTTCTGAAAGCTCTAATGTATTACATCAGTTACCTTTCAAGCAAAGTGAGGCCACAGGCTCTTACAGATTAGCACATGAGATTCCATCCCTGAAATATAATTCACACATGCCTAGATGCACTTTCCAATTTGGCTCAGTTAAAGATATTGTGTTAGCTAGAAAGAGTCACCTTTCACACAAGTGGTGGAGTCTCCTTCTCTGGAGATGTTCAAGACCTGCCTGGATGCCTACCTGTGCGACCTGCTGTAGGGAACCTGCTTTGGCAGGGGGGTTGGACTCGATGATCTCTGGAGGTCCCTTCCAACCCCTACAATTCTGTGATTCTGTGATCCCTTGCTTCAGTTTCCCTCTGTACTTTCACATTATGGTACAGAAAGGTGCCCAGATTACTTGAAGTATTTTGTTTCCATGTCCATACGTACACTGCTTTTTGAGTGAGAAAAAAAGATCAATTATACACAAAACTTATCAGTTGGCTTGTCTGACTCGTATGAATTAGCTAACAGGTTTAAACTCACATAAAAGCAGTAATATTAAAGCAGGAGAGAACAGTATTTTCAGTTACTTTAGATTTGACAGTATCTTGCCTATACTGGAAGGTCCCCTGCAGGACGCACTTGATGCTTGAACAAAAGCATGCCATATGGAATTATGAATTATTCAACCATTGTAAGGAATAGCACATATGGCAGCACTTCCTCCTGCACCAACTCAGTTGCTTCTAAATTGCAAATACCACCAAACGGAAAAAAAAACCCAAAACACCTTATTGTGTAAGTTGTGGACATTTGTTAAGCCAGGGGTAAGACCCCATTTGAAAAAGGCGTAAGATTAGAGCAGATAACTTCTAAGGCAAAGGGAGCTCTCCTTGATCAAATACAGAACTCCAGCTAACAGCCTGCATGCCAACCATGTAAGCCACGTTTTGCTCCTGCTCCAAAACTTCTCATTAAGATCCACTTTAACTTCATATATTGACTATTAAAGTCTCTTGGTCTTAACCAGGACTTCAGATCCTGCCCTTTGGTTCAAAGTAAAGCTTTATTAATCTTAGGAGACACCAACTGCTACCAGATGGCCCCTGCTCCACTGAAATATAACCTGGAAGGCTTCCAGCACTGGAGGCTTGGTATTAAGTACACTGTGCTGTGATAGATCTGAACCTATAAAGACATGGGGACGTGAAGTTCCCAGACTGAGCTGGAGCACAGGGTACCCAGGATATGGCTTAGAGAAGGCAGCAGCTCTGAAGATCCACCATTTCCTTTATTCTGCCAATGTGAAGAAACAATAACTGCTGCTGCATTACTTCTAGTAGGAGCTACGTGGGGGGTTTTGTGTGTGTGTGTTTTGGAGGAGGATAGATGTAGTTGGGTTTTTTTTTCTGCTTTGGAAGAAGTCAAACAGCACATTGTCCTGGGGCAAATACTTCAGTGAGCTGAAATGAATGAGCAGTATACATGTCTGCAGGATGGGGTCTGAGGTCAAGAGACTTCCTATGAATGTGAGCACATCAGGAAACAACAGCTCCATACTTCGTCCAGCTGGCCAGGTTAGAATTTTTATCCACCAGGAATAGCATTCAATATATCAACACTTGCTGTTAACCTAAAATCCTTACTCCTGATCATGTTCATTCCTTTATGGTTAGTAACAGCAACGTTCCCTTTTGCAGCTTGGCAGTGAGTCATGAATGTGGCTCTTCTGAACAGACAAGCAGGCACCAGGCTTCCTGTGAGAATGCCAGATGTCACTAAAAAGCATCATAAACATAGTTGTCCCCTTGTATTTGGGTGTGTGATGAAGATATATAGAGGTAATATATGGTGAAAGTAATGACTTGATGAATATTTATGACTCTAGGTATGAGTAGAATGATTCATACAAGCATTCTTCATAAGGAATGTTTTCATTCTAAGAATGGAAGACATCAGAAGAATGAATTCAGTAACTAGAGACAGCCAAACATTTACCAGAAGAATATTATGGAGATCTTAAACTACTCCCATAATTTTTAGAAGCCTTCACTAATAGTTAAAACACCAATTAAAACACGCAGCAATTGTTGCTTTAGATTCATTCTGTATTTTAAGGGTATCTGCAGTATGATGCTGCAAGTATCTCAGCTGCACGCTACTTCAGCTGTGCATTAAGAACTACAACAACTGCACAGCAATGCCTTCTGCCAAGCTTTCAAACTGAAAAGAACTGATGTATCATCCACAAGAGAAAGGTAAGCAACCACAGAGTATGATGTACACACTAATGACTTGCCAAGGATAACAACCATGGTTAAGGGAAAAGCCATCAGCACACGAATCTTTACATGTTAATCCTGACACAGCTTTGTATTACTTCGGGTAAAGCGATGTTCCATCATGCTTTATGATAACATTATATTCTTTAATATAAGATAGTAACAAAGAGCACAGGAAAAAAGCCAATAATCAAATGTACCAGGAGCCCTCGGGTCTGGAATGCACTCAAGATTAATGTTTCAGATGAAACACTACTCCACTTAAAGCAATCTCTCCTATTTACCATATTATTTACTATACATTTACTATAGTACCACCTATAGTTCTGTAGTGTAAGTACTACACTGAAGCAATTAGCCTATGCCATGCCTGGAGACACTGTGATAACCATTTATACTCACCTACTTAACTAGATTAAGTAATAGATTGGCCATAAGCATAGTTTCTCGGGCAGTTTTTAATTTGAAGTGTTATCACTAACATCAAATTTCCCAGCATCTGGTTTTGCTGGGTGGCTGCTGATGGTACAGAAGGTAACACTGGATGTGCAACTTGATAGTAGGTGCTCTAAGAGGTTTGAATTGGTGCTTTGTACATTTCTCACAGCTGCAGCATGGAGGCATTGCTGCATAAATAAACCCAGCACCATGCTGGCCGTGTGTCTTTGTCTAGGCCATGTGGATTTAGGCATCAGACCAAACCCACAGCCCCCCTGCTTTCTATCAAACAGTTGGACGATGCCACAAAGATCCCCATGCAATCACATGGCTTGTTAGGCTTTTCCAGCCTGGAGAGGTCAGATTTTGAGACTGGCAAATGCTGCAGCAGTGAGCATTCTGGTCAGCAAGGTGTGCTGTGCATTCCATGCATTTTCAAGGCTGTGCTTCCAGAAAGCATTTGGCAAAGGTGATTGATTTTGAGAGTTCAAGCAGCACCATCCAGAGAAGCAGAAAATGGAAGGAACAGAGAAGCGGTACAGCAAAACTGGCATAAGTCAGGTTTAATTATTCAAACAGAAGATAATCCAGTGGCTGCAGCAGCATTATGAACAGGCAGCCTTTGCTTTATTAGTAAATAGCAAAAGCATTTAGGTAGTGTAAACTGCTGCTTCAAGTTACCTCCATGGTTCAGAGTGAGACTTCATCTGAGGAAACTACCCTTGGCACCAACGTCAATCTTTTTTGAGAGGCAAAATTATTAATGAGATCATGAGAACACGTTGTTATTAACTACAATTTACATGAAGGCAAAGCCTGCCATCTGTTCATTTAGAACTAGAAGTTCTGGGTTTCAGAAATGCTTGACTAATTATGAACTTACTTCTTGAGAATAGCTTTCCCCATGGATTTTTCTAGTTCATTTCCTCATCATTAATAATTAGCTCAATTCCACAATAAGTATGCTTGATTAACTGAGCAGAAAGCAATAGAAGCATCTGAGAGTATAAAGCATACCTGCATTTCAAGCAGAAAACTGAGCAAGAACTACAAGAACGATTTAAGATTTTATAACCTGACAGGAAGCAACATTTCCAGAAATACACAGACAATACTGGAAGGAAAGACTCCTCACTGCAGGCTGATAATGCAGATGCACCACGACAGCACACTCAATAAATTGCATTGTAGCACCAGCTAGTGGTAAGAATCAATGAAGGCATAGAGAGGAAAAGTAACAAATGAGTTTGAAACAAAAAGCTTCAGATTGCATGCAGCCTCCTATCCGAACTTTTTCCTCACCTTTCAAATACTTTCAAAACAAAAGAAGTTCCACATGAGTTTCACTGAGCACGCCTACACCATCCGAAAAGCACTTTCAGGGTCGATCCAGCTGCTAGAAGTTAGAAGTGCTATGAGCAACAGCCAAGCACTTTTGCCACACTTAGAGCTACTTCATCCTCAGAGCCAGCCTCCCACTCACAAGCGGTACTTAGCCAGAACAAAAGCTAAATACTACTGTTGTGCTTTCTCTTCCACGGAGCATCACAGCATTCTCTCTCAGCATAAACTTACTGAACCAAGAAATAGCTCAGTGATTAATTCAGCTCTGAAACTCACGATCATACATTTTCTGGACCCAATCCTACAGCATAGGAATTAGTTTACAGAGACCGCTGCAAAAAATATGAATCTAGTTTGCAATGGATACCATAAAATGTCAGCTGATACTCTAAATTCAATTGGATTTTATCTTTATCTCTGTGTTACTATTGGTATAATTTACACAGAATAGCAATACTGCTATGTTAAGAATACAAAAACTAAATGTTCCATACTTCAGATGGCTTGAGATTTGTAGGCTTCTCTGATCACCACAAAACGTAAATGGAAGTGCAGGTGCTCCAGAACACCACCAGGTGGAATATATTCTCAAAGTAAGGTGAAAATAAAGATAACTTTCTTGTACACTGGTAGCCAGACCTAAGTTTCAAGGAGAAGCGACCGCATCAACAACAACAATCAAAACCTCCAAACACAGCAAACTGAGCAGCCTGCATGGCAGTGAACAGGGCACAAGGAACCAACACCAGCACTGACCATGACACAACAGGACAGCCAGGCTGCTCCTGCTCCCTGAGGTTGGATGAGGTCTGGAAAATAATAGCAGTGCAGAGCCACTGATGTGCCCCAATGGGTGAAGAATACCACAAGAAATTGATGGAGTTATAGAATTAAAGGCTGATAGACTGAGCTCTTTTCACCATAAAAAGAACCTACCTCCTTAATGCTGCCTATCTTTTAATCTCACTGGTTTTGGATACCTTGAAAACAAGATCTGATTAAGTTACTGAAGCATTTATCATTCACAGAGGTATGATGCAGTAAGCTCTGTAGAGACATTCATAATTTAAACAAGCAGCTTGAGAGCCACAGGATTTATACATGGAAGACTGCTACATCAAGAGCCAGCTGCTGAAATATTTATAAATGTGAATTTCTAATGTGTAATGACTTCCAACCAGTAATATTTTAGCTTTTGCTACAGATTAATACTGTTTTGCTACAGATTTCTGCTCCATACTTTACAGTTAGAAACTATATATTCAGTGCATCACACTAGTACAGTAAAGTGTGATTTGGAACTTTAATAATCAACAAGAATACAGGAGAAAGCACACTTGGCTATGGGATTTTGGGTGTCACCATCTTAGAATCTTTCAGAATATACTATAAAGTTCAGAGGTATTTTGGTCAAAGAATGCAGGCGTAAATATACAGAACCTAGCTGAGTGACAGTTAGTTGAATAACAGCAAGAGCCTATTCACACTTGAGCAAAGCACAGCTGCTTAGAGGAACAGTGATAGGATATGCCAAAAATACAGCCTGAGAAACTACCAGTGAGGCCCCAAAGGAAAACAACTGGAATCCCTGTAGTTCAAGACATGCAATACTGAGCTGACAAATCATACATTATGTATCAAGTTTCTGCAAGTCTTCAAGCCTACTTTTGTTTGGTTGAGAGTTCTTGTGACAGCTAAAGAGATTGGTGTTATTATTAGAGCTCAATAATCAAGGCTAAAATACTTCAAGCAGTTTCAAAAGCAAAGTCTGCATTTGCAGGAGATTTGCTATCACACAGTTATTATCTGAGGATGCCCTCATAGACACCTCAAGCATTTGAAACAGCCGCTGTTATATTTGCAACATGACTTATTTGCATCCTTCATGTGTTGATTTGTTCTATTCTGCACTGAACAAGTTCTAATTTCACCAGTGCAGTACCTGAGAACCTACTGTCACAGCCACATAACTGGCATTCACCACTCACATTCTCATACTAAGCCCAGTGAGCCCCATGGCTGGCTTGGTTTCTGTCATACGCATTTGTTACTTATTCATTACTGAGATGCAAATGCCAGATTGCAACAGGCACCAAATGAGGCACTGAATGAGGCACCAGATTTCTTTTTCAGTCACAGTCTGAAGGAAAAACTACTATTGGTCACATCTATTGATTATTTTAACAGTTCAGATCCATGAGAAAGCTTAAAGATGCCTTCAGTTATTTATTTTGAAGAGAACACCAAGATACAGCCATGGAAAAAATGCCTCAAAAGCATTACTGGACACACAGTTATTCCTGAACACAACACAGATGCATTCTTGCATTAGAAAAGCAGGTTTAAGAGTTTCCCCCAGTCAGTGTATGGAAGTGTGACTAACCAAGGTTCATACTGGCCCTCCAGAAGCTGCTGTCTCCTTTCACATATTGGCACAGGACCCCCCGTGCCTTTTCTCAGTTGACCAGAAAGTGACTTGGCTCTGCTCAGCCAGCTGAGGTCTCAGATTTGCCCAAGCAGCACTTGGACAAAAACAACTTTTTGTCAGCTCAGTCCTCAACACATCTTTTTTACTGACTGAAGGAGCTAATGAAGTCCAGCTTACCTCCTTCAACACCAAGGTTGAAAATAAATGACTCAAAATCAACACTCAGAATATGCAATTAAGGAAAAGAAAAGCATTCAGCAAAGACCATCTCTTAAGCCTTTAAACCATCATGCAACTTAAAACCTCATTTTCAATGTGAATCAATGAAGACCTCAGCCCAAATCCCAGATCTAGCTTCCCTGATCTCCGAATTCCAGTAAGTCAGAACTGAGCAGACAGCTTTACAACTATTTGTTTTCCCCCAGTAGAGTGCTACCTTAGTGTGAGAGAGCTCCAACCTCTCTGCTTTGAAGGGTTTCAATTCTACACCTATCATTCTTTTTATTTTCCAGTAATACGTTTTTAACAAATTCACACAGGCTCAGTACAACGTTTTGGAATGCTCTAATAGAACTCTAGAGGACAGAAATGCTTTACCTTTTTCTTCTCACATTCCTTCCACGCTTCTTCATTTCTTCATATTTCTTCTGTCCCCCTGAATTTTGGGAAGAAAGGGAATGTGTAATTCAAACAGATATGGAGTTGTGAATCTCCAGCAGCCAAAAGGAATTGTTTTCTACTCTGTGGATCTTGTCTTACAAAAGCAAACTCATCTTTCCTTAAAATAACTGTAAGCAAGAATCTCTTAGTTAATAAATTAAATAATGCAAATCAGTCATCAAGCCTATCATGTCTTAGCATAATTAGTGGAGCTCTTCAGCTGATAAGGCTTTTTTTTTTTTTTAAACTTACCCATAACAGTGATCATTTAAGTTTTTAACAGACCTAAGGTACTTTTAGCTTCTCTTATTATTCCAACTCTTTATTTTAAGGTAAATAGCAACATAAAACTTCTAAGAATATTAAGAAGCTTAAAAAAACCCAACTGATTTTGTTACCACAAAGGTATGACCTTTAATCAGCTGCAGTTACAAGCTCAAGAAGTAAGCAGCTAGAATAATATTACCTTGTTTCTGTGCGGTTTAGAGCTTCAGCTTTTCAAGAGTTCTTTCTTCATCTACAACACAGAGCACAACAAACAAACAGTTAATAAACAAGAAGCACTAAAAATAACATTGAATTAAGGGGCTTTAATAAAGAATTATACATCTATAATTGGACGTAGATGATCTTTGAGCTCCCTTCCAACCCAAGCCATCCCTCAATTCTATAACAAATTCCAGGCTGTTCCAGCATTACACTGCCAGGCAATGAGAAGTAAAACACCAGTTTTGAGTAGAAACAACTGACAGTTTTACAGACAATCCATTAGAACGCTGCTCAAGAATAAGCATTAAATAATAACATACACTGAAATAAAAAGCTTCATAAAATCTCCAACTAAGCCAAACATAAAACAGACCTATCTTAGCTATACCGTATTCTTACCCTATTACTAGAGAAAGCCAAGCAAACCCTTTTCCTTGCCTAGAGAAGTAATGTCAGTATTCAACAGAAAAGCTTTGCTTCTTTCAGCTTAAAAAAGTGTAACTACGTGAGTAATGAATTAGAAATTCAAAACAAATTAAATAAACTCTATGAAAATGATAAAGATAGGAGTGTTTTGTAGCCAGTGCTATAAGTGTATGGGTTGGCTTGCTGGTAACTGCGCTGCCCCGTTTACAGTCTCAGTGTTTCTAGAATACAGAAAAAGAAGTTAAAAAGACCTAAGAAAATGACAAACCACTTTATTTTCTAAATGGGATTCTTGGAGCTTGGGTTCTTCTTGGAACTTTTTCTAGTATTGTAAATTGGTTAAGTGTTTTGTGTTTTTTTGTTTTTGTTTTTGTTTTGTTTATTTAATGTAAGGAAGAAGTTTTTTACACTAGGGGCACTGAGGCACTGCACAGGCTGCCCAGAGAAGTGGTGCAGACACCCAAGGTCAGGCTGGAGGGGCTCTGAGCACTGATGGAGCTGTGGGTGTCCCTGATCACTGCAATGCAATTGGACCTGATGGCCCCGAGAGTCCCTTCCAACTCAAACCATTCTATGACTGTAGGATCTTAAGAACAGCTTGATTTGTATTAAAGTTATTGATGATAGTTTTGAAAAAACTTATCCTCAGTATTTGTGGAGTTAGAAAGGTGTGTACTATGGGTAGTGCGTGAAGGAAGATCACTGCACCCTGTTACTTCCAGCCTGCTGCCTGTTGATGGATTTGCACACTACAACAGAGGCATTAAAACTCTGACTTTGCAGTCAACATCCTCCTTGCACTTGAAAGCTCATTTTTGCAGCTATCCTTGTTGGAAACGCAGTGGGTTACACTCATAGGATCATCAAAGTTGGAAAAGACATCCAAGATCCCCAAGTCCAACCACAACCCACCCCCACCGTGCCCACATCCCTCAGTGCCACATCTCCACACTGAACACCTCCAAGGACAGTGTCTTCACCAGCTCTCTGAGCAGCTGTGCCAGCACATCACCGCTCTTTCTGACAAGAAATCATTCCTACAATCCAACCTGCACCTTGAGGCCATTGCCTCTCCTCCTGTCGCTGCCAGCCAGGAGCAGAGGCCAACCCTGCCTCATCACAGCCTTGCTTCAGGAGTTGTACGGAGCGATGATGTCTGCCCTGCAGCTCCTGTTCTGCAGACCGACCATCCTTGCTCCCTCAGCAGGCTGTCAGAAAGCACCAGCTTGACAAGAAAGGCTCAGCAGGGATCTTGTCTGCTCGTGGAGGAAGCTCCCTGCTGCCGTGGCACCACAGCTTCTCTGCGCATCCACATCATTAACATTTCTCCTTGATGGACTCGTGCAACGAGCGCGACATCGAAATAATCAATGGAACACAAAGTAATCCCTATATTCAATCTCCTACATTAGCTTAATGACTCCATCCTGCTGCTAGAATTCCTCATTCCTCGCTCTTTTCTTTTTTCTTTTTTTTTTTTTTTTATTTCCACACAATAAATAGCAAACTCTTACCACAAAGGACAGAAAACCCCACAATAGGGCAAGAGAACCCGCTCTCCTCCACAGCTCATTGTCTGGGGATGAGGGCGGATGCCGGAGGCCGCGGTGAGGAGGACGGCAGGCTGCGGCAGACGGGACGAGCCGAGGCGCTCTCTGGTAAACATGGGGACGAAGCGGGGAGCCGGTGGGCAGCGGGGGCGGCCCCGCTCCGGAGGGGGTCCCGCTACGGGGGGCACTGCCCGCTGGCCTCCCCCCAACGTCACTTCCGAGGCTGGAGACAAAATGGCGTCCGGACGGTACCGGAGCTGAGGCCGTTCCGCGCCTTTTTGAGCCGGGCCGCGGATAGAGGAGAAAGAGGAGGACAACGAGGAGGCGGCGGTAGCCTCGCAGGTGAGAGGGAGGCGGCCCCGCGGGCGCTGCTGTGCCGGAGGGCGGGCCGGGCTGTGGAGGCGGTGGGCAGAGCCAGCGGTGCGGAGCCGGGGGTGCGGCGGGGAAGGGGCCCGGGTTGTGGGGCTGTGGAGAGCGGGGGGTGCGGCCGGGCGGGTCGGCAGTGCGGGTCGTGATGTTCAGTGCCGGGGTTGACGGTGTGGGTGAGGGGCCGAGGGCTCCTTCAGGAAGTTTGCAGGTGACAGCGGGTTCTGTGCCTGCAGGTGGGATGTTTTGACTGAGGGTCGTGGGCGGGCTGAGGTCTACGGCAACGAGTGCCCATTCCTGGGCTGCAGTCACCGCAAGTCCATGCGTTGCTACAGGGCTGGAAGGCTGCACTGAGGGAAAGGATCGGGGGGGAGCCAGCAGTGTGTGCGGGTGGCCAAAAGACCATCAGCATCACAGAATCATAGAATAGCCTGGGTTGAAGGGACCTCAAGGATGATGAATCTCCAAGTCCCCTGCCACCTGCAGGGCCACATTTAATACCAGGCCAGGCTGCCCAAGGCCCCATCCTGCCTGGCCTTGAACACCTCCAGGGATGGACGGGGCATCCACAGCCTCCCTGGGCAGCTGTTCCAGCACCTCACCACTCTCTGTAAAGAACTTCCCCCTGACATCCAACCTCAGTGTTCCCTGCCTCAACTTCAAACCATTTCCCCTTGTCCTGCTGTTATCTACCATTTCAGAGTCCCTACAAACATCCTGGCTTATATCAGCAGCAGTGCAGCCAGCAGGAGGTGATCATCCCTCTGTGCTGTGGGCAGTGTTGGGTTCCTCACTGCAATACAGGCATGGAGGCCCTGAAGTGTGTGCAGAAAAGGGAATGGAGCAGTGAGGGTTCTGAAGCTCCGTGCTGCACTGAGTGATGCTGATCTGATGGGTCAATCTGGAGAAGTGGCTCAGAGAACTCCTAGCTCTCTATAGGGACCAGAAGGGAGGTTGTGGTGAGGTGGGCTCAGCCTCTGCTCTATCTGCTGATAGACAAGAGGTGATGGCCTCGAGTTGCTTCAGG
This sequence comes from Lagopus muta, assembly GCF_023343835.1. Classification (NCBI taxonomy): domain Eukaryota; kingdom Metazoa; phylum Chordata; class Aves; order Galliformes; family Phasianidae; genus Lagopus; species Lagopus muta. The sequence continues at coordinate 5,135,287 of NC_064453.1, read as the reverse complement.
AGGTGTTCAGGTTGGATATTAGGAAAAAATTCTCCAAAGGAGTGGTTGGGCACTGGAACAGGCTGCTCTGGGGTATGTTGGGGTCACTGAAGATGTAGTACTTGGACTTGGTTTAGTGTGCGATGCTGGTGGGAGGTGGACAGTTGGGAAGTTTTTCACCCAGAGGGTGGTGAGGCACTGGAACAGGCTGCCCAAGGAGGCTGTGGATGCCCCATCCCTGCAGGCATTCAAGGCCAGGCTGGATGTGGCTCTGGGCAGCCTGGGCTGCTGGTTGGTGACCTGCACACAGCAGGGGGTTGGAACTGGATGAGCACCGTGGTGCTTTTCAACCCAGGCCATTTA